>NW_025725275.1:306413-612827 GCF_021461395.2 Schistocerca americana | reverse complement strand
ACTAAACCTGAAGTGAAACATCGGAATCTAAAACTGTACTCACAGGAGACGTTCAAATCATAGAAAGTTAGAGTGTCAGGCCTCTTTTACTTACGTCGGCATTGTGGCTTTTGAATTTTATTGAGATGCAATTTCTGTGTATCATCGTCAATAATAAGGTCCAAGGTATACAGTAAACCTGAAGTGAAGCATCGGAATCTAAAACAGGACTCACAGGAGAGGTTCAAATCATAGAAAGTTAAAGGGTCTGTCCTCTTTTACTTAAGTCGGCATTGTGCCTTTTGTATTAAATTCCGATGCAATTTCTGTGTTACATCGTCAATCAGAAGGTGCAAGTTATACAGAAAACCCGAAGTGAAGCTTCGGAATCTAAAACTGGACTCACAGGAGAGGTTCAAATAATAGAAAGTTTGAGTGTCACTCCTCTTGTACTCAAGTCGGTATTGTGCCATTTGTATTAAACTCGGATGCAATTTTTGTATTTCATCGTCAATATGAAGGTCCAAGATATACAGTAAACCTGAAGTGAAGCATCGGAATCTAAAACTGGACTCACAGGAGAGTTTCAAATCATAGAAAGTTAGAGTGTCACTCTTCTTGTACTTAAGTCGGTATTGTGCCATTTGTATTGAACTCGGATGCAATTTCTGTGTTTCATCGACAATAAGAAAGTCCAAGGGATACAGTAAACCAGAAGTGAAGCGTCGGATCTAAAACTGGACTGTCAGGAGAGGTTCAAATCATAGAAAGTTAGAATGTCGGTCCTCTTGTACTTAAGTCGGCATTGTGCCTTTTGTATTAAATCCGGATACAATTTCTGTGTTTCATCGTCAATAAGAAGGTGCAAGATATACAGGAAACCTGAAGTGAAGCATCGGAATCTAAAACTGGACTCACAGGAGAGGTACAAATCATAGAAAGTAAGAGTGTCAGTCCTCTTGTACTTAAGTCGACATTGTGCCATTTGTATTAAATTCAGATACAATTTCTGTGTTTCATCGTCAATAAGAAGGTGCAAGGTATACAGGAAACCTGAAGTGAAGCATCGGAATCTAAAACTGGACTCACAGGAGCGGTACAAATCATAGAAAGTTAGAGTGTCAGTCCTCTTGTACTTAAGTCGACATTGTGCCATTTGTATTAAATTCGGATGCAATTTCTATGTTTCATCGTTAATAAGAAGGTCCAAGGGATACAGTATACCTGAAGTGAAGCATCGGAATCTAAAACTGGACTCACTGGAGAGGTTCAAATTATAGAAAGTTAGAGTGTCAGGCCTCTTTTCCATACATCGGCATTGTGGCGTTTGTATGTAATTCCGATGCAATTTCTATGTTTCATCGTCAATAAGAAGGTGCAAGGTATACAGTAAACCTGAAGTGAAGCATCGGTATTTAAAACTGGAGTCACAGGAGAGGTAAAAATCATAGAAAGTTAGAGTGTCAGTCCTCTTGTACTTAAGTCGGCATTGTGCCATTTGTATTAAGTTCGGATGCAATTCCTGTGTTTCATAGTCAATAAGAAGGTCCAAGGGATACACTAAACCTGAAGTGAAACATCGGAATCTAAAACTAAACTCACAGGAGTGGTTCAAATCATAGAAAGTTAGAGTGTCACTCCTCTTGTACTTAAGTCGGTATTGTGCCATTTGTATTAAACTCGGATGCAATTTCTGTGTTTCATCGACAATAAGAAAGTCCAAGGGATACAGTAAACCAGAAGTGAAGCATCGGAATCTAAAACTGGACTCACAGGAGAGGTTATAATCATAGAAAGTTAGAATGTCAGTCCCCTTGTACTTAAGACGTCATTGAGCCTTTTGTATTAAATTATTAAATTCGGATACAATTTCTGTGTTTCATCGTCATTAAGAAGGTGCAAGGTATACAGGAAACCTGAAGTGAAACATCGGAATCTAAAACTGGACTCACAAGAGAGGTACAAATCATAGAAAGTGAGAGTGTCAGTCCTCTTGTACTTAAGTCGACATTGTGCCATTTGTATTAAATTCGGATGCAATTTCTGTGTTTCATCGTTAATAAGAAGGTCCAAGGGATACAGTATACCTGAAGTGAAGCATCGGAATCTAAAACTGGACTCACAGGAGAGGTTCAGATCATAGAAAGTTAGAGTGTCAGGCCTCTTTTACTTACGTCGTCATTGTGGCTTTTGTATTAAATTCCGATGCAATTTCTACGCTTCATCGTCAATAAGAAGGTGCAAGGAATACAGTAAACCTGAAGTGAAGCATCGATATTTAAAACTGGACTCACAGGAGAGGTTCAAATCATAGAAAGTTAGAGTGTCAATCCTCTTGTACTTAAGTCGGCATTGTGCTATTTGTATTAAATTCGGATGCAATTCCTGTGTTTCATAGTCGTTAAGAAGGTCCAAGGGATACACAAAACCTGAAGTGAAACATCGGTATCTAAAACTGGACTCACAGGAGAGGTTCAAATCATAGAAAGTTAGTGTCACTCCTCTTGTACTTAAGTCGGTATTGTGCCTTTTGGAATGAATTCGGATGCAATTTCTGTGTTTCATCGTCAATAAGAAGGTCCAAGGGACACAGTAAACCTGAAGTGAAGCATCGGAATCTTAAACTGGACTCACAGGCGAGGTTCAAATCATAGAAAAATAGAGTGTCTGTCCAGTTGTACTTACGTCTGCATTGTGCATTTTGTATTAAATTCGGATGCAAACTCTGTGTTTCATCGTCAATAAGAAGGTCCAAGGGATACAGTAAACCTGAAGTGAAGCATCGGAATCTAAAACTGGACCTACAGGAGAGGTTTAAATCATAGAAGGTTAGAGTGTCAGTCCTGTTGTACTTAAGTCGGCATTGTGCGTTTTGAATTTAATTCCGATGCAATTTCTGTGTTTCATCGTCAATAAGAAGGTCCAAGGAATACAGTAAACCTGAAGTGAAGCATCGGAATCTAAAACTGGACTCACAGGAGAGGTTCAAATCATAGAAAGTGAGAGTGCCTGTTCTCTTTTACTTAAGTAGGCATTGTGCCTTTTAAATTTAATTCCGATGCAAATTCTGTGTTTCATCGTCAATAAGAAGGTCCAAGGGATACAGTAATCCTCAAGTGAAGCATCAGAATCTAAAACTGGACTCACACGAGAGGTTCAAATCATAGAAAGTTAGAGGGTCTGTCCTCTTTTACTTAAGTCGGCATTGTGCCTTTTGTATTAAATTCCGATGCAATTTCTGTGTTACATCGTCAATCAGAAGGTGCAAGTTATACAGAAAACCCGAAGTGAAGCTCTGGAATCTAAAACTGGACTCACAGGAGGGATTTAAATCATAGAAAGTGAGAGTGTCAGTCCTCTTGTACTTAAGTCGGCATTGTGCCATTTGTATTAAATTCGGACGCAATTTCTGTGTTTCATCGTCAATACGAAGGTCCAAGATATACAGTAAACCTGAAGTGAAGCATCGGAATCTAAAACTGGACTCACAGGAGAGGTTCAAATCATAGAAAGTTAGAGTGTCACTCCCCTTGTACTTAAGTCGGTATTGTGCCATTTGAATTATACTCGGATGCAATTTCTGTGTTTCATCGTCAATAAGAAGGTCCAAGATATACAGTAAACCTGAAGTGAAGCATCGGAATCTGAAACTGGACTCACAGGAGAGGTTCGTATCATAGAAAGTTAGAGTGTCACTCCTCTTGTACTTAAGTCGGTATTGTGCCATTTGTATCAAACTCGGATGCAATTTCTGTGTTTCATCGACAATAAGAAAGTCCAAGGGATACAGTAAACCAGAAGTGAAGCATCGGAATCTAAAACTGGACTCTCAGGAGAGGTTCAAATCATAGAAAGTTAGAATGTCAGTCCTCTTGTACTTAAGTCGGCATTGTTCCTTTTGTATTAAACTCGGATACAAATTCTGTGTTTCATCGTCAATAAGAAGGTGCAACGTATACAGGAAACCTGAAGTGAAGCATCGGAATCTAAAACTGACTCACAGGAGAGGTACAAATGATAGAAAAAGAGAGTGTCTGTCCTCTTGTACTTATGTCGGCATTGTGGCTTTTGCATTAAATTCCGATTCAATTTCTATGTTTCATCGTCAATAAGAAGGTGCAAGGTATACAGTAAACCTGTAGTGAAGCATCTGTATTTAAAACTGGGCTCACAGGAGAGGTTCAAATCATAGAAAGTTAGAGTGTCAGTCCTCTTGTACTTAAGTCGGCATTGTGCCATTTGTATTAAATTCGGATGCAATTCCTGTGATTCATAGTCAATAAGAGGGTCCAAGGGATACACTAAACCTGAAGTGAAACATCGGAATCTAAAACTGGACTCTCTGGAGAGGTTCAAATCATAGATAGTTAGAATGTCAGTCCTCTTGTACTTAAGTCGGCATTGTACCTTTTGTATTAAATTCGGATTCAATTTCTGTGTTTCATCGTCAATAAGAAGGTGTAAGGTATACAGGAAACCTGAAGTGAAGCATCGGAATCTAAAACTGGACTCTCAGGAGAGGTTCAAATCATAGAAAGTTAGAATGTCAGTCCCCTTGTACTTAAGTCGGCATTGAGCCTTTTGTATTAAATTCGGAAACAATTTCTGTGTTTCATCGTCAATAAGAAGGTGCAAGGTATACAGGAAACCTGAAGCGAAGCATCGGAATCTAAAACTGGACTCACAAGAGAGGTACAAATCATAGAAAGTGAGAGTGTCAGTCCTCTTGTACTTAAGTCGACATTGTGCCATTTGTATTAAATTCGGATGTAATTTCTGTGTTTTATCGTTAATAAGAAGGTCCAAGGGATACAGTATACCTGAAGTGAAGCATCGGAATCTAAAACTGGACTCACAGGGAGGATCAAATCATGGAAAGTTAGAGTGTCAGGCCTCTTTTACTTACGTCGGCATTGTGTATTTTGTATTAAATTCCGATGCAATATCTATGTTTCATCGTCAATAAGAAGGTGCAAGGGATACAGTAAACCTGAAGTGAAGCATCGGAATCTAAAACTGGACTCACAGGAGAGGTTCAAATCATAGAAAGTGAGAGTGTCTGTCCTCTTTTACTTAAGTAGGAATTGTGCCTTTTGTATTAAATTCGGTTGCAAACTCTGTGTTTCATCGCCAATAAGAAGGTGCAAGGTATACAGTAACACTGAAGTGAAGCATCGGAATCTAAAACTGGACTTACAGGAGAGGTTCAAATCATAGAAAGTGAGAGTGTCAGTCCTCCTGTACTTAAGTCGGCATTGTGCCTTTTCTATTAAATTCGGATGCAATTTCTGTGTTTCATCGTCAATAAGAAGGTGCAAGGGATACTGTAATCCTGAAGTGAAGCATCAGAATCTAAAACTGGACTCACACGAGAGGTTCAAATCATAGAAAGTTAGAGGGTCTGTCCTCTTTAACATAAGTCGGCATTGTGCCTTTTGTATTAAATTCCGATGCAATTTCTGTGTTACATCGTCAATCAGAAGGTGCAAGTTATACAGAAAACCCGAAGTGAAGCTCTGGAATCTAAAACTGGACTCACGGGAGGGATTCAAATCATAGAAAGTGAGAGCGTCAGTCCTCTTGTACTTAAGTCGGCATTGTGCCATTTGTATTAAATTCGGACGCATTTTCTGTGTTTCATCGTCAACAAGAAGGTCCAAGATATACAGTAAACCTGAAGTGAAGCATCAGAATCTAAAACTGGACTCACAGGAGAGGTTCAAATCATAGAAAGTTAGAGTGTCAGACCTCTTTTACTTACGTCGGCATTGTGGCTTTTGTATTAAATTCCGATGCAATTTCTATGTTTCATCGTCATTAAGAAGGTGCAAGGTATACAGTAAACCTGAAGTGAAGCATCGGTATTTAAAACTGGGCTCACAAGAGAGGTTCAAATCATAGAAATTTAGAGTGTCAGTCCTCTTGTACTTAAGTCGGCATTGTGTCATTTGTATTAAATTCGAATGCAATTCCTGTGTTTCATAGTCAATAAGAAGGTCCAAGGGATACACTAAACCTGAAGTGAAACATCGGAATCTAAAACTGGACTCACAGGAGAGGTTCAAATCATAGAAAGTTAGAGTGTCACGCCTCTTGTACTTAAGTCGGTATTGTGCCTTTTGTATTAAATTCGGATGCATTTTCTGTGTTTTATCGTCAATAAGAAGGACCAAATGATACAGTGAACCTGAAGTGAAGCATCGGAATCTAAACCTGACCTCACAGGAGGGGTTCGAATCATAGAAAGTGAGAGTGTCAGTCCTCTTGTACTTAAGTCGGCATTGTGCGATTTGTATTAAATTCGGAAGCAATTTCTGTGTTTCATCCTCAATAAGAGTGTCCAAGGGGTAAAGTAAAACTGAAGTGAAGCATCGGAATCTAAAACTAGACTCACAGGAGAGGTTCAAATCATAGAAAGTGAGAGTGTTAGTCCTCTTGTAGTTAAGTAGGCATTTTGCCATTTGTATTATATTCGGATGCAATTTCTGTGTTTCATCGTCAATAAGAAGAGCCAAGGGATACAGTAAACCTGAAGTGAAGCATCAGAATCTAAAACTGGACTCACAGGAGAGGTTCAAATCATAGAAAGTTAGAGGGTCTGTACTCTTTTACTTAAGTCGGCATTGTGCCTATTGTATTAAATTCCATTGCAATTTCTGTGTTTCATCGTCAATCAGAAGGTGCAAGTTATACAGAAAACCCGAAGTGAAGCATCGGAATCTAAAACTGGACTCACAGGAGGAATTCAAATCATAGAAAGTGAGATTGTCAGTCCTCTTGTACTTAAGTCGGCATTGTGCCATTTGTATTAAATTCGGATGCAATTCCTGTGTTTCATAGTCAATAAGAAGGTCCGAGGGATACACTAAACCTGAAGTGAAACATCGGAATCTAAAACTGGACTCACAGGAGAGGTTCAAATCATAGAAAGTGAGAGTGTCAGTCCTCTTGTAGTTAAGTAGGCATTTTGCCATTTGTATTATATTCGGATGCAATTTCTGTGTTTCATCGTCAATAAGAAGGTCCAAGATATACAGTAAACCTGAAGTGAAGCATCGGAATCTAAAACTGGACTCACAGGAGAGGTTCAAATCATAGAAAGTTAGTGTGTCACTCCTCTCGTACTTAAGTCGGTATTGTGCCATTTGTATTAAACTCGGATGCAATTTCTGTGTTTCATCGTCAATAAGAAAGTCCAAGGGATACAGTAAACCAGAAGTGAAGCATCGGAATCTAAAACAGGACTCTCTGGAGAGGTTCAAATCATAGATAGTTAGAATGTCAGTCCTCTTGTACTTAAGTCGGCATTGTGCCTTTTGTATTAAATTCGGATACAATTTCTGTGCTTCATCGTCAATAAGAAGGTGTAAGGTATACAGGAAACCTGAAGTGAAGCATCGGAATCTAAAACTGGACTCACAGGAGAGGTTCAAATCATAGAAAGTGAGAGTGTCAGTCCTCTTGTACTTAAGTCGACATTGTGCCATTTGTATTAAATTCGGATGCAATTTCTGTGTTTCATCGTTAATAAGAAGGTCCAAGGGATACAGTATACCTGAAGTGAAGCATCGGAAACTAATACTGGACTCACAGGAGAGGTTCAAATCATACAAAGTTAGAGTGTCAGGCCTCTTTTACTTACGTCGGCATTGTGCCTTTTATATTAAATTCCGATGCAATTTCTATGTTTCATCGTCAATAAGAAGGTGCAAGGTATACAGTAAACCTGAAGTGAAGCATCGGAATTTAAAACTGGACTCACAGGAGAGGTTCAAATCATAGAAAGTGAGAGTGTCAGTCCTCTTGTACTTATGTCGGCATTATGCCATTTGTATTAAATTCGGATTCAATTCCTGTGTTTCATAGTCAATAAGAAGGTCCGAGGGATACACTAAACCTGAAGTGAAACATCGGAATCTTAAACTGGACTCACAGGAGAGGTTCAAATCATAGAAAGTTAGAGTGTCACTCCTCTTGTAATTAAGTCGGTATTGTGCCTTTTGTATTAAATTCGGATGCAATTTCTGTGCTTTATCGTCAATAAGAAGTTCCAAGGGATACAGTAAACCTGAAGTGAAGCATCGGAATCTAAAACTGACCTCACAGGAGAGGTTTGAATCATAGAAAGTGGGAGTGTCAGTCCTCTTGTACTTAAGTCGGCATTGTGCGATTTGTATTAAATTCGGATGCAATTTCAGTGTTTCGTCCTCAGTAAGAGTGTCCAAGGGATAAAGTAAATCTGAAGTGAAGCATTGGAATCTAAAACTGGACTCACAGGAGAGGTTCAAATCATAGAAAGTGAGAGTGTCAGTCCTCTTGTACTTAAGTCGGCATTGTGCCATTTGTATTAAATTCGGATGAATTTCTGTGTCTCATCGTCAATACGATGGTCCAAGGGATACAGTAAACCTGAAGTGAAGCATCAGAATCTAATACTGGACTCACAGGAGAGGTTCAAATCATGGAGAGTTAGAGTGTCACTCCTCTTGTAGTTAAGTCGGTATTGTGCCTTTTGTATTAAATTCGGATGCAATTTCTGTGTTTCATCGTCAATAAGAAGGTCCAAGGGATACAGTAAACCTGAAGTGAAGCATCGGAATCTAAAACTGGACTCACAGGAGCGGTTCAAATCATTGAAAGTTAGAGTGTCAGTCCTCTTGTACTTAAGTCGGCATTTTGCCTTTTGTATTAAATTCGGATGCAAACTCTGTGTTTCATCGTTAATAAGAAGGTCCAAGGGATACAGTAAACATGAAGTGAAGAATCGGAATGAAAAACTGGACTCACAGGAGAGGTTCAAATCATAGAAAGTGAGTATGTCAGTCCCCTTGTACTTAAGTCGGCATTATGGCATTTGTATTAAATTCGGATGCAATTTCTGTGTTTCATCGTCAATAAGAATGTTCAAGGAATACAGTAAACCTTAAGTGAAACATCGGAATCTAAAACTGGACTCACAGGAGAGGCTCAAATCATAGAGAGTTAAAGTGTCATTCCTCTTGTACTTAAGTCGGCATTGTGCCATTTGTATTAAATTCGGATGCAATATCTGTCTTTCATCGTCAATAAGAAGGTACAAGAGATACAGTAAATCTGTAGTGAAGCATCGGAATCTAAAACTGGACTCACAGAAGAGGTTCCAATCATAGAAAGTTAGAGTGTCAGTCCTCATGTACTTAATTTGGCATTGTGTCTTTTGAATTTAATTCCGATGCAATTTCTGTGTTTCATCGTCAATAAAAAGGTGCAAGGTATACAGTAAACCTGAAGTGAAGCATCGAATTCTAAAACTGGACTCACAGGAGAGATTCAAATCATAGAAAGTGAGAGTGTTAGTCCTCTTGTTCTTAAGTCGCCTTTGTGCCCATTGTATTAATTTCGGATGCAATATCTGTGTTTCATCGTAAACAAGAAGGTCCAAGGGATACAGTAAACCTGAAGTGAAGCATCGGAATCTAAAACTGGACTCACAGGAGAGGTTCAAATCATAGAGAGTTAGAGTGTCACTCCTCTTGTACTTAAGTCGGTATTGTGCCATTTGTGTTCAATTCGGATGGAATTTCTGTGTTTCATCGTCAATAAGAAGGTCCACGGGATACAGTAAACCTGAAGTTAAGCATCGGAATCTAAAAGTGGACTCACAGGAGAGGTTCAAATCATTGAATGTTAGAGAGTCAGTCCTCTTGTATTTAAGTCGGCATTGTGCCTTTTAATTTTAATTCCGATGCAATTTCTGTGCTTCTTCGTCAATAAGAAGGTGCAAGGTATACAGTAAACCTGAAGTGAAGCATCAGAATCTAAAACTGGACCCACAGGAGAGGTTCGAATCATAGAAAGTGAGAGTGTCAGTCCTCTTTACTTAAGTCGCCATTGTGCCTTTTGTGTTAAATTCGGATGCAATTTCTGTGTTTTATCGTCAATAAGAAGGTCCAACGGATACAGTAAACCTGAAGTGAAGCATCGGAATTTAAAACTGGATCACAGGAGAGATTCAAATCATTGAAAGTTAGGGTGTCAGTCCTTTTGTACTTAAGTCGGCATTGTGCCTTTTGTATTAAATTCGGATGCAAACTCTGTGTTTCATCGTCAATAAGAAGGTCCAAGGGATAGAGTAAACCTGAAGTAAAGCATCGGAATCTAAAACTGGACTCACTGGAGAGGTTCAAATCGTAGAAAGTTAGAGTGTCAGTCCTCTTGTACTTAAGTCGGCATTGTGCCTTTTGAAATTAATTCCGATGTAATTTCTGTGTTTCATCGTCAATAAGAAGGTCCAAGGGATACAGTAGACCTGAAGTGAAGCGTCGGAATCCAAAATTGGACTCACAGGAGAGGTTCAAATCATAGAAAGTGAGAGTGTCAGTCCTCTTTTACTTAAGTCGGCATTGTGCCTTTTGAATTTAGTTCCGATGCAATGTCTGTGTTTCATCGTCAATAAGAAGGTCCAAGGGATACAGTAATCCTGTAGTGAAGCATCGGAATCCGAAACTGGACTCACAGGAGAGGTTCAAATCATAGAAAGTGAGAGTGTCAGTCCGCTTGTACTTAAGTCGTTATTGTGCCTCTTGTATTAAAATCGGATAAAATTTCTGTGTTTCATCGTCAATAAGAAGGTCCAAGGAATACAGTAAACCTGAAGTGAAGCATCGGAATCTAAAACTGGACTCATAGGAGAGGTTCAAATCACAGAAAGTGAGAGTGTCTGTCCTCTTTTACTTAAGTAGGCATTGTGCCTTTTGAATTTAATTCCGATGCAATTTCTGTGTTTCATCGTCAATAAGAAGGTGCAAGGTATACAGTAACCCTGAAGTGAAGCATCGGAATCTAAAACTGGTCTTACAGGAGAGGTTCAAATCATAGAAAGTGAGAGTGTCAGTCCTCTTGTACTTAAGTCGGCATTGTGCATTTGTATTAATGTCCGATGCAATTTCTGTGTTACATCGTCAATCAGAAGGTGCAAGTTATACAGAAAACCCGAAGTGAAGCTTCGGAATCTAAAACTGG
This sequence comes from Schistocerca americana, assembly GCF_021461395.2. Classification (NCBI taxonomy): domain Eukaryota; kingdom Metazoa; phylum Arthropoda; class Insecta; order Orthoptera; family Acrididae; genus Schistocerca; species Schistocerca americana. The sequence continues at coordinate 601,847 of NW_025725275.1, read as the reverse complement.
ACTCACAGGAGGGATTCAAATCATAGAAAGTGAGAGTGTCAGTCCTCTTGTACTTAAGTCGGCATTGTGCCATTTGTATTAAATTCGGGTGCAATTTCTGTGTTTCATCGTCAATAAGAAGGTCCAAATTATGCAGTAAACCTGAAGTGTAGCATCGGAATCTAAAACTGGACTCACAGGAGAGGTTCAAATAATAGAAAGTTTGAGTGTCACTCCTCTTGTACTTATGTCGGTATTGTGCCATTTGTATTAAACTCGGATGCAATTTTTGTGTTTCATCGTCAATAAGAAGGTCCAAGATATACAGTAAACCTGAAGTGAAGCATCGGAATCTAAAACTGGACTCACAGGAGAGGTTCAAATCATAGAAAGTTAGATTGTCACTCCTCTTGTACTTAAGTCGGTATTGTGCCATTTGCATTAAACTCGGATACAATTTCTGTGTTTCATCGTCAATAAGAAGGTGCAAGGTATACAGTAAACCTGAAGTGAAGTATCGGTATTTAAAACTGGACTCACAGGAGAGGTACAAATCATAGAATGTTAGTGTGTCAGTCCTCTTGTACTTAAGTCGGCATTGTGCCATTTGTATTGAATTCGGATGCAATTCCTGTGTTTCATAGTCAATAAGAAGGTCCAAGGGATACACTAAACCTGAAGTGAAACATCGGAATCTAAAACTGTACTCACAGGAGACGTTCAAATCATAGAAAGTTAGAGTGTCAGGCCTCTTTTACTTACGTCGGCATTGTGGCTTTTGAATTTTATTGAGATGCAATTTCTGTGTATCATCGTCAATAATAAGGTCCAAGGTATACAGTAAACCTGAAGTGAAGCATCGGAATCTAAAACAGGACTCACAGGAGAGGTTCAAATCATAGAAAGTTAAAGGGTCTGTCCTCTTTTACTTAAGTCGGCATTGTGCCTTTTGTATTAAATTCCGATGCAATTTCTGTGTTACATCGTCAATCAGAAGGTGCAAGTTATACAGAAAACCCGAAGTGAAGCTTCGGAATCTAAAACTGGACTCACAGGAGAGGTTCAAATAATAGAAAGTTTGAGTGTCACTCCTCTTGTACTCAAGTCGGTATTGTGCCATTTGTATTAAACTCGGATGCAATTTTTGTATTTCATCGTCAATATGAAGGTCCAAGATATACAGTAAACCTGAAGTGAAGCATCGGAATCTAAAACTGGACTCACAGGAGAGTTTCAAATCATAGAAAGTTAGAGTGTCACTCTTCTTGTACTTAAGTCGGTATTGTGCCATTTGTATTGAACTCGGATGCAATTTCTGTGTTTCATCGACAATAAGAAAGTCCAAGGGATACAGTAAACCAGAAGTGAAGCGTCGGATCTAAAACTGGACTGTCAGGAGAGGTTCAAATCATAGAAAGTTAGAATGTCGGTCCTCTTGTACTTAAGTCGGCATTGTGCCTTTTGTATTAAATCCGGATACAATTTCTGTGTTTCATCGTCAATAAGAAGGTGCAAGATATACAGGAAACCTGAAGTGAAGCATCGGAATCTAAAACTGGACTCACAGGAGAGGTACAAATCATAGAAAGTAAGAGTGTCAGTCCTCTTGTACTTAAGTCGACATTGTGCCATTTGTATTAAATTCAGATACAATTTCTGTGTTTCATCGTCAATAAGAAGGTGCAAGGTATACAGGAAACCTGAAGTGAAGCATCGGAATCTAAAACTGGACTCACAGGAGCGGTACAAATCATAGAAAGTTAGAGTGTCAGTCCTCTTGTACTTAAGTCGACATTGTGCCATTTGTATTAAATTCGGATGCAATTTCTATGTTTCATCGTTAATAAGAAGGTCCAAGGGATACAGTATACCTGAAGTGAAGCATCGGAATCTAAAACTGGACTCACTGGAGAGGTTCAAATTATAGAAAGTTAGAGTGTCAGGCCTCTTTTCCATACATCGGCATTGTGGCGTTTGTATGTAATTCCGATGCAATTTCTATGTTTCATCGTCAATAAGAAGGTGCAAGGTATACAGTAAACCTGAAGTGAAGCATCGGTATTTAAAACTGGAGTCACAGGAGAGGTAAAAATCATAGAAAGTTAGAGTGTCAGTCCTCTTGTACTTAAGTCGGCATTGTGCCATTTGTATTAAGTTCGGATGCAATTCCTGTGTTTCATAGTCAATAAGAAGGTCCAAGGGATACACTAAACCTGAAGTGAAACATCGGAATCTAAAACTAAACTCACAGGAGTGGTTCAAATCATAGAAAGTTAGAGTGTCACTCCTCTTGTACTTAAGTCGGTATTGTGCCATTTGTATTAAACTCGGATGCAATTTCTGTGTTTCATCGACAATAAGAAAGTCCAAGGGATACAGTAAACCAGAAGTGAAGCATCGGAATCTAAAACTGGACTCACAGGAGAGGTTATAATCATAGAAAGTTAGAATGTCAGTCCCCTTGTACTTAAGACGTCATTGAGCCTTTTGTATTAAATTATTAAATTCGGATACAATTTCTGTGTTTCATCGTCATTAAGAAGGTGCAAGGTATACAGGAAACCTGAAGTGAAACATCGGAATCTAAAACTGGACTCACAAGAGAGGTACAAATCATAGAAAGTGAGAGTGTCAGTCCTCTTGTACTTAAGTCGACATTGTGCCATTTGTATTAAATTCGGATGCAATTTCTGTGTTTCATCGTTAATAAGAAGGTCCAAGGGATACAGTATACCTGAAGTGAAGCATCGGAATCTAAAACTGGACTCACAGGAGAGGTTCAGATCATAGAAAGTTAGAGTGTCAGGCCTCTTTTACTTACGTCGTCATTGTGGCTTTTGTATTAAATTCCGATGCAATTTCTACGCTTCATCGTCAATAAGAAGGTGCAAGGAATACAGTAAACCTGAAGTGAAGCATCGATATTTAAAACTGGACTCACAGGAGAGGTTCAAATCATAGAAAGTTAGAGTGTCAATCCTCTTGTACTTAAGTCGGCATTGTGCTATTTGTATTAAATTCGGATGCAATTCCTGTGTTTCATAGTCGTTAAGAAGGTCCAAGGGATACACTAAACCTGAAGTGAAACATCGGTATCTAAAACTGGACTCACAGGAGAGGTTCAAATCATAGAAAGTTAGTGTCACTCCTCTTGTACTTAAGTCGGTATTGTGCCTTTTGGAATGAATTCGGATGCAATTTCTGTGTTTCATCGTCAATAAGAAGGTCCAAGGGACACAGTAAACCTGAAGTGAAGCATCGGAATCTTAAACTGGACTCACAGGCGAGGTTCAAATCATAGAAAAATAGAGTGTCTGTCCAGTTGTACTTACGTCTGCATTGTGCATTTTGTATTAAATTCGGATGCAAACTCTGTGTTTCATCGTCAATAAGAAGGTCCAAGGGATACAGTAAACCTGAAGTGAAGCATCGGAATCTAAAACTGGACCTACAGGAGAGGTTTAAATCATAGAAGGTTAGAGTGTCAGTCCTGTTGTACTTAAGTCGGCATTGTGCGTTTTGAATTTAATTCCGATGCAATTTCTGTGTTTCATCGTCAATAAGAAGGTCCAAGGAATACAGTAAACCTGAAGTGAAGCATCGGAATCTAAAACTGGACTCACAGGAGAGGTTCAAATCATAGAAAGTGAGAGTGCCTGTTCTCTTTTACTTAAGTAGGCATTGTGCCTTTTAAATTTAATTCCGATGCAAATTCTGTGTTTCATCGTCAATAAGAAGGTCCAAGGGATACAGTAATCCTCAAGTGAAGCATCAGAATCTAAAACTGGACTCACACGAGAGGTTCAAATCATAGAAAGTTAGAGGGTCTGTCCTCTTTTACTTAAGTCGGCATTGTGCCTTTTGTATTAAATTCCGATGCAATTTCTGTGTTACATCGTCAATCAGAAGGTGCAAGTTATACAGAAAACCCGAAGTGAAGCTCTGGAATCTAAAACTGGACTCACAGGAGGGATTTAAATCATAGAAAGTGAGAGTGTCAGTCCTCTTGTACTTAAGTCGGCATTGTGCCATTTGTATTAAATTCGGACGCAATTTCTGTGTTTCATCGTCAATACGAAGGTCCAAGATATACAGTAAACCTGAAGTGAAGCATCGGAATCTAAAACTGGACTCACAGGAGAGGTTCAAATCATAGAAAGTTAGAGTGTCACTCCCCTTGTACTTAAGTCGGTATTGTGCCATTTGAATTATACTCGGATGCAATTTCTGTGTTTCATCGTCAATAAGAAGGTCCAAGATATACAGTAAACCTGAAGTGAAGCATCGGAATCTGAAACTGGACTCACAGGAGAGGTTCGTATCATAGAAAGTTAGAGTGTCACTCCTCTTGTACTTAAGTCGGTATTGTGCCATTTGTATCAAACTCGGATGCAATTTCTGTGTTTCATCGACAATAAGAAAGTCCAAGGGATACAGTAAACCAGAAGTGAAGCATCGGAATCTAAAACTGGACTCTCAGGAGAGGTTCAAATCATAGAAAGTTAGAATGTCAGTCCTCTTGTACTTAAGTCGGCATTGTTCCTTTTGTATTAAACTCGGATACAAATTCTGTGTTTCATCGTCAATAAGAAGGTGCAACGTATACAGGAAACCTGAAGTGAAGCATCGGAATCTAAAACTGACTCACAGGAGAGGTACAAATGATAGAAAAAGAGAGTGTCTGTCCTCTTGTACTTATGTCGGCATTGTGGCTTTTGCATTAAATTCCGATTCAATTTCTATGTTTCATCGTCAATAAGAAGGTGCAAGGTATACAGTAAACCTGTAGTGAAGCATCTGTATTTAAAACTGGGCTCACAGGAGAGGTTCAAATCATAGAAAGTTAGAGTGTCAGTCCTCTTGTACTTAAGTCGGCATTGTGCCATTTGTATTAAATTCGGATGCAATTCCTGTGATTCATAGTCAATAAGAGGGTCCAAGGGATACACTAAACCTGAAGTGAAACATCGGAATCTAAAACTGGACTCTCTGGAGAGGTTCAAATCATAGATAGTTAGAATGTCAGTCCTCTTGTACTTAAGTCGGCATTGTACCTTTTGTATTAAATTCGGATTCAATTTCTGTGTTTCATCGTCAATAAGAAGGTGTAAGGTATACAGGAAACCTGAAGTGAAGCATCGGAATCTAAAACTGGACTCTCAGGAGAGGTTCAAATCATAGAAAGTTAGAATGTCAGTCCCCTTGTACTTAAGTCGGCATTGAGCCTTTTGTATTAAATTCGGAAACAATTTCTGTGTTTCATCGTCAATAAGAAGGTGCAAGGTATACAGGAAACCTGAAGCGAAGCATCGGAATCTAAAACTGGACTCACAAGAGAGGTACAAATCATAGAAAGTGAGAGTGTCAGTCCTCTTGTACTTAAGTCGACATTGTGCCATTTGTATTAAATTCGGATGTAATTTCTGTGTTTTATCGTTAATAAGAAGGTCCAAGGGATACAGTATACCTGAAGTGAAGCATCGGAATCTAAAACTGGACTCACAGGGAGGATCAAATCATGGAAAGTTAGAGTGTCAGGCCTCTTTTACTTACGTCGGCATTGTGTATTTTGTATTAAATTCCGATGCAATATCTATGTTTCATCGTCAATAAGAAGGTGCAAGGGATACAGTAAACCTGAAGTGAAGCATCGGAATCTAAAACTGGACTCACAGGAGAGGTTCAAATCATAGAAAGTGAGAGTGTCTGTCCTCTTTTACTTAAGTAGGAATTGTGCCTTTTGTATTAAATTCGGTTGCAAACTCTGTGTTTCATCGCCAATAAGAAGGTGCAAGGTATACAGTAACACTGAAGTGAAGCATCGGAATCTAAAACTGGACTTACAGGAGAGGTTCAAATCATAGAAAGTGAGAGTGTCAGTCCTCCTGTACTTAAGTCGGCATTGTGCCTTTTCTATTAAATTCGGATGCAATTTCTGTGTTTCATCGTCAATAAGAAGGTGCAAGGGATACTGTAATCCTGAAGTGAAGCATCAGAATCTAAAACTGGACTCACACGAGAGGTTCAAATCATAGAAAGTTAGAGGGTCTGTCCTCTTTAACATAAGTCGGCATTGTGCCTTTTGTATTAAATTCCGATGCAATTTCTGTGTTACATCGTCAATCAGAAGGTGCAAGTTATACAGAAAACCCGAAGTGAAGCTCTGGAATCTAAAACTGGACTCACGGGAGGGATTCAAATCATAGAAAGTGAGAGCGTCAGTCCTCTTGTACTTAAGTCGGCATTGTGCCATTTGTATTAAATTCGGACGCATTTTCTGTGTTTCATCGTCAACAAGAAGGTCCAAGATATACAGTAAACCTGAAGTGAAGCATCAGAATCTAAAACTGGACTCACAGGAGAGGTTCAAATCATAGAAAGTTAGAGTGTCAGACCTCTTTTACTTACGTCGGCATTGTGGCTTTTGTATTAAATTCCGATGCAATTTCTATGTTTCATCGTCATTAAGAAGGTGCAAGGTATACAGTAAACCTGAAGTGAAGCATCGGTATTTAAAACTGGGCTCACAAGAGAGGTTCAAATCATAGAAATTTAGAGTGTCAGTCCTCTTGTACTTAAGTCGGCATTGTGTCATTTGTATTAAATTCGAATGCAATTCCTGTGTTTCATAGTCAATAAGAAGGTCCAAGGGATACACTAAACCTGAAGTGAAACATCGGAATCTAAAACTGGACTCACAGGAGAGGTTCAAATCATAGAAAGTTAGAGTGTCACGCCTCTTGTACTTAAGTCGGTATTGTGCCTTTTGTATTAAATTCGGATGCATTTTCTGTGTTTTATCGTCAATAAGAAGGACCAAATGATACAGTGAACCTGAAGTGAAGCATCGGAATCTAAACCTGACCTCACAGGAGGGGTTCGAATCATAGAAAGTGAGAGTGTCAGTCCTCTTGTACTTAAGTCGGCATTGTGCGATTTGTATTAAATTCGGAAGCAATTTCTGTGTTTCATCCTCAATAAGAGTGTCCAAGGGGTAAAGTAAAACTGAAGTGAAGCATCGGAATCTAAAACTAGACTCACAGGAGAGGTTCAAATCATAGAAAGTGAGAGTGTTAGTCCTCTTGTAGTTAAGTAGGCATTTTGCCATTTGTATTATATTCGGATGCAATTTCTGTGTTTCATCGTCAATAAGAAGAGCCAAGGGATACAGTAAACCTGAAGTGAAGCATCAGAATCTAAAACTGGACTCACAGGAGAGGTTCAAATCATAGAAAGTTAGAGGGTCTGTACTCTTTTACTTAAGTCGGCATTGTGCCTATTGTATTAAATTCCATTGCAATTTCTGTGTTTCATCGTCAATCAGAAGGTGCAAGTTATACAGAAAACCCGAAGTGAAGCATCGGAATCTAAAACTGGACTCACAGGAGGAATTCAAATCATAGAAAGTGAGATTGTCAGTCCTCTTGTACTTAAGTCGGCATTGTGCCATTTGTATTAAATTCGGATGCAATTCCTGTGTTTCATAGTCAATAAGAAGGTCCGAGGGATACACTAAACCTGAAGTGAAACATCGGAATCTAAAACTGGACTCACAGGAGAGGTTCAAATCATAGAAAGTGAGAGTGTCAGTCCTCTTGTAGTTAAGTAGGCATTTTGCCATTTGTATTATATTCGGATGCAATTTCTGTGTTTCATCGTCAATAAGAAGGTCCAAGATATACAGTAAACCTGAAGTGAAGCATCGGAATCTAAAACTGGACTCACAGGAGAGGTTCAAATCATAGAAAGTTAGTGTGTCACTCCTCTCGTACTTAAGTCGGTATTGTGCCATTTGTATTAAACTCGGATGCAATTTCTGTGTTTCATCGTCAATAAGAAAGTCCAAGGGATACAGTAAACCAGAAGTGAAGCATCGGAATCTAAAACAGGACTCTCTGGAGAGGTTCAAATCATAGATAGTTAGAATGTCAGTCCTCTTGTACTTAAGTCGGCATTGTGCCTTTTGTATTAAATTCGGATACAATTTCTGTGCTTCATCGTCAATAAGAAGGTGTAAGGTATACAGGAAACCTGAAGTGAAGCATCGGAATCTAAAACTGGACTCACAGGAGAGGTTCAAATCATAGAAAGTGAGAGTGTCAGTCCTCTTGTACTTAAGTCGACATTGTGCCATTTGTATTAAATTCGGATGCAATTTCTGTGTTTCATCGTTAATAAGAAGGTCCAAGGGATACAGTATACCTGAAGTGAAGCATCGGAAACTAATACTGGACTCACAGGAGAGGTTCAAATCATACAAAGTTAGAGTGTCAGGCCTCTTTTACTTACGTCGGCATTGTGCCTTTTATATTAAATTCCGATGCAATTTCTATGTTTCATCGTCAATAAGAAGGTGCAAGGTATACAGTAAACCTGAAGTGAAGCATCGGAATTTAAAACTGGACTCACAGGAGAGGTTCAAATCATAGAAAGTGAGAGTGTCAGTCCTCTTGTACTTATGTCGGCATTATGCCATTTGTATTAAATTCGGATTCAATTCCTGTGTTTCATAGTCAATAAGAAGGTCCGAGGGATACACTAAACCTGAAGTGAAACATCGGAATCTTAAACTGGACTCACAGGAGAGGTTCAAATCATAGAAAGTTAGAGTGTCACTCCTCTTGTAATTAAGTCGGTATTGTGCCTTTTGTATTAAATTCGGATGCAATTTCTGTGCTTTATCGTCAATAAGAAGTTCCAAGGGATACAGTAAACCTGAAGTGAAGCATCGGAATCTAAAACTGACCTCACAGGAGAGGTTTGAATCATAGAAAGTGGGAGTGTCAGTCCTCTTGTACTTAAGTCGGCATTGTGCGATTTGTATTAAATTCGGATGCAATTTCAGTGTTTCGTCCTCAGTAAGAGTGTCCAAGGGATAAAGTAAATCTGAAGTGAAGCATTGGAATCTAAAACTGGACTCACAGGAGAGGTTCAAATCATAGAAAGTGAGAGTGTCAGTCCTCTTGTACTTAAGTCGGCATTGTGCCATTTGTATTAAATTCGGATGAATTTCTGTGTCTCATCGTCAATACGATGGTCCAAGGGATACAGTAAACCTGAAGTGAAGCATCAGAATCTAATACTGGACTCACAGGAGAGGTTCAAATCATGGAGAGTTAGAGTGTCACTCCTCTTGTAGTTAAGTCGGTATTGTGCCTTTTGTATTAAATTCGGATGCAATTTCTGTGTTTCATCGTCAATAAGAAGGTCCAAGGGATACAGTAAACCTGAAGTGAAGCATCGGAATCTAAAACTGGACTCACAGGAGCGGTTCAAATCATTGAAAGTTAGAGTGTCAGTCCTCTTGTACTTAAGTCGGCATTTTGCCTTTTGTATTAAATTCGGATGCAAACTCTGTGTTTCATCGTTAATAAGAAGGTCCAAGGGATACAGTAAACATGAAGTGAAGAATCGGAATGAAAAACTGGACTCACAGGAGAGGTTCAAATCATAGAAAGTGAGTATGTCAGTCCCCTTGTACTTAAGTCGGCATTATGGCATTTGTATTAAATTCGGATGCAATTTCTGTGTTTCATCGTCAATAAGAATGTTCAAGGAATACAGTAAACCTTAAGTGAAACATCGGAATCTAAAACTGGACTCACAGGAGAGGCTCAAATCATAGAGAGTTAAAGTGTCATTCCTCTTGTACTTAAGTCGGCATTGTGCCATTTGTATTAAATTCGGATGCAATATCTGTCTTTCATCGTCAATAAGAAGGTACAAGAGATACAGTAAATCTGTAGTGAAGCATCGGAATCTAAAACTGGACTCACAGAAGAGGTTCCAATCATAGAAAGTTAGAGTGTCAGTCCTCATGTACTTAATTTGGCATTGTGTCTTTTGAATTTAATTCCGATGCAATTTCTGTGTTTCATCGTCAATAAAAAGGTGCAAGGTATACAGTAAACCTGAAGTGAAGCATCGAATTCTAAAACTGGACTCACAGGAGAGATTCAAATCATAGAAAGTGAGAGTGTTAGTCCTCTTGTTCTTAAGTCGCCTTTGTGCCCATTGTATTAATTTCGGATGCAATATCTGTGTTTCATCGTAAACAAGAAGGTCCAAGGGATACAGTAAACCTGAAGTGAAGCATCGGAATCTAAAACTGGACTCACAGGAGAGGTTCAAATCATAGAGAGTTAGAGTGTCACTCCTCTTGTACTTAAGTCGGTATTGTGCCATTTGTGTTCAATTCGGATGGAATTTCTGTGTTTCATCGTCAATAAGAAGGTCCACGGGATACAGTAAACCTGAAGTTAAGCATCGGAATCTAAAAGTGGACTCACAGGAGAGGTTCAAATCATTGAATGTTAGAGAGTCAGTCCTCTTGTATTTAAGTCGGCATTGTGCCTTTTAATTTTAATTCCGATGCAATTTCTGTGCTTCTTCGTCAATAAGAAGGTGCAAGGTATACAGTAAACCTGAAGTGAAGCATCAGAATCTAAAACTGGACCCACAGGAGAGGTTCGAATCATAGAAAGTGAGAGTGTCAGTCCTCTTTACTTAAGTCGCCATTGTGCCTTTTGTGTTAAATTCGGATGCAATTTCTGTGTTTTATCGTCAATAAGAAGGTCCAACGGATACAGTAAACCTGAAGTGAAGCATCGGAATTTAAAACTGGATCACAGGAGAGATTCAAATCATTGAAAGTTAGGGTGTCAGTCCTTTTGTACTTAAGTCGGCATTGTGCCTTTTGTATTAAATTCGGATGCAAACTCTGTGTTTCATCGTCAATAAGAAGGTCCAAGGGATAGAGTAAACCTGAAGTAAAGCATCGGAATCTAAAACTGGACTCACTGGAGAGGTTCAAATCGTAGAAAGTTAGAGTGTCAGTCCTCTTGTACTTAAGTCGGCATTGTGCCTTTTGAAATTAATTCCGATGTAATTTCTGTGTTTCATCGTCAATAAGAAGGTCCAAGGGATACAGTAGACCTGAAGTGAAGCGTCGGAATCCAAAATTGGACTCACAGGAGAGGTTCAAATCATAGAAAGTGAGAGTGTCAGTCCTCTTTTACTTAAGTCGGCATTGTGCCTTTTGAATTTAGTTCCGATGCAATGTCTGTGTTTCATCGTCAATAAGAAGGTCCAAGGGATACAGTAATCCTGTAGTGAAGCATCGGAATCCGAAACTGGACTCACAGGAGAGGTTCAAATCATAGAAAGTGAGAGTGTCAGTCCGCTTGTACTTAAGTCGTTATTGTGCCTCTTGTATTAAAATCGGATAAAATTTCTGTGTTTCATCGTCAATAAGAAGGTCCAAGGAATACAGTAAACCTTAAGTGAAGCATCAGAATCTAAAACTGGACTCACAGGATAGGTTGAAATCATAGGATGTTAGAGTGTCAGTCCTCTTTTACTTAAGTCGGCATTGTGCATTTTGTATTAAATTCGGAAGCAATTTCTGTGTTTCATCGTCAATAAGAAGGTCCAAGGGATACAGTTAACCTGAAGTGAAGCATCGGAATCTAAAACTGTACTCACAGGAGAGGTTCAAATAATAGAAAGTGAGAGTGTCAGTCATCTTGTAATTAAGTCGGCATTATGCCATTTGTATTAAATTCGGATGCAATTTCTGTGTTTCATCGTCAAGAAGAAGGTCCAAGGGAAACAGTAAAACTGAAGTGAAGCATCGGAATCTACAACTGGACTCACAATAAAGGTTCAAATCATAGAAAGTGAGAGTGTCAGTCCTCTTGTACTTAAGTCGGCATTGTGCCATTTGTATTAAATTCGGATGCAATTTCTGTGTTTCATCGCCAATAAGAAGGTCCAAGGGATACAGTAAACCTGAAGTGAAGCATCGGAATCTAAAACTGGACTCACAGGAGAGGTTCAAATCATAGAAAGTGAGAGTGTCAGTCATCATGTAATTAAGTCCGCATTGTGCCTTTTGAATTTAATTCCGATGCAATTTCTGTGTTTCATCGTCAATAAGAGGGCGCAAGGTATACAGTAAACCTGAAATGAAGCATCGGAATCTAAAACTGGACTCACAGGAGATGTTCAAATTATAGAAAGTGAGAGTGTCAGTCCTCTTGTACTTAAGTCGGCATTGTGCCATTTGTATTAAATTCGGATGCAATTTCTGTGTTTCATCGCCAATAAGAAGGTCCAAGGGATACAGTAAACCTGAAGTGAAGCATCGGAATCTAAAACTGGACTCACAGGAGAGGTTCAAATCATAGAATGTGAGAGTGTCAGTCCACTTGTACTTAAGTCGCCATTGTGCATTTTGTATCAAATTCGGATGCAATTTCTGTCTTTCATCGTCAACAAGAAGCACCAAGCGATACAGTAAACGTGAAGTGAAGAATCGGAATCTAAAACTGGACTCAAAGGAGCGGTTCAAATCATAGAAAGTTAAAGTGTCACTCCGCTTGTACTTGTGTCGGTGTTGTGCCTTTTGTATTAAATTCGGATGCAGTTTCTGTGTTTCATCGTCAATAAGAAGGTCCAAGAGATACAGTAAACCTGAAGTGAAGCATCGGAATCTAAAACTGGACTCACAGAAGACGTTCCAATCATAGAAAGTTAGAGTGTCAGTCCTCATGTACTTAATTCGGCATTGTGCCTTTTGAATTTAATTCCGATGCAATTTCTGTGTTTCATCGTCAATAAAAAGGTGCAAGGTATACAGTAAACCTGAAGTGAAGCATCGGAATCTAAAACTGGACTCACAGTAGAGGTTCAAATCATAGAAAGTGAGAGTGTCAGTCCTCTTGTTCTTAAGTCGCCTTTGTGCCCTTTGTATTAATTTCGGATGCAATTTCTGTGTTTCATCGTAAACAAGATGGTCCAAGGGATACAGTAAACCTGAAGTGAAGCATCGGAATTTAAAACTGGATCACAGGAGAGATTCAAATCATTGAAAGTTTGGGTGTCAGTCCTCTTGTACTTAAGTCGGCATTGTGCCTTTTGTATTAAATTCGGATGCAAACTCTGTGTTTCATCGTCAATAAGAAGGTCCAAGGGATAGAGTAAACCTGAAGTGAAGCATCGGAATCTAAAACTGGACTCACTGGAGAGGTTCAAATCATAGAAAGTTAGAGTGTCAGTCCTCTTGTACTTAAGTCGGCATTGTGCCTTTTGAAATTAATTCCGATGCAATTTCTGTGTTTCATCGTCAATAAGAAGGTCCAAGGGATACAGTAGACCTGAAGTGAAGCGTCGGAATCCAAAATTGGACTCACAGGAGAGGTTCAAATCATAGAAAGTGAGTGTGTCAGTCCTCTTTTACTTAAGTCGGCATTGTGCCTTTTGAATTTAGTTCCGATGCAATGTCTGTGTTTCATCGTCAATAAGAAGGTCCAAGGGATACAGTAATCCTGAAGTGAAGCATCGGAATACGAAACTGGACTCACAGGAGAGGTTCAAATCATAGAAAGTGAAAGTGTCAGTCCGCTTGTACTTAAGTCGGTATTGTGCCATTTGTATTAAATTCGGATGCAATGTCTGTGTTTCATCGTCTATAAGAAGGTCCAAGGGATGCAGTAAATCTGTAGTGAAGCATCGGAATCTAAAACTGGACTCACAGGAGAGATTCAAATCATAGATAGTTAGAGTGTCAGTCCTCTTGTACTTATGTCGCCATTGTGCCTTTTCTATTAAATTAGTATGCAATTTCTGTGTTTCATCGTCAACAAGAAGGTCCATGGGAAACAGTAAACCTGAAGTGAAGCATCGGAATCTAAAACTGGACTCACAGGAGAGGATCAAATCATAGAAAATTAGAGTGTCAGTCCTCTTTTACTTAAGTCGGCATTGTGCCTTTTGTATTAATTTCGAATGCAAACTCTGTGTTTCATCGTCAATAAGAAGGTCCAAGGGATACAGTAAACCTGAAGTAAAGCATCGATATCTAAAACTGGACTCACAGGATAGGTTCAAATCATAGAAAGTTAGAGTGTCACTCCGCTTGTACTTAAGTCGGTATTGTGCCTCTTGTATTAAAATCGGATAAAATTTCTGTGTTTCATCGTCAATAAGAAGGTCCAAGGAATACAGTAAACCTTAAGTGAAGCATCAGAATCTAAAACTGGACTCACAGGATAGGTTGAAATCATAGGATGTTAGAGTGTCAGTCCTCTTTTACTTAAGTCGGCATTGTGCATTTTGTATTAAATTCGGAAGCAATTTCTGTGTTTCATCGTCAATAAGAAGGTCCAAGGGATACAGTTAACCTGAAGTGTAGCATCGGAATCTAAAACTGTACTCACAGGAGAGGTTCAAATAATAGAAAGTGAGAGTGTCAGTCATCTTGTAATTAAGTCGGCATTAAGCCATTTGTATTAAATTCGGATGCAATTTCTGTGTTTCATCGTCAAGAAGAAGGTCCAAGGGATACAGTAAAACTGAAGTGAAGCATCGGAATCTACAACTGGACTCACAATAAAGGTTCAAATCATAGAAAGTGAGAGTGTCAGTCCTCTTGTACTTAAGTCGGCATTGTGCCATTTGTATTAAATTCGGATGCAATTTCTGTGTTTCATCGCCAATAAGAAGGTCCAAGGGATACAGTAAACCTGAAGTGAAGCATCGGAATCTAAAACTGGACTCACAGGAGAGGTTCAAATCATAGAAAGTGAGAGAGTCAGTCATCTTGTAATTAAGTCCGCATTGTGCCTTTTGAATTTAATTCCGATGCAATTTCTGTGTTTCATCGTCAATAAGAGGGCGCAAGGTATACAGTAAACCTGAAATGAAGCATCGGAATCTAAAACTGGACTCACAGGAGATGTTCAAATTATAGAAAGTGAGAGTGTCAGTCCTCTTGTACTTAAGTCGCCATTGTGCCATTTGTATTAAATTCGGATGCAATTTCTGTGTTTCATCGCCAATAAGAAGGTCCAAGGGATACAGTAAACCTGAAGTGAAGAATCGGAATCTAAAACTGGACTCACAGGAGAGGTTCAAATCATAGAATGTGAGAGTGTCAGTCCACTTGTACTTAAGTCGCCATTGTGCATTTTGTATTAAATTCGGATGCAATTTCTGTCTTTCATCGTCAACAAGAAGGACCAAGCGATACAGTAAACGTGAAGTGAAGAATCGGAATCTAAAACTGGACTCAAAGGAGCGGTTCAAATCATAGAAAGTTAAAGTGTCACTCCGCTTGTACTTGAGTCGGTGTTGTGCCTTTTGTATTAAATTCGGATGCAATTTCTGTGTTTCATCGTCAATAAGAAGGTCCAAGAGATACAGTAAACCTGAAGTGAAGCATCGGAATCTAAAACTGGGCTCACAGGAGAGGTTCAAATCATAGAAAGTTTTGAATGTCAGTCCTCGACTACTTAAGTCGGCATTGTGCCTTTTGTATTAAATTCGGATGCAATTTACTGTGTTTCATCATCAATAAGAAGGTGCAAGGTATACAATAAACCTGAAGAATCGGAATCTAAAACTGGACTCACAGGAGAGGTTCAAATCATAGAAAGTGAGAGAGTCAGTCCTCTTGTACTTAAGTCGGCATTGTGCCATTTGTATTAAATTCGGATGCAATTTCTGTGTTTCATCGTCAATAAGAAGGACCAAGGGATACAGTAAACTTGAAGTGAAGCATCGGAATCTAAAACTGGACTCACAGGAGAGTTCAAATGATAGAAAGTTAGAGTGTCACTCCTTTTGTACTTAAGTCGGTATTGTGCCTTTTGTATTAAATTCGGATGCAATTTCTGCGTTTCATCGTCAAGCAGAAGGTCCAAGAGATACAGTAAACATGAAGTGAAGCATCGGAATCTAAAACTGGCCTCACAGGAGAGGTTCAAATCATAGAAAGTTAGAGTGTCAGTCGTCTTGTACTTAAGTCGGCATTGTGCCTTTTGAATTTAATTCCGGTGCAATTTCTGTGTTTCATCGTCAACAAGAAGGTGCAAGGTATACAGTAAACCAAAAGTGAAGCATCGGAATCTAAAACTGGACTCACCGGAGAGGTTCCAATCATAGAGAGTGAGAGTGTCAGTCCTCTTGTACTTAAGTCGCCATTGTGATTTTTGTATTAAATTCGGATGCAATTTCTGTGTTTCATCGTCAATAAGACGGTCCAAGGGATACAGTAAACCTGAAGTGAAGCATCGGAATCTAAAACTGGACTCACAGGAGAGGTTAAAATCATAGAAAGTTAGAGTGTCAGTCCTCTTGTACTTAAGTCGGCATTGTGCCTTTTGTATTAAATTCGGATGCAAACTCTGTGTTTCATCGTCAGTAAGAAGGTGCAAGGTATACAGTAAACCTGAAGTGAAGAATCGGAATCTAAAACTGAACTCACAGGAGAGGTTCAAATCATAGAAAGTGAGAGTGTCAGTGCTCTTGTACTTATGTCGGCAATGTGCCATTTGTATTAAATGCGGATGCTCTTTCTGTGTTTCATCGCCATTAAGAAGGTCTCAAGGGATACAGTAAACATGAAGTGAAGCATCGGATTCTAAAACTGGACTCACAGGAGAGGTTCAAATCATAGAAAGTGAGAGTGTCAGTCCTATTGTACTTAAGTCTGAATTGTGCCATTTGTATTAAATTCGGTTGCAATTTCTGTGTTTCATCGTCAATAAGAAGGTCCAAGGGATACAGTAAACCTGAAGTGAGGCATCGGAATCTAAAACTGGACTCACAGGAGAGGTTCAAATCATAGAAAGTGAGAGTGTCAGTCCTCTTGTACTTAAGTCGGCATTGTGCCGATTGTATCAAATTCGGATGCAATTTCTGTGTTTCATCGTCAATAAGAAGGTCCCAGGGATACATTAAACCTGAAGTGAAGCATCGGAATCTAAAACTGGACTCACAGGAGAGGTACAATTCATAGAAAGTGAGAGTGTCAGTCCTCTTGTACTTAAGTCGGCATTGTGATATTTGTATTAATTTCGGATGCAATTTCTGTGTTTCATCGTCAATAAGAAGGTGCAAGGTATACAGTAAACCTGAAGTGAAGAATCGGAATCTAAAACTGAACTCACAGGAGAGGTTCAAATCATAGAAAGTGAGAGTGTCAGTGCTCTTGTACTTATGTCGGCAATGTGCCATTTGTATTAAATGCGGATGCTCTTTCTGTGTTTCATCGCCATTAAGAAGGTCTCAAGGGATACAGTAAACATGAAGTGAAGCATCGGATTCTAAAACTGGACTCACAGGAGAGGTTCAAATCATAGAAAGTGAGAGTGTCAGTCCTATTGTACTTAAGTCTGAATTGTGCCATTTGTATTAAATTCGGTTGCAATTTCTGTGTTTCATCGTCAATAAGAAGGTCCAAGGGATACAGTAAACCTGAAGGGAAGCATCGGAATCTAATACTGGACTCACAGGAGAGGTTCAAATGATAGAAAGTGAGAGTCTCAGTCCTCTTGTACTTAAGTCGGCATTGTGCCTTTTGTATTTAATTCGGATGCAATGTCTGTGTTTCATCGTCAATAAGAAGGTGCAAGGTATACAGTAAACCTGAAGTGTAGCATCGGAATCTAAAACTATACTCACAGGAGAGGTTCAAGTCATAGAATGTTTGAGTGTCAGTCCTCTTGTACTTAAGTCGGCATTGTGCCTTTTGTATTAAATTCGGATGCAACTTTCTGTGTTTCATCGTCAATAAGATAGTCCAAGGGATATAGTAAACCTGAAGTGAAGCATGGGAGTCTAAAACTGGACTCACAGGAGAGGTTCAATTCTTAGAAAGTTAGAGTGTCAGTCGTCTTGTACTTAAGTCGGCATTGCGCCTTTTTTGTTAGATTCGGATGCAAAATCTGTGTTTCATCGTCAATACGAAGGTTTAAGGGATATAGTAAACCTGAAGTGAAGCATTGGAATCTAAAACTGGACTCACTGGAGAGGTTCAAATCATAGAAAGTGAGAGTGTCAGTCCTCTTGTACTGAAGTCGGCATGGTGCGTTTTGTATTAACTTCGGATGCAATTTCTGTGTTTCATCGTCAATAAGAAGGTGCAAGGTATATAGTAAACCTGAAGTGAAGCATCGGAATCTAAAACTGGACTCACAGGAGAGGTTCAACTCATAGAATGTGAGAGTGTCAGTCCTCTTGTACTTGATTCGACATTGTGCCTTTTGTATTAAATTCAGATGCAATTTCCGTGTTTCATCGTCAATAAGAAGGTATAAGGGATACAGTAAACCTGAAGTGAAGTATCGGAATCTAAAACGGAACTCACAAGAGAGGTTCAAATCATAGAAAGTGAGAGTGTCAGTCCTCTTGTACTTATGTCGGCATTGTGCCATTTGTATTAAATTCGGATGCAATTTCTGTGTTTCATCGTCAAAAAGAATGTCCAAGGGATACAGTAAACCTGAAGTGAAGCATCAGAATCTAAAAGTAGACTCACAGGAGAGGTTCAAATCATAGAAAATTAGAGTATCGGTCCTCTTGCACTTAAGTCGGCATTGTCCTTTTGTATTAAATTCGGATGCAAACTCTGTGTTTCTTCGTCAATAAGAAGGTCCAAGGGATACAGTAAACCTGATTTGAACCAGCGGATTCTAAACTGAACTCTCAGTAGCGGTTCAAATCATAGAAAGTGAGAGTGTCAGTCCTCTTGTACTTAAGTCAGCATTGTGCTTTTGTATTGAATTCATATGCAATTTCTGTGTTTCATCGTCAATAAGAAGGTCCAAGGGATACAGTAAACCTGAAGTGAAGCCTCAGAATCTAAAACTGGACTCACAAGAGAGGTTCAAACCATAGAAAGTGAGAGTGGCAATCCTCTTGTACTTAAGTCGGTATTGTGCCTTTTCTATTAAAATCGGATACAATTTCTGTGTTTCATCGTCAATAAGAAGGTCCAAGGGATACAGTAAACCTTAAGTGAAGCATCGGAATCTAAAACTGGACTCACAGGATAGGTTCATATCATAGAGTGTTAGAGTGTCAGTCCTCTTTTACTAAAGTCGGCATTGTGCATTTTGTATTAAATTCGGAAGCAATTTCTGTGTTTCATCGTCAATAAGAAGGTCCAAGGGTTAGAGTAAACCTGAAGTGAAGCATCTGAATCTAAAACTGGACTCACAGGAAACGTTCAAATCATAGAAAGTGTGATTGTCAGGCCACTTTTACTTATGTCGGCATTGTGCCATTTGTATTAAATTCAGATGCAATTTCTGTGATTCATCGTCAATAAGAAGGTCCAAGGGATACAGTAAACCTGAAGAATCGGAATCTAAAACTGGACTCACAGGAGAGGTTCAAATCATAGAAAGTGAGAGTGTCAGTCCTCTTGTACTTAAGTCGGCATTGTGCCGATTGTATCATATTCGGATGCAATTTCTGTGTTTCATCGTCAATAAGAAGGTCCCAGGGATACATTAAACCTGAAGTGAAGCATCGGAATCTAAAACTGGACTCACAGGAGAGGTACAATTCATAGAAAGTGAGAGTGTCAGTCCTCTTGTACTTAAGTCGGCATTGTGATATTTGTATTAATTTCGGATGCAATTTCTGTGTTTCATCGTCAATAAGAAGGTGCAAGGTATACAGTAAACCTGAAGTGAAGAATCGGAATCTAAAACTGAACTCACAGGAGAGGTTCAAATCATAGAAAGTGAGAGTGTCAGTGCTCTTGTACTTATGTCGGCAATGTGCCATTTGTATTAAATGCGGATGCTCTTTCTGTGTTTCATCGCCATTAAGAAGGTCTCAAGGGATACAGTAAACATGAAGTGAAGCATCGGATTCTAAAACTGGACTCACAGGAGAGGTTCAAATCATAGAAAGTGAGAGTGTCAGTCCTATTGTACTTAAGTCTGAATTGTGCCATTTGTATTAAATTCGGTTGCAATTTCTGTGTTTCATCGTCAATAAGAAGGTCCAAGGGATACAGTAAACCTGAAGGGAAGCATCGGAATCTAATACTGGACTCACAGGAGAGGTTCAAATGATAGAAAGTGAGAGTCTCAGTCCTCTTGTACTTAAGTCGGCATTGTGCCTTTTGTATTTAATTCGGATGCAATGTCTCTGTTTCATCGTCAATAAGAAGGTGCAAGGTATACAGTAAACCTGAAGTGTAGCATCGGAATCTAAAACTATACTCACAGGAGAGGTTCAAATCATAGAATGTTTGAGTGTCAGTCCTCTTGTACTTAAGTCGGCATTGTGCCTTTTGTATTAAATTCGGATGCAACTTTCTGTGTTTCATCGTCAATAAGATAGTCCAAGGGATATAGTAAACCTGAAGTGAAGCATGGGAGTCTAAAACTGGACTCACAGGAGAGGTTCAATTCTTAGAAAGTTAGAGTGTCAGTCGTCTTGTACTTAAGTCGGCATTGCGCCTTTTTTGTTAGATTCGGATGCAAAATCTGTGTTTCATCGTCAATACGAAGGTTTAAGGGATATAGTAAACCTGAAGTGAAGCATTGGAATCTAAAACTGGACTCACTGGAGAGGTTCAAATCATAGAAAGTGAGAGTGTCAGTCCTCTTGTACTGAAGTCGGCATGGTGCGTTTTGTATTAACTTCGGATGCAATTTCTGTGTTTCATCGTCAATAAGAAGGTGCAAGGTATATAGTAAACCTGAAGTGAAGCATCGGAATCTAAAACTGGACTCACAGGAGAGGTTCAACTCATAGAATGTGAGAGTGTCAGTCCTCTTGTACTTGATTCGACATTGTGCCTTTTGTATTAAATTCAGATGCAGTTTCCGTGTTTCATCGTCAATAAGAAGGTATAAGGGATACAGTAAACCTGAAGTGAAGTATCGGAATCTAAAACGGAACTCACAAGAGAGGTTCAAATCATAGAAAGTGAGAGTGTCAGTCCTCTTGTACTTATGTCGGCATTGTGCCATTTGTATTAAATTCGGATGCAATTTCTGTGTTTCATCGTCAAAAAGAATGTCCAAGGGATACAGTAAACCTGAAGTGAAGCATCAGAATCTAAAAGTAGACTCACAGGAGAGGTTCAAATCATAGAAAATTAGAGTATCGGTCCTCTTGCACTTAAGTCGGCATTGTCCTTTTGTATTAAATTCGGATGCAAACTCTGTGTTTCTTCGTCAATAAGAAGGTCCAAGGGATACAGTAAACCTGATTTGAACCAGCGGATTCTAAACTGAACTCTCAGTAGCGGTTCAAATCATAGAAAGTGAGAGTGTCAGTCCTCTTGTACTTAAGTCAGCATTGTGCTTTTGTATTGAATTCATATGCAATTTCTGTGTTTCATCGTCAATAAGAAGGTCCAAGGGATACAGTAAACCTGAAGTGAAGCCTCAGAATCTAAAACTGGACTCACAAGAGAGGTTCAAACCATAGAAAGTGAGAGTGGCAATCCTCTTGTACTTAAGTCGGTATTGTGCCTTTTCTATTAAAATCGGATACAATTTCTGTGTTTCATCGTCAATAAGAAGGTCCAAGGGATACAGTAAACCTTAAGTGAAGCATCGGAATCTAAAACTGGACTCACAGGATAGGTTCATATCATAGAGTGTTAGAGTGTCAGTCCTCTTTTACTAAAGTCGGCATTGTGCATTTTGTATTAAATTCGGAAGCAATTTCTGTGTTTCATCGTCAATAAGAAGGTCCAAGGGTTAGAGTAAACCTGAAGTGAAGCATCTGAATCTAAAACTGGACTCACAGGAAACGTTCAAATCATAGAAAGTGTGATTGTCAGGCCACTTTTACTTATGTCGGCATTGTGCCATTTGTATTAAATTCAGATGCAATTTCTGTGATTCATCGTCAATAAGAAGGTCCAAGGGATACAGTAAACCTGAAGAATCGGAATCTAAAACTGGACTCACAGGAGGGGTTCAAATCATAGAAAGTGAGAGTGTCAGTCATCTTGTAATTAAGTTCTTCATTAAGCCATTTGTATTTAATTCGGATGCAATTTCTGTGTTTCAGCGTCAATAAGAAGGCCCAAGAGATACAGTAAACCTGAAGTGAGGCATCGGAATCTAAAACTGGACTCACAGGAGAGGTTCCAATCATAGAAAGTTAGAGTGTCAGTCCTCTTGTACTTAAGTCGGAATTGTGCCTTTTGAATTTAATTCCGATGCAATTTCTGTGTTTCATCGTCAATAAGAAGGTGCAAGGTATAGAGTAGACCTGAAGTGAAACATCAGAATCTAAAACAGGACTCACAGGAGAGGTTCAAATCATAGAAAGTGAGGGTGTCAGTCCTCTTGCACTTAAGTCGGCATTGTGCCATTTGTATTAAATTCGGATGCAATTTCTGTGTTTCATCGTCAATAAGAAGGTCCAAGGGATACAGTAAACCTGAAGTGAAGCATTGGAATCTAAAACTGGACTCACAGGAGAGGTTCAAATCATAGACAACTAGAGTGTCAGTCCTCTTGTACTTAAGTCGGCTTTGTGCCATTTGTATTAAATTCGGTTGCAATTTCTGTGTTTCATCGTCAGTAAGAAGGTCCAAGTGATACAGTAAACCTGAAGTGAGGCATCGGAATCTAAAACTGGACTCACAGGAGAGGTTCCAATCATAGAAAGTTAGAGTGTCAGTCCTCTTGTACTTACGTCGGCATTGTGCCTTTTGAATTTAATTCCGATGCAATTTCTGTGTTTCATCGTCAATAAGAAGGTACAAGGTATACAGTAGACCTGAAGTGAAACATCGAAATCTAAAACAGGACTCACAGGAGAGGTTCAAATCATAGAAACTGAGAGTATCAGTCTTCTTGTAATTAAGTCGGCATTATGCCATTTGTATTTAATTCGGATGCAATTTCTGTGTTTCATCGTCAATAAGAAGGTCCAAGTGATACAGTAAACCTTAAGTGAAACATCGGAATCTAAAACTGGACTCCCAGGATAGGTTCAAATAATAGAAAGTGAGAGTGTCAGTCATCTTGTAATTAAGTCGGCATTATGCCATTAGTATTAAATTCGGATGCAATTTCTGTGTTTCATCGTCAATAAGAAGGTCGAAGAGATACAGTAAACCTGAAGTGAAGCATCTGAATCTAAAACTGGACTCACAGGAAAGGTTCAAATCATAGAAAGTGTGAGTGTCAGTCCTCTTATACTTAAGTCGGCATTGTGCCATTTGTATTAAATTCGGATGCAATTTCTGTGTTTCATCGTCAATAAGAAGGTCCAAGGGATCCAGTAAACCTGAAGTGAAGCATCGGAATCTAAAACTGGACTCACAGGAGAGGTCAAATCATAGAATGATAGAATGTCAGTACTCTTGTATTTAAGTCGGCATTGTGCCATTTGTATTAAATTCGGATGCAATTTCTGTGTTTCATCGTCAATAAGAAGGTGCAAGGTATACAGTAAACCTGAAGAATCGGAATCAAAACCTGGACTCACAGGAGAGGTTCAAATCATAGAAACTGAGAGTGTCAGTCCTCTTGTACTTAAGACAGCATTGCGCCATTTGTATTAAATTCGGATGCAATTTCTGTGTTTCATTGTCAATAAGAAGGTCCAAGGGATACAGCAAACCAGAAGTGAAGCATCGGAATGTAAAACTGGACTCACAGGAGAGGCTCAAATCATAGAAAGTGAGAGTGTCAGTACTCTTGTACTTAAGTCGGCATTGTGCCATTTGTATTAAATTCCGATGCAATTTCTGTGTTTCATCGCCAATAACAAGGTCCAAGGGATACAGTAAACCTGAAGTGAAGCATCGGAATCTAAAACTGGACTCACAGGAGAGGTTCAAATCATAGAAAGTGAGAGTGTCAGTCATCTTGTAATTAAGTCGGCATTGTGCCTTTTGAATTTAATTCCGATGCAATTTCTGTGTTTCATCGTCAATAAGAGGGTGCAAGGTATACAGTAAACCTGATATGAAGCATCGGAATCTAAAACTGGACTCACAGGAGATGTTCAAATTATAGAAAGTGAGAGTGTCAGTCCTCTTGTACTTAAGTCGGCATTGTGCCATTTGTATTAAATTCGGTTGCAATTTCTGTGTTTCATCGTCAGTAAGAAGGTCCAAGGGATACAGTAAACCTGAAGTGACGCATCGGATTATAAAACTGGACTCACAGGAGAGGTTCCAATCATAGAAAGTTAGAGTGTCAGTCCTCTTGTACTTACGTCGGCATTGTGCCTTTTGAATTTAATTCCGATGCAATTTCTGTGTTTCATCGTCAATAAGAAGGTACACGGTATACAGTAGACCTGAAGTGAAACATCGGAATCTAAAACAGGACTCACAAGAGAGGTTCAAATCATAGAAAGTGAGAGTGTCAGTCTTCTTGTACTTAAGCCGGCATTGTGCCATTTGTATTAAATTCGGTTGCAATTTCTGTGTTTCATCGTCAGTAAGAAGGTCCAAGGGATACAGTATACCTGAAGTGAAGCATCGGAATGTAAAACTGGACTCACAGGAGAGGTTCAAATCATAGAAAGTGAGAGTGTCAGTACTCTTGTACTTAAGTCGGCATTGTGCCATTTGTATTAAATTCGGATGCAATTTCTGTGTTTCATCGCCAATAAGAAGGTCCAAGGGATACAGTAAACCTGAAGTGAAGCATCGGAATTAAAAACTGGACTCACAGGAAAGGTTCAACTCATAGAATGTGAGAGTGTCAGCCCTCTTGTACTTGATTCGGCATTGTGCCTTTTGTATTAAATTCAGATGCAATTTCTGTGTTTCATCGTCAATAAGAAGGTCCAAGGGATACAGTAAACCTGAAGTGAAGCATCGGAATCTAAAACGGAACTCACAGGATAGGTTCAAATCATAGAAAGTGAGAGTGTCAGTCATCTTGTAATTAAGTCGGCATTATGCCATTTGTATTAAATTCGGATGCAATTTCTGTGTTTCATCGTCAATAAGAAGGTCCAAATGATACAGTAAACCTTAAGTGCAACATCGGAATTTAAAACTAGACTCCCAGGATAGGTTCAAATAATAGAAAGTGAGAGTGTCAGTCATCTTGTAATTAAGTTGGCATTATGCCATTTGTATTAAATTCGGATGCAATTTCTGTGTTTCATCGTCAATAAGAAGGTCCAAGAGATACAGTAAACCTGAAGTGAAGCATCTGAATCTGAAACTGGACTCACAGGAAAGGTTCAAATCATAGAAAGTGTGAGTGTCAGTCCTCTTGTACTTAAGTCGGCATTGTGCCATTTGTATTAAATTCGGTTGCAATTTCTATGTTTCATCGTCAGTAAGAAGGTCCAAGGGATACAGTAAACCTGAAGTGAAGCGTCGGAATCTAAAACTGGACTCACAGGAGAGGTCAAATCATAGAACGTTAGAGTGCCACTCCTCTTGTACTTGAGTCGGTATTGTGCCTTTTGTATTAAATTCTTATGCAAACACTGTGTTTCATCATCAATAAGAAGTTCCAAGGGATACAGTAAACCTGAAGTGATGCATCGGAATGCAAAACTGGGCTCACAGGAGAGGTTCAAATCATAGAAAGTTAGAATGTCAGTCCTCTTGTACTTAAGTCGGCATTGTGCCTTTTGTATTAAATTCGGATGCAATTTCTGTGTTTCATCGTCAATAAGAAGGTGCAAGGTATACAGTAAACCTGAAGAATCGGAATCTAAAACTGGACTCACAGGAGAGGTTCAACTCATAGAAAGTGAGAGTGTCAGTCCTCTTGTACTTAAGTCGGCATTGCGCCATTTGTATTAAATTCGGATGCAATTTCTGTGTTTCATTGTCAATAAGAAGGTCCAAGGGATACAGTAAACCAGAAGTGAAGCATCGGAATGTAAAACTGGACTCACAGGAGAGGTTCAAATCATAGAAAGTGAGAGTGTCAGTCCTCTTGTACTTAAGTCGGCATTGTGCCATTTGTATTAAATTCGGTTGCAATTTCTGTGTTTCATCGTCAATAAGAAGGTCCAAGGGATACAGCAAACCTGAAGTGAGGCATCGGAATCTAAAACTGGACTCACAGGAGAGGTTCCAATCATAGAAAGTTAGAGTGTCAGTCCTCTTGTACTTAAGTCGGCATTGTGCATTTTGAATTTAATTCCGATGCAAATTCTGTGTTTCATCGTCAATAAGAAGGTGCAAGGTATACAGTAGACCTGGAGTGAAACATCGGAATCTAAAACAGGACTCACGGGAGAGGTTCAAATCATAGAAAGTGAGAGTGTCAGTCCTCTTGTACTTAAGTCGGCATTGTGCCATTTGTATTAAATTCGGATGCAATTTCTGTGTTTCATCGACAATAAGAAGGTCCAAGGGATACAGTAAACCTGAAGTGAAGCATCGGAATCTGGACTCACAGGAGAGGTCAAATCATAGAAAGTTAGAGTGTCACTCCTCTTGTACTTGAGTCGGTATTGTGCCTTTTGTATTAAATTCTTATGCAAACTCTGTGTTTCATCGTCAATAAGAAGGTCCAAGGGATTCAGTAAACCTGAAGTGAAGCATCGGAATCTAAAACTGGGCTCACGGGAGAGGTTCAAATCATGGAAAGTAAGAATGTCAGTCCTCTTATACTTAAGTCGGCATTGTGCCTTTTGTATTAAATTCGGATGCAAATTCTGTGTTTCATCGTCAATAAGAAGGTGCAAGGTATACAGTAAACCTGAAGAATCGGAATCTAAAACTGGACTCAACGGAGAGGTTCAAATCATAGAAAGTGAGAGTGTCAGTCCTCTTGTACTTAAGTCGGCATTGCGCAATTTGTATTATATTCGGATGCATTTTCTGTGTTTCATTGACAATAAGAAGGTCCAAGGGATACAGTAATCCTGAAGTGAAGCATCGGAATCTAAAACTGGACTCATAGGAGAGGTTCAAATCATAGAAAGTGAGAGTGTCAGTCATCTTGTAATTAAGTCGGCATTGTGCCTTTTGAATTTAATCCGATGCAATTTCTGTGTTTCATCGTCAATAAGAGGGTGCAAGGTACACAGTAAACCTGAAGTGAAGCATCGGAATCTAAAACTGGACTCACAGGAGATGTTCAAATCATAGAATGTGAGAGTGTCAGTCCACTTGTACTTAAGTCGCCATTGTGCCTTTTGTATTAAATTCGGATGCAATTTCTGTCTTTCATCGTCAACAAGAAGGACCAAGCGATACAGTAAACCTGAAGTGAAGCATCGGAATCTAAAACTGGACTCACAGGAGAGGTTCAAATCATAGAAAGTTAGAATGTCAGTCCTCTTGTACTTAAGTCGGCATTGTGCCTTTTGTATTAAATTCGGATGCAATTTCTGTGTTTCATCGGCAATAAGAAGGTGCAAGGTATACAGTAAACCTGAAGAATCGGAATCTAAAACTGGACTCACAGGAGAGGATCAAATCATAGAAAGTGAGAGTGTCAGTCATCTTGTAATTAAGTCGGCATTATGCCATTTGTATTAAATTCGGATGCAATTTCTGTGTTTCATCGTCAATAAGAAGGTCCAAGGGATACAGTAAACCTGAAGTGAAGCATCGGAATCTAAAACGGAACTCACAGGATAGGTTCAAATCATAGAAAGTGAGAGTGTCAGTCATCTTGTAACTAAGTCGGCATTATGCCATTTGTATTAAATTCGGATGCAACTTCTGTGTTTCATCGTCAATAAGAAGGTCCAAGGGATACAGTAAACCTGAAGTGAAGCATTGGAATCTAAAACTGGACTCACAGGAAAGGTTCAAATCATAGAAAGTATGAGTGTCAGTCCTCTTGTACTTAAGTCGGCATTGTGCCATTTGTATTAAATTCGGATGCAATTTCTGTGTTTCATTGTCAATAAGAAGGTCCAAGGGATACAGTAAACCTGAAGTGAAGCATCGGAATCTAAAACTGGACTCACAGGAGAGGTCAAATCATAGAAAGTTTGAGTGTCACTCCTCTTGTACTTGAGTCGTTCTTGTGCCTTTTTTATTAAATTCTTATGGAAACTCTGTGTTTCATCGTCAATAAGAAGGTCCAAGGAATACAGTAAACCTGAAGTGAAGCATCGGAATCTAAAACTGGGCTCACAGGAGAGGTTTAAATCACAGAAAGTTAGAATGTCAGTCCTCTTGTACTTAAGTCGGCATTGTGCCTTTTGTATTAAATTCGGATGCAATTTCTGTGTTTCATCGTCAATAAGAAGGTGCAAGGTATACAGTAAACCTGAATTGAAGCATCACAATCTAAAACTGGACTCACAGGAGATGTTCAAATTATAGAAAGTGAGAGTGTCATTCCTCTTGTACTTAAGTCGTCATTGTGCCTTTTGTATTAAATTCGGATGCAATTTCTGTGTTTCATCGTCAATACGAAGGTCCAAGGGATACAGTAAACATGTAGTGAAGCATCGGAATCTAAATCTGGACTCACAGGAGAGGTTCCAATCATAGATAGTTAGAGTGTCAGTCCTCTTGTACTTAAGTCGGCGTTGTGCCTTTTGAATTTAATTCCGATGCAATTTCTGTGTTTCATCGTCAATAAGAAGGTGCAAGGTATACAGTAAACCCTAAGTGAAGCATCGGAATCTAAAACTGGACTCACAGGAGAGGTAAAAATCAAAGAATGTGAGAGTGTCAGTCCACTTGTACTTAAGTCGGCATTGCGCCTTTTTTGTTACATTCGGATGCAAAATCTGTGTTTCATCGTCAATACGAAGGTTTAAGGGATATAGTAAACCTGAAGTGAAGCTTCGGAATCTGAAACTGGACTCACAGGAGAGGTCAAATCATAGAAAGTGAGAGTGTCAGTCCTCTTGTACTTAAGTCGGCATTGCGCCATTTGTATTAAATTCGGATGCAATTTCTGTGTTTCATTGTCAATAAGAAGGTCCAAGGGATACAGTAAACCTGAAGTGAAGCATCGGAATGTAAAACTGGACTCACAGGAAACGTTTAAATCATAGAAAGTGAGAGTGTCAGTACTCTTGCACTTTAGTCGGCATTGTGCCATTTGTATTAAATTCGGATGCAATTTCTGTGTTTCATCGCCAATAAGAAGGTCCAAGGGATACAGTAAACCTGAAGTGAAGCATCGGAATCTAAAACTGGACTCACAGGAGGGGTTCAAATCATAGAAAGTGAGAGTGTCAGTCATCTTGTATTTAAGTCGGCATTGTGCCTTTTGAATTTAATTCCGATGCAATTTCTGTGTTTCATCGTCAATAAGAGGGTGCAAGGTATACAGTAAACCTGAAATGAAGCATCAGAATCTAAAACTGGACTCACAGGAGATGTTCAAATTATAGAAAGTGAGAGTGTCAGTCCTCTTGTACTTAAGTCGTCATTGTGCCTTTTGTATTAAATTCGGATGCAATTTCTGTGTTTCATCGTCAATAAGAAGGTCCAAGGGATACAGTAAACCTGAAGTGAAGCATCGGAATCTATAACTGGACTCACAGGAGAGGTTCAAATCATAGAAACTTAGCGTGTCGGTCCTCTTGTACTTAAGTCGGCATTGTGCCTTTTCTATTAAATTCGGATGCAATTTCTGTGTTTCATCGTCAATAAGAAGGTCCAAGGGATACAGTAAACCTTAAGTGAAACATCGGAACCTAAAACTGGACTCACAGGTTAGGTTCAAATCATAGAAAGTGAGAGTGTCAGTCATCTTGTAATTAAGTCGGCATTATGCCATTTGTATTTAATTCTGATGCAATTTCTGTGTTTCATCGTCAATAAGAAGGTCCAAGAGATACAGTAAACCTGAAGTGAAGCATCTGAATCTAAAACTGGACTCACAGGAAAGGTTCAAACCATAGAAAGTGTGAGTGTCAGTCCTCTTGTACTTAAGTCGGCATTGTGCCATTTGTATTAAATCGGATGCAATTCCTGTGTTTCATCGTCAATAAGAAGGTCCAAGAGATACAGTAAACCTGAAGTAAGGCATCTGAATCTAAAACTGGACTCACAGGAAAGGTTCAAATCATAGAAAGTGTGAGTGTCAATCCTCTTTTACTTAAGTCGGCATTGTGCCATTTGTATTAAATTCGGATGCAATTTCTGTTATTCATCGTCAATAAGAAGGTCCAAGGGATACAGTAAACCTGAAGTGAAGCATCGGAATCTAAAACTGGACTCACAGGAGAGGTCAAATCATAGAAAGTTAGAGTGTCACTCCTCTTGTACTAGAGTCGGTATTGTGCCTTTTGTATTAAATTCTTATCAAACTCTGTGTTTCATCGTCAATAAGAAGGTCCAAGGGATACAGTAAACCTGAAGTGAAGCATCGGAATGTAAAACTGGACTCACAGGAGACGTTCAAATCATAGAAAGTGAGAGTATCATTACTCTTGCACTTAAGTCGGCATTGTGCCATTTGTATTAAATTCGGATGCAATTTCTGTGTTTCATCGCCAATAAGAAGGTCCAAGGGATACAGTAAACCTGAAGTGAAGCATCGGAATCTAAAACTGGACTCACAGGAGAGGTTCAAATCATAGAAAGTGAGAGTGTCAGTCGTCTTGTACTTAAGTCGGCATTGCGCCTTTTTTGTTACATTCGGATGCAAAATCTGTGTTTCATCGTCAATACGAAGGTTTAAGGGTTATAGTAAACCTGAAGTGAAGCATTGGAATCTAAAACTGGACTCACTGGAGAGGTTCAAATCATAGAAAGTGAGAGTGTCAGTCTTCTTGTACTGAAGTCGGCATGGTGCGTTTTGTATTAAATTCGGATGCAATTTCTGTGTTTCATCGTCAATAAGAAGGTGCAAGGTATATAGTAAACCTGAAGTGAAGCATCGGAATCTAAAACTGGACTCACAGGAGAGGTTCAACTCATAGAATGTGAGAGTGTCAGTCCTCTTGTACTTGATTCGGCATTGTGCCTTTTGTATTAAATTCAGATGCAATTTCTGTGTTTCATCGTCAATAAGAAGGTCCAAGGGATACAGTAAACCTGAAGTGAAGCATCGGTATCTAAAACGGAACTCACAGGATAGGTTCAAATCATAGAAAGTGAGAGTGTCAGTCATCTTGTAATTAAGTCGGCATTATGCCATCTGTATTAAATTCGGATGCAATATCTGTGTTTCATCGTCAATAAGATGGTCCAAGGGATACAGTAAACCTGAAGTGAGGCATCGGAATCTAAAACTGGACTCACAGGAGTGGTTCCAATCATAGAAAATTAAAGTGTCAGTCCTCTTGTACTTAAGTCGGCATTGTGCCTTTTGAATTTAATTCCGATGCAATTTCTGTGTTTCATCGTCAATAAGAAGGTGCAAGGTATGCAGTAAACCTGAAATGAAGCATCAGAATCTAAAACTGGACTCACAGGAGATGTTCAAATTATAGAAAGTGAGAGTGTCAGTCCTCTTGTACTTAAGTCGTCATTGTGCATTTTGTATTAAATTCGGATGCAATTTCTGTGTTTCATCGTCAATAAGAAGGTCCAAGGGATACAGTAAACATGTAGTGAAGCATCCGAATCTAAATCTGGACACACAAGAGAGGTTCCAATCATAGAAAGTTAGAGTGTCAGTCCTCTTGTACTTAAGTCGGCATTGTGCCTTTTGAATTTAATTCCGATGCAATTTCTGTGTTTCATCGTCAATAAGAAGGTGCAAGGTATACAGTAAACATGAAGTGAAGCATCGGAATCTAAAACTGGACTCACAGGAGAGGTCAAATCATAGAAAGTTAGAGTGTCACTCCTCTTGTACTAGAGTCGGTATTGTGCCTTTTGTATTAAATTCTTATGCAAACTCTGTGTTTCATCGTCAATAAGTAGGTCCAAGGGATACAGTAAACCTGAAGTGAAGCATCGGAATCTAAAACTGGGCTCACAGGAGCGGTTCAAATCATAGAAAGTTAGAATGTCTCTCCTCTTGTACTTAAGTCGGCATTGTGCCTTTTGTATTAAATTCGGATGCAATTTCTGTGTTTCATCGTCAATAAGAAGGTGCAAGGTATACAGTAAACCTGAAGAATCGGAATCTAAAACTGGAATCACAGGAGAGGTTCAAATTATAGAAAGTGAGAGTGTCAGTCCTCTTGTACTTAAGTCGGCATTGTGCCTTTTGATTTTAATTCCGATGCAATTTCTGTGTTTCATCGTCAATAAGAAGGTGCAAGGTATACAGTAAACCTGAAGTGAAGCATTGGAATCTTAAACTGGACTCACAGGAGAGGTTCAAATCATAGAATGTGAGAGTGTCAGTCCACTTGTACTTAAGTCGGCATTGCGCCTTTTTTGTTACATTCGGATGCAAAATCTGTGTTTCATCGTCAATACGAAGGTTTAAGGGATATAGTAAACCTGAAGTGAAGCATCGGAATCTAAAAGTGGACTCACAGGAGAGGTCAAATCATAGAAAGTGAGAGTGTCAGTCCTCTTGTACTTAAGTCGGCATTGCGCCATTTGTATTAAATTCGGATGCAATTTCTGCGTTTCATTGTCAATAAGAAGGTCCAAGGGATACAGTAAACCTGAAGTGAAGCATCGGAATGTAAAACTGGACTCACAGGAGAGGTTCCAATCATAGAAAGTTAGAGTGTCAGTCCTCTTGTACTTAAGTCGGCATTGTGCCTTTTCAATTTAATTCCGATGCAATTTCTGTGTTACATCGTCAATAAGAAGGTGCAAGGTATACAGTAAACCTGAAGTGAAGCATGGGAATCTAAAACTGAACTCACAGGAGAGGTTCATATCATAGAATGTGAGAGTGTCAGTCCACTTGTACTTAAGTCGCCATTGTGCCTTTTGTATTAAATTCGGATGCAATTTCTGTCTTTCATCGTCAACAAGAAGGACCAAGCGATACAGTAAACCTGAAGTGAAGCATCGGAATCTAAAACTGGACTCACAGGAGAGGTTCAAATCATAGAAAGTTAGAGTGTCACTCCGCTTGTACTTAAGTCGGTATTGCGCCTTTTGTATTAAATTCGGATGCAATTTCTGTGTTTCATCGTCAATAAGAAGGTCCAAGGGATACAGTAAACCTTAAGTGAAACATCGGAAACTAAAACTGGACTCAAAGGATAGGTTCAAATCATTGAAAGTGAGAGTGTCAGTCATCTTGTAATTAAATCGGCATTATGCCATTTGTATTTAATTCGGATGCAATTTCTGTGTTTCATCGTCAATAAGAAGGTCCAAGAGATGCAGTAAAACTGAAGTAAAGCATCTGAATCTAAAACTGGACTCACAGGAAAGGTTCAAATCATTGAAAGTGTGAGTGTCAGTCCTCTTTTACTTAAGTCGGCATTGTGCCATTTGTATTAAATTCGGATGCAATTTCTGTGATTCGTCGTCAATAAGAAGGTCCAAGGGATACACTAAACCTGAAGTGAAGCACCGGCATCTAAAACTGGACTCACAGGAGAGGTCAAATCATAGAAAGTTAGAGTGTCACTCCTCTTGTACTAGAGTCGGTATTGTGCATTTTGTATTAAATTCTTATGCAAACTCTGCATTTCATCGTCAATAAGAAGGTGCAAGGTATACAGTAAACCTGAAGAATCGGAATCTAAAACTGGACTCACAGGAGAGGTTCAAATCATAGAAAGTGAGAGTGTCAGTCGTCTTGTACTTAAGTCGGCAATGCGCCTTTTTTGTTACATTCGGATGCAAAATCTGTGTTTCATCGTCAATACGATGGTTTAAGGGATATAGTAAACCTGAAGTGAGGCATCGGAATCTAAAACTGGTCTCACATGAGAGGTTCCAATCATAGAAAGTAAAAGTGGCAGTCCTCTTGTACTTACGTCGGCATTGTGCCTTTTGAATTTAATTCCGATGTAATTTCTGTGTTTCATCGTCAATAAGAAGGTGCAAGGTATACAGTAAACCTGAAATGAAGCATCAGAATCTAAATTTGGACTCACAGGAGATGTTCAAATAATAGAAAGTGAGAATGTCAGTCCTCTTGTACTTGATTCGGCATTGTGCCTTTTGTATTAAATTCAGATGCAATTTCTGTGTTTCAACGTCAATAAGAACGCCCAAGGGATACAGTAAACATGTAGTAAAGCATCGAAATCTAAATCGGGACTCACAGGAGAGGTTCCAATCATAGAAAGTTAGAGTGTCAGACCTCTTGTACTTATGTCGGCATTGTGACTTTTGAATTTAATTCCGATGCAATTTCTGTGTTTCATCGTCAATAAGAAGGTGCAAGGTATACAGTAAACCTGAAGTGAAGCATCGGAATCTAAAACTGGACTCACAGGAGAGGTCAAATCATAGATAGTTAGAGTTTCACTCCTCATGTACTAGAGTCGGTATTGTGCCTTTTGTATTAAATTCTTATGCAAACTCTGTGTTTCATCGTCAATAAGAAGGTCCAAGGGATACAGTAAACCTGAAGTGAAGCATCGGAACCTAAAACTGGGCTCACAGGAGAGGTTCAAATCATAGAAAGTTAGAATGTCAGTCACTTGTACTTAAGTCGGCATTGTGCCTTTTGTATTAAATTCGGTTGCAATTTCTGTGTTTCACCGTCAATAAGAAGGTCCAAGGGATACAGTAAACATGTAGTGAAGCATCGGAATCTAAATCTGGACTCACAGGAGAGGTTCCAATCATAGAAAGTTAGAGTGTCAGTCCTCTTGTACTTATGTCGGCATTGTGCCTTTTCAATTTAATTCCGATGCAATTTCTTTGTTTCATCGTCAATAAGAAGGTGCAAGGTATACAGTAAACCTGAAGTGAAGCATCGGAATCTAAAACTGAACTCACAGGAGAGGTTCAAATCATAGAAAGTGAGAGTGTCAGTCCACTTGTACTTAAGTCGCCATTGTGCCTTTTGTATTAAATTCGGATGCAATTTCTGTCTTTCATCGTCAACAAGAAGGACCAAGCGATACAGTACACCTGAAGTGAAGCATCGGAATCTAATACTGGACTCACAGGAGAGGTTCAAATCATAGAAAGTTAGAGTGTCACTCCGCTTGTACTTAAGTCGGTATTGTGCCTTTTGTATTAAATTCGGATGCAATTTCTGTGTTTCATCGTCAATAAGAACGTCCAAGGGATACAGTAAACCTTAAGTGAAACATCGGAAACTAAAACTGGACTCAAAGGATAGGTTCAAATCATAGAAAGTGAGAGTGTCAGTCATCTTGTAATTAAGTCTGCATTATGCCATTTGTATTTAATTCGGATGCAATTTCTGTGTTTCATCGTCAATAAGAAGGTCCAAGAGATACAGTAAAACTGAAGTAAAGCATCTGAATCTAAAACTGGACTCACAGGAAAGGTTCAAATCATTGAAAGTGTGAGTGTCAGTCCTCTTTTACTTAAGTCGGCATTGTGCCATTTGTATTAAATTCGGATGCAATTTCTGTGATTCATCGTCAATAAGAAGGTCCAAGGGATACAGTAAACCTGAAGTGAAGCACCGGGATCTAAAACTGGACTCACAGGAGAGGTCAAATCATAGAAAGTTAGAGTGTCACTCCTCTTGTACTAGAGTCGGTATTGTGCCTTTTGCATTAAATTCTTATGCAAACTCTGTGTTTCATCGTCAATAAGAAGGCGCAAGGTATACAGTAAACCTGAAGAATCGGAATCTAAAACTGGACTCACAGGAGAGGTTCAAATCATAGAAAGTGAGAGTGTCATTCGTCTTGTACTTAAGTCGGCAATGCGAGTTTTTTGTTACATTCGGATGCAAAATCTGTGTTTCATCGTCAATACGAAGGTTTAAGGGATATAGTAAACCTGAAGTGAAGCATTGGAATCTAAAACTGGACTCACTGGAGAGGTTCAAATAATAGAAAGTGAGAGTGTCAGTCCTCTTGTACTGAAGTCGGCATGGTGCGTTTTGTATTAAATTCGGATGCAATTTCTGTGTTTCATCGTCAATAAGAACGTGCAAGGTATATAGTAAACCTGAAGTGAAGCATCGGAATCTAAAACTGGACTCACAGGAGACGTTCAACTCATAGAATGTGAGAGTGTCAGTCCTCTTGTACTTGATTCGGCATTGTGCCTTTTGTATTAAATTCAGATGCAATTTCTGTGTTTCATCGTGAATAAGAAGGTCCAAGGGATACAGTAAACCTGAAGTGAAGCATCGGAATCTAAAACGGAACTCACAGGATAGGTTCAAATCATAGAAAGTGAGAGTGTCAGTCATCTTGTAATTAAGTCGGCATTACGCCATTTGTATTAAATTCGGATGCAATTTCTGTGTTTCATCGTCAATAAGAAGGTCCAAGGGATACAGTAAACCTGAAGTGAGGCATCGGAATCTAAAACTGGACTCACGTGAGAGGTTCCAATCATAGAAAGTAAAAGTGGCAGTCCTCTTGTACTTACGTCGGCATTGTGCCTTTTGAATTTAATTCCGATGCAATTTCTGTGTTTCATCGTCAATAAGAAGGTGCAAGGTATACAGTAAACCTGAAATGAAGCATCAGAATCTAAATTTGGACTCACAGGAGATGTTCAAATTATAGAAAGTGAGAGTATCAGTCCTCTTGTACTTAAGTCGTCATTGTGCCAATTGTATTAAATTCGGATGCAATTTCTGTGTTTCAACGTCAATAAGAACGCCCAAGGGATACAGTAAACTTGTAGTGAAGCATCGAAATCTAAATCTGGACTCACAGGAGAGGTTCCAATCATAGAAAGTTAGAGTGTCAGATCTCTTGTACTTATGTCGGCATTGTGACTTTTGAATTTAATTCCGATGCAATTTCTATGTTTCATCGTCAATTAGAAGGTGCAAGGTATACAGTAAACCTGAAGTGAAGCATCGGAATCTGAAACTGGACTTACAGGAGAGGTCAAATCATAGAAAGTTAGAGTGTCACTCCTCATGTACTAGAGTCGGTATTGTGAGTTTTGTATTAAATTCTTATGCAAACTCTGTGTTTCATCGTCAATAAGAAGGTCCAAGGGATACAGTAAACCTGAAGTGAAGCATCGGAACCTAAAACTGGGCTCACAGGAGAGGTTCAAATCATAGAAAGTGAGAGTGTCAGTCCTCTTGTACTGAAGTCGGCATGGTGCGTTTTGTATTAAATTCTGATGCAATTACTGTGTTTCATCGTCAATAAGAAGGTGCAAGGTATATAGTAAACCTGAAGTGAAGCATCGGAATCTAAAACTGGACTCACAGGAAAGGTTCAACTCATAGAATGTGAGAGTGTCAGTCCTCTTGTACTTGATTCGGCATTGTGCCTTTTGTATTAAATTCAGATGCAATTTCTGTGTTTCATCTTCAATAAGAAGGTCCAAGGGATACAGTAAACCTGAAGTGAAGCATCGGAATCTAAAACGGAACTCACAGGATAGGTTCAAATCATAGAAAGTGAGAGTGTCAGTCATCTTGTAATTAAGTCGGCATTATGCCATTTGTATTAAATTCGGATGCAATTTCTGTGTTTCATCGTCAATAAGAAGGTCCAAGGGATACAGTAAACCTGAAGTGAGGCATCGGAATCTAAAACTGGACTCACAGGAGAGGTTCCAATCATAGAAAATTAGAGTGTCAGTCCTCTTGTACTTAAGTCGGCATTGTGCCTTTTGAATTTAATTCCGAAGCAATTTCTGTGTTTGATCGTCAATAAGAAGGTGCAAGGTATACAGTAGACCTGAAGTGAAACATCGGAATCTGAAACAGGACTCACAGGAGAGGTTCAAATCAAAGAAAGTGAGAGTGTCACTCCTCTTGTACTTAAGTCGGCATTGTGCCATTTGTATTAAATTCGGGTGCAATTTCTGTGTTTCATCGTCAATAAGAAGGTTCAAGGGATGCAGTAAACCTGAAGTGAAGCTTCGGAATCAAAACCTGGACCCACAGGAGAGATTCCAATCATAGAAAGTTAGAGTGTCACCCCGCTTGTACTTAAGTCGGTATTGTGCTTTTGTATTAAATTCGGATGCAATTTCTGTGTTTCATCGTCAATGAGAAGGTCCAAGGGATACAGTAAACCTTAAGTGAAACATCGGAAACTAAAACTGGACTCACAGGATAGGTTCAAATCATAGAAAGTGAGAGTGTCAGTCATCTTGTAATTAAGTCGGCATTATGCCATTTGTATTAAATTCGGATGCAA
Source organism: Schistocerca americana (assembly GCF_021461395.2). Taxonomy (NCBI): domain Eukaryota; kingdom Metazoa; phylum Arthropoda; class Insecta; order Orthoptera; family Acrididae; genus Schistocerca; species Schistocerca americana. The sequence goes on along the minus strand of NW_025725275.1, from coordinate 564,035 downwards.
TTTCTGTGTTTCATCGTCAATAAGAAGGTCCAAGAGATACAGTAAACCTGAAGTGAAGCGTCTGAATCTGAAACTGGACTCGCAGGAAAGGTTCAAATCATAGAAAGTGTGAGTGTCAGTCCTCTTGTACTTAAGTCGGCATTGTGCCATTTGTATTAAATTCGGATGCAATTTCTGTGTTTCATCGTCAATAAGAGGGTCAAAGGGATACAGTAAACCTGAAGTGAAGCATCGGAATCTAAAACTGGACTCACAGGAGAGATCAAATCATAGAAAGTTAGAGTGTCACTCCTCTTGTACTTGAGTCGGTATTGTGCCTTTTGTATTAAATTCTTATGCAAACTCTGCGTTTCATCGTCAATAAGAAGGTCCAAGGGATACAGAAACCTGAAGTGAAGCATCGGAATCTAAAACTGGGCTCACAGGAGAAGTTCAAATCATAGAAAGTTAGAATGTCAGTCCTCTTGTACTTAAGTCGGCATTGTGCCTTTTGTATTAAATTCGGATGCAATTTCTGTGATTCATCGTCAATAAGAAGGTGCAAGGTATACAGTAAACCTGAAGAATCGGAATCTAAAACTGGACTCACAGGAGAGGTTCAAATCATAGAAAGTGAGAGTGTCTGTCCTCTTGTACTTGAGTCGGCATTGCGCCATTTGTATTAAATTCGGATCCAATTTCTGTGTTTCATTGTCAATAAGAAGGTCCAAGGGATACAGTAAACCTGAAGTGAAGCATCGGAATCTAAAACTGGACTCACAGGAGAGATCAAATCATAGAAAGTTAGAGTGTCACTCCTATTGTACTTGAGTCGGTGTTGTGCCTTTTGTATTAAATTCTTATGCAAACTCTGTGTTTCATCGTCAATAAGAAGGTCCAAGGGACACAGGAAACCTGAAGTGAAGCATCGGAATCTGAAACTGGGCTCACAGGAGAGGTTCAAATCATAGAAAGTTAGAATGTCAGACCTCTTGTACTTAAGTCGGCATTGTGCCTTTTGTATTAAATTCGGATGCAATTTCTGTGATTCATCGTCAATAAGAAGGTGCAAGGTATACAGTAAACCTGAAGAATCGGAATCTAAAACTGGACTCACAGGAGAGGTTCAAATCATAGAAAGTGAGAGTGTCAGTCCTCTTGTACTTAAGTCGGCCTTGCGAAATTTGTATTAAATTCGGATCCAATTTCTGTGTATCATTGTCAATAAGAAGGTCCAAGGGATACAGTAAACCTGAAGTGAAGCATCGGAATGTAAAACTGGACTCACAGGAGAGTTTCAAATCATAGAAAGTGAGAGTGTCAGTACTCTTGTACTTAAGTCGGCATTGTGCCATTTGTATTAAATTCGGATGCAATTTCTGTGTTTCATCGCCAATAAGAAGGTCCAATGGAAACAGTAAACCTGAAGTGAAGCATCGGAATCTAAAACTGGGCTCACAGGAAAGGTTCAAATCATAGAAAGTTAGAATGTCAGTCCTCTTGTACTTAAGTCGCCATTGTGCCTTTTGTATTAAACTCGGATGCAATTTCTGTGTTTCATCGTCAATAAGAAGGTGCAAGGTATACAGTAGACCTGAAGTGAAACATCGGAATCTAAAACAGGACTCACAGGAGAGGTTCAAATCATAGAAAGTGAGAGTGTCAGTCCTCTTGTACTTAAGTCGGCATTGTGCCATTTGTATTAAATTCGGTTGCAATTTCTGTGTTTCATCGTCAATAAGAAGGTCCAAGGGATACTGTAAACCTGAAGTGAGGCATCGGAATCGAAAACTGGACTCACAGGAGAGGTTCCAATCATAGAAAGTTAGAGAGTCAGTCCTCTTGTACTTAAGTCGGCATTGTGCCTTTTGATTTTAATTCTGATGCAATATCTGTGTTTCATCGTCAATAAGAAGGTGCATGGTATACAGTAGACCTGAAGTGAAACATCGGAATCTAAAACAGGACTCACAGGAGAGGTGCAAATCATAGAAAGTGAGAGTGTCAGTCCTCTTGTACTTAAGTCAGCATTGTGCCCTTTGTATTAAATTCGGATGCAATTTCTGTGTTTCATCGTCAATAAGAAAGTCCAAGGGATACAGTAAACCTGAAGTGAAGCATTGGAATCTAAAACTGGTCTCACAGGAGAGGTTCAAATCATAGAAAGTTAGAGTGTCAGTCCTCTTGTACTTAAGTCGGCATTGTGCCATTTGTATTAAATTCGGTTGCAATTTCTGTGTTTCATCGTCAATAAGAAGGTCCAAGGGATACAGTAAACCTGAAGTGAGGCATCGGAATCTAAAACTGGACTCACAGGAAAGGTTCAAATCATAGAAAGTGTGAGTGTCAGTCCTCTTGTACTGAAGTCGGCATTGTGCCATTTGTATTAAATTCGGATGCGATTTCTGTGTTTCATCGTCAATAATAAGGTCCAAGGGATACAGTAAACCTGAAGTGAAGCATCGGAATCTAAAACTGGACTCACAGGAGAGGTTCAAATCATAGAAAGTGAGAGTGTCAGTCATCTTGTAATTAAGTCGGCATTGTGCCTTTTGAATTTAATTCCGATGCAATTTCTGTGTTTCATCGTCAATAGGAGGGTGCAAGGTATACAGTAAACCTGAAATGAAGCATCGCAGTCTAAAACTGGACTCACAAGAGATGTTCAAATTATAGAAAGTGAGAGTGTCAGTCCTCTTGTACTTAAGTCGTCATTGTGCCTTTCGTATTAAATTCGTACGCAATTTCTGTGTTTCATCTTCAATAAGAAGGTCCAAGGGATACAGTAAACATGTAGTGAAGCATCGGAATCTAAATCTGGACACACAGGAGAGCTTCCAATCATAGATAGTTAGATTGCCAGTCCTCTTGTACTTAAGTCGGCATTGTGCCTTTTGAATTTAATTCCGATGCAATTTGTGTGTTTCATCGTCAATAAGAAGGTGCAAGGTATTCAGTAAACCTGAAGTGAAGCATCGGAATCTAAAACTGGACTCACAGGAGAGGTTCAAATCATAGAAAGTTAGAGTGTCACTCCGCTTGTACTTAAGTCGGTATTGTGCCTTTTGTATTAAATTCGGATGCAATTTCTGTGTTTCATCGTCAATAAGAAGGTCCAAGGGATACAGTAAACCTTAAGTGAAACATAGGAATCTAAAACTGGACCCACAGGATAGGTTCAAGTCATAGAAAGTGAGAGTTTCAGTCATCTTGTAATTACTTCGGCATTATGCCATTTGTATTTAATTCGGATGCAATTTCTGTGTTTCATCTTCAATATGAAGGTCCAAGAGATACAGGAAACCTGAAGTGAAACATCTGAATCTAAAACTGGACTCACAGGAAAGGTTCAAATCATAGAAAGTGTGAGTGTCAGTCCTCTTTTACTTAAGTCGGCATTGTGCCATTTGTATTAAATTCGGATGCAATTTCTGTCATTCATCGGCAATAATAAGGTCCAAGGGATACAGTAAACCTGAAGTGAAGCATCGGAATCTAAAACTGGACTCACAGGAGAGGTCAAATCATAGAAAGTTAGAGTGTCACTCCTCTTGTACTAGAGTCGGTATTGTGCCTTTTGTATTAACTTCTTATGCAAACTCTGTGTTTCATCGTCAATAAGAAGGTCCAAGGGATACAGTAAACCTGAAGTGAAGCATCGGAATCTAAAACTGGGCTCACAGGAAACGTTCAAATCATAGAAAGTTAGAATGTCAGTCCTCTTGTACTTAAGTCGCCATTGTGCCTTTTGTATTAAATTCGGATGCAATTTCTGTGTTTCATCGTCAATAAGAAGGTGCAAGGTATACAGTAGACCTGAAGTGAAACATCGGAATCTAAAACAGGACTCACAGGAGAGGTTCAAATCATAGAGAGTGAGAGTGTCAGTCCTCTTGTACTTAAGTCGGCATTGTGCCATTTGTATTAAATTCGGTTGCAATTTCTGTGTTTCATCGTCAATAAGAAGGTCCAAGGGATACTGTAAACCTGAAGTGAGGCATCGGAATCGAAAACTGGACTCACAGGAGAGGTTCCAATCATAGAAAGTTAGAGAGTCAGTCCTCTTGTACTTAAGTCGGCATTGTGCCTTTTGAATTTAATTCTGATGCAATTTCTGTGTTTCATCGTCAATAAGAAGGTGCAAGGTATACAGTAGACCTGAAGTGAAACATCGGAATCTAAAACAGGACTCACAGGAGAGGTGCAAATCATAGAAAGTGAGAGTGTCAGTCCTCTTGTACTTAAGTCAGCATTGTGCCCTTTTTATTAAATTCGGATGCAATTTCTGTGTTTCATCGTCAATAAGAAAGTCCAAGGGATACAGTAAACCTGAAGTGAAGCATTGGAATCTAAAACTGGACTCACAGGAGAGGTTCAAATCATAGAAAGTTAGAGTGTCAGTCCTCTTGTACTTAAGTCGGCATTGTGCCATTTGTATTAAATTCGGTTGCAATTTCAGTGTTTCATCGTCAATAAGAAGGTCCAAAGGATACAGTAAACCTGAAGTGAGGCATCGGAATCTAAAACTGGACTCACAGGAAAGGTTCAAATCATAGAAAGTGTGAGTGTCAGTCCTCTTGTACTGAAGTCGGCATTGTGCCATTTGTATTAAATTCGGATGCGATTTCTGTGTTTCATCGTCAATAATAAGGTCCAAGGGATACAGTAAACCTGAAGTGAAGCATCGGAATCTAAAACTGGACTCACAGGAGAGGTTCAAATCATAGAAAGTGAGAGTGTCAGTCATCTTGTAATTAAGTCGGCATTGTGCCTTTTGAATTTAATTCCGATGCAATTTCTGTGTTTCATCGTCAATAAGAGGGTGCAAGGTATACAGTAAACCTGAAATGAAGCATCGCAGTCTAAAACTGGACTCACAAGAGATGATCAAATTATAGAAAGTGAGAGTGTCAGTCCTCTTGTACTTAAGTCGTCATTGTGCCTTTCGTATTAAATTCGTACGCAATTTCTGTGTTTCATCTTCAATAAGAAGGTCCAAGGGATACAGTAAACATGTAGTGAAGCATCGGAATCTAAATCTGGACACACAGGAGAGCTTCCAATCATAGATAGTTAGATTGCCAGTCCTCTTGTACTTAAGTCGGCATTGTGCCTTTTGAATTTATTTCCGATGCAATTTGTGTGTTTCATCGTCAATAAGAAGGTGCAAGGTATACAGTAAACCTGAAGTGAAGCATCGGAATCTAAAACTGGACTCACAGGAGAGGTTCAAATCATAGTAAGTTAGAGTGTCACTCCGCTCGTACTTAAGTCGGTATTGTGCCTTTTGTATTAAATTCGGATGCAATTTCTGTGTTTCATCGTCAATAAGAAGGTCCAAGGGATACAGTAAACCTTAAGTGAAACATCGGAATCTAAAACTGGACTCACAGGATAGGTTCAAGTTATAGAAAGTGAGAGTTTCAGTCATCTTGTAATTACTTCGGCATTATGCCATTTGTATTTAATTCGGATGCAATTTCCGTGTTTCATCTTCAATAAGAAGGTCCAAGAGATACAGTAAACCTGAAGTGAAGCATCTGAATCTAAAACTCTACTCACAGGAAAGGTTCAAATCATAGAAAGTGTGAGTGTCAGTCCTCTTTTACTTAAGTCGGCATTGTGCCATTTGTATTAAATTCGGATGCAATTTCTGTGATTCATCGGCAATAATAAGGTCCAAGGGATACAGTAAACCTGAAGTGAAGCATCGGAATCTAAAACTGGACTCACAGGAGAGGTTCAAATCATAGAAAGTTAGAGTGTCACTCCTCTTGTACTAGAGTCGGTATTGTGCCTTTTGTATTAACTTCTTATGCAAACTCTGTGTTTCATCGTCAATAAGAAGGTCCAAGGGATACACTAAACCTGAAGTGAAGCATCGGAATCTAAAACTGGGCTCACAGGAAAGGTTCAAATCATAGAAAGTTAGAATGTCAGTCCTCTTGTACTTAAGTCGCCATTGTGCCTTTTGTATTAAATTCGGATGCAATTTCTGTGTTTCATCGTCAATAAGAAGGTGCAAGGTATACAGTAGACCTGAAGTGAAACATCGGAATCTAAAACAGGACTCACAGGAGAGGTTCAAATCATAGAAAGTGAGAGTGTCAGTCCTCTTGTACTTAAGTCGGCATTGTGCCATTTGTATTAAATTCGGTTGCAATTTCTGTGTTTCATCGTCAATAAGAAGGTCCAAGGGATACTGTAAACCTGAAGTGAGGCATCGGAATCGAAAACTGGACTCACAGGAGAGGTTCCAATCATAGAAAGTTAGAGAGTCAGTCCTCTTGTACTTAAGTCGGCATTGTGCCTTTTGAATTTAATTCTGATGCAATTTCTGTGTTTCATCGTCAATAAGAAGGTGCAAGGGATACAGTAGACCTGAAGTGAAACATCGGAATCTAAAACAGGACTCACAGGAGAGGTGCAAATCATAGAAAGTGAGAGTGTCAGTCCTCTTGTACTTAAGTCAGCATTGTGCCCTTTGTATTAAATTCGGATGCAATTTCTGTGTTTCATCGTCAATAAGAAAGTCCAAGGGATACAGTAAACCTGAAGTGAAGCATTGGAATCTAAAACTGGACTCACAGGAGAGGTTCAAATCATAGAAAGTTAGAGTGTCAGTCCTCTTGTACTTAAGTCGGCATTGTGCCATTTGTATTAAATTCGGTTGCAATTTCTGTGTTTCATCGTCAATAAGAAGGTCCAAGGGATACCGTAAACCTGAAGTGAGGCATCGGAATCTAAAACTGGACTCACAGAAAGGGTTCAAATCATAGAAAGTGTGAGTGTCAGTCCTCTTGTACTGAAGTCGGCATTGTGCCATTTGTATTAAATTCGGATGCGATTTCTGTGTTTCATCGTCAATAATAAGGTCCAAGGGATACAGTAAACCTGAAGTGAAGCATCGGAATCTAAAACTGGACTCACAGGAGAGATTCAAATCATAGAAAGTGAGAGTGTCAGTCATCTTGTAATTAAGTCGGCATTGTGCCTTTTGAATTTAATTCCGATGCAATTTCTGTGTTTCATCGTCAATAAGAGGGTGCAAGGTATACAGTAAACCTGAAATGAAGCATCGCAGTCTAAAACTGGACTCACAAGAGATGTTCAAATTATAGAAAGTGAGAGTGTCAGTCCTCTTGTACTTAAGTCGTCATTGTGCCTTTCGTATTAAATTCGTACGCAATTTCTGTGTTTCATCTTCAATAAGAAGGTCCAAGGGATACAGTAAACATGTAGTGAAGCATCGGAATCTAAATCTGGACACACAGGAGAGCTTCCAATCATAGATAGTTAGATTGACAGTCCTCTTGTACTTAAGTCGGCATTGTGCTTTTTGAATTTAATTCCGATGCAATTTGTGTGTTTCATCGTCAATAAGAAGGTGCAAGGTATACAGTAAACCTGAAGTGAAGCATCGGAATCTAAAACTGGACTCACAGGAGAGGTTCAAATCATAGAAAGTGTGAGTGTCAGTCCTCTTTTACTTAAGTCGGCATTGTGCCATTTGTATCAAATTCGGATGCAATTTCTGTGATTCATCGGCAATAAGAAGGTCCAAGGGATACAGTAAACCTGAAGTGAAGCATCGGAATCTAAAACTGGACTCACAGGAGAGGTTAAATCATAGAAAGTTAGAGTGTCACTCCTCTTGTACTAGAGTCGGTATTGTGCCTTTTGTATTAACTTCTTATGCAAACTCTGTGTTTCATCGTCAATAAGATGGTCCAAGGGATACAGTAAACCTGAAGTGAAGCATCGGAATCTAAAACTGGGCTCACAGGAGAGGTTCAAATCATAGAAAGTTAGAATGTCAGTCCTCTTGTACTTAAGTCGCCATTGTGCCTTTTGTATTAAATTCGGATGCAATTTCTGTGTTTCATCGTCAATAAGAAGGTGCAAGGTATACAGTAAACCTGACGAATCGGAATCTAAAACTGGACTCACAGGAGAGGTTCAAATCATAGAAAGTGAGAGTGTCAGTCCTCTTGTACTTAAGTCGGCATTGTGCCATTTGTATTAAATTCGGTTGCAATTTCTGTGTTTCATCGTCAATAAGAAGGTCCAAGGGATACAGTAAACCTGAAGTGAGGCATCGGAATCTAAAACTGGACTCACAGGAGAGGTTCCAATCATAGAAAGTTAGAGTGTCAGTCCTCTTGTACTTAAGTCGGCATTGTGCCTTTTGAATTTAATTCCGATGCAATTTCTGTGTTTCATCGTCAATACGAAGGTGCAAGGTATACAGTAAACCTGAAGTGAAGCATCGGAATCTAAAACAGGACTCACAGGAGAGGTTCAAAACATAGAATATTAGAGTGTGATTCCTCCTTTACTTAAGACGGCATTGTGCATTTTGTATTAAATTCGGATGCAATTTCTGTGTTTCATCGTCAATAAGAAGGTCCAAGGGATACAGTAAACCTGAAGTGAAGCATCGGAATCTAAAACTGGCCTCACAGGAGAGGTTCAAATCATAGAAAGTGAGAGTGTCAGTCATCTTGTAATTATGTCGTCATTGTGCTTTTTGAATTTAATTCCGATGCAATTTCTGTGTTTCATCGTCAATAAGAAGGTGCAAGGTATACAGTAAACCTGAAGTGAAGCATCGGAATCTAAAACTGGACTCACAGGAGAGGTCAAATCAAAGAAAGTTAGAGTGTCACTCCTCTTGTAGTAGAGTCGGTATTGTGCCTTTTGTATTAACTTCTTATGCAAACTCTGTGTTTCATCGTCAATAAGAAGGTCCAAGGGATACAGTAAACCTGAAGTGAAGCATCGGAATCTAAAACTGGGCTCACAGGAGAGGTTCAAATCATAGAAGGTTAGAATGTCAGTCCTCTAGTACTTAAGTCGGCATTGTGCCTTTTGTATTAAATTCGGATGCAATTTCTGTCTTTCATCGTCAACAAGAAGGACCAAGCGATACAGTAAACCTAAAGTGAAGCATCGGAATCTAAAACTGGACTCACTGGAGAGGTTCAAATCATAGAAAGTGAGAGTGTCAGTCATCTTTTACTTAAGTCGGCATTGTGCCATTTGTATTAAATTCGGATGCAATTTCTGTGATTCATCGTCAATAAGAAGGTCCAAGGGATACAGTAAACCTGAAGTGAAGCATCGGAATCTAAAACTGGACTCACAGGAGAGGTCAAATCAAAGAAAGTTAGAGTGTCACTCCTCTTGTACTAGAGTCGGTATTGTGCCTTTTGTATTAACTTCTTATGCAAACTCTGTGTTTCATCGTCAATAAGAAGGTCCAAGGGATACAGTAAACCTGAAGTGAAGCATCGGAATCTAAAACTGGGCTCACAGGAGAGGTTCAAATCATAGAAGGTTAGAATGTCAGTCCTCTAGTACTTAAGTCGGCTTTGTGCCTTTTGTATTAAATTCGGATGCAATTTCTGTGTTTCATCGTCAATAAGAAGGTGCTAGGTATACAGTAAACCTGAAGAATCGGAATCTAAAACTGGACTCACAGGAGAGGTTCCAATCATAGAAAGTAAGAGTGTCAGTCCTCTTGTACTTAAGTCGGTATTGTGCCTTTTGTATTAAATTCGGATGCAATTTCTGTGTTTCATCGTCAATAAGAAGGTCCAAGGGATACAGTAAACCTGAAGTGAGGCATCGGAATTTAAAACTGGACTCACAGGAGAGGTTCCAAACATAGAAAGTTAGAGTGTCAGTCCTCTTGTACTTAAGTCGGCATTGTGCCTTTTGAATTTAATTCCGATGCAATTTCTGTGTTTCATCGTCAATAAGAAGGTGCAAGGTATACAGTAGACCTGAAGTGAAACATCGGAATCTAAAACAGGACTCACAGGAGAGGTTCAAATCATAGAAAGATTGAGTGTCAGTCCTCTTGTACTTAAGTCGGCATTGTGCCATTTGTATTAAATTCGGTTGCAATTTCTGTGTTTCATCGTCAATAAGAAGGTCCAAGGGATACAGTAAACCTGAAGTGAGGCATCGGAATCTAAAACTGGACTCACAGGAGAGGTTCCAAACATAGAAAGTTAGTGTGTCAGTCCTCTTGTACTTAAGTCGGCATTGTGCCTTTTGAATTTAATTCCGATGCAATTTCTGTGTTTCATCGTCAATAAGAAGGTGCAAGGTATACAGTAAACATGAAGTGAAGCATCGGAATCTAAAACAGGACTCACAGGAGAGGTTCAAATCATAGAAAGTGAGAGTGTCAGTCCTCTTGTACTTAAGTCGGCATTGTGCCATTTGTGTTAAAATCGGATGCAATTTCTGTGTTTCATCGTCAATGAGAAGGTCCAAGGGATACAGTAAACCTGAAGTGAAGCATCGGAATCTAAAACTGGACCCACAGGAGAGATTCAAATCATAGAAAGTTAGAGTGTCACTCCGCTTGTACTTAAGTCGGTATTGTGCCTTTTGTATTAAATTCGGATGCAATTTCTGTGTTTCATCGTCAATAAGAAGGTCCAAGGGATACAGTAAACCTTATGTGAAGCCTCGGAATCTAAAACTGGAATCACAGGAGAGATTCAAAACATAGAATATTAGAGTGTCAGTCCTCTTTTACTTAAGACGGCATTGTACATTTTGAATTAAATTCGGATGCAATTTCTGTGTTTCATCGTCAATAAGAATGTCCAAGTGATACAGTAAACCTGAAGTGAAGCATCGGAATCAAAACCTGGCCTCACAGGAGAGGTTCAAATCATAGAAAGTGAGAGTGTCAGTCATCTTGTAATTAAGTCGTCATTATGCCTTTTGAATTTAATTCTGATGCAATATCTGTGTTTCATCGTCAATAAGAGGGTGGAAGGTATACTGTAAACCTGAAGTAAAGCATCGGAACCTATAACCGGACTCACAGGAGGGGTTCAAATCATAGAAAGTGAGAGTGTCAGTCCTTTCGTACCTAAGTCGGCATTGTGCCATTTGTATTAAATTCGAATGCAATTCCTGTGGTTAATATTCAATAACAAGGTCCAAGGGACACAGTTAACCTGAAGTGAAGCATCGGAATCTACAACTAGACTCACAGGAGAGGTTCAAATCATAGAAATTTACAGTGTCAGTCCTCTTGCACTTAAGTCGGCATTGTGCCTTTTGTATTAAATTCGGATGCAAACTCTGTGTTTCATCGTCAATAAGAAGGTCCAAGGGATACAGTAAACCTGAAGTGAAGCATCGGATTCTAAACTGAACTCACAGTAGAGGATCAAATCATAGAAAGTTTGAGTGTCAGTCCTCATGTACTTAAGTCGGCATTGTGCCGTTTGTATTAATTTCGGATGCAATTTCTGTGTTTCATCGTCAATAAGATAGTCCAAGGGATATAGTAAACCTGAAGTGAAGCATGGGAGTCTAAAACTGGACTCACAGGTTAGGTTCAATTCTTAGAAAGTGAGAGTGTCAGTCCTCTTGTACTAAAGTCGGCATGGTGCGTTTTGTATTAAATTCGGATGCAATTTCTGTGTTTCATCGTCAATAAGAAGGTGCAAGGTATATAGTAAACCTGAAGTGAAGCATCGGAATCTAAAACTGGACTCACAGGAGAGGTTCAACTCATAGAATGTGAGAGTGTCAGTCCTCTTGTACTTGATTCGGCATTGTGCCTTTTGTATTAAATTCAGATGCAATTTCTGTGTTTCATCGTCAATAAGAAGGTCCAAGGGATACAGTAAACCTGAAGTGAAGCATCGGAATCTAAAACGGAACTCACAGGAGAGGTTTAAATCATAGAAAGTGAGAGTGTCAGTCCTCTTGTACTTAAGTCGGCATTGTGCCATTTGTATTAAATTCGGATGCAATTTCTGTGTTTCATCGTCTATAAGAAGGTCCAAGGGATACAGTAAACCTAAAGTGAAGCATCGGGATCTAAAAGTAGACTCACAGGAGAGGTTCAAATCATAGAAAATTAGAGTGTCAGTCCTCTTGCACTTAAGTCGGCATTGTCCCTTTTGTATTAAATTCGGATGCAAACCCTGTGTCTCTTTGTCAATAAGAAGCTCCAAGGGATACAGTAAACCTGAATTGAAGCAGCGGAATCTAAACTGAACTCACAGTAGAGGATCAAATCATAGAAAGTGAGAGTGTCAGTCCTCTTGTACTTAAGTCGGCATTGTGCCTTTTGAATTGAATTCATATGCAATTTCTGTGTTTCATCGTCAATAAGAAGGTCCAAGGGATACAGTAAACCTGAAGTGAAGCATCGGAATCTAAAACTGGACTCACAGGAGAGGTTCAAATAATAGAAAGTTGGAGCGTCGGTCCTCTTTTACTTAAGTCAGCATTGTGCCCATTTGTTATAATTCCGATGCAATTTCTACGTTTCATCGTCAATAAGAAGGTGCAAGGTCTACAGTAAACCTGAAGTAAAGCATCGGAAACTAAAACTAGACCCACAGGAGAGATTCAAATCATAGAAAGTTAGAGTGTCACTCCGGTAGTACTTAAGTCGGTATTGTGCCTTTTGTATTAAATTCGGCTGCAATTTCTGTGTTTCATCGTCAATAAGAGGGTGGAAGGTATACTGTAAACCTGAAGTAAAGCATCGGAATCTAAAACCGAACTCACATGAGAGGTTCAAATCATATAAAGTAAGAGTGTCAGTCCTCTTGTACCTAAGTCGGCATTGTGCCATTTGTATTAAATTCGGATGCAATACCTGTGGTTAATAGTCAATAACAAGGTCCAAGGGATACAGTTAACCTGAAGTGAAGCATCAGAATCTACAACTAGACTCACAGGAGAGGTTCAAATCATAGAAATTTACAGTGTCAGTCCTTTTGCACTTAAGTCGGCATTGTGCCTTTTGTATTAAATTCGGATGCAAACTCTGTGTTTCATCGTCAATAAGAAGGTCCAAGGGATACAGTAAACCTGAAGTGAAGCATCGGATTCTAAACTGAACTCACAGTAGAGGTTCAAATCATAGAAAGTTTGAGTGTCGGTCCTCCTGTACTTAAGTCGGCATTGTGCCTTTTGTATTAAATTCGGATTTAATTTATGTGTTTCATCGTCAATAAGATAGTCCAAGGGATATAGTAAACCTGAAGTGAAGCATGGGAGTCTAAAACTGGACTCACAGGAGAGGTTCAATTCTTAGGAAGTTAGAGTGTCAGTCGTCTTGTACTTAAGTCGGCATTGCGCCTTTTTTGTTACATTCGGATGCCAAATCTTTGTTTCATCGTCAATACGAAGGTTCAAGGGATATAGTAAACCTGAAGTGAAGCATTGGAATCTAAAACTGGACTCACTGGAGAGGTTCAAATCATAGAAAGTGAGAGTGTCAGTCCTCTTGTACTAAAGTCGGCATGGTGCGTTATGTATTAAATTCGGATGCAATTTCTGTGTTTCATCGTCAATAAGAAGGTCCAAGGGATACAGTAAACCTGAATTGAAGCAGCAGAATCTCAACTGAACTCACAGTAGAGGTTCAAGTCATTGAAAGTGAGAGTGTCAGTCCTCTTGTACTTAAGTCGGCATTGTGCCTTTTGTATTGAATTCATATGCAATTTCTGTGTTTCATCGTCAATAAGAAGGTCCATGGGAGACAGTAAACCTGAAGTGAAGCATCAGAATCTAAAACTGGACTCACAAGACAGGTTCAAACCATAGAAAGTGAGAGTGTCAGTCCTCTTGTACTTAAGTCGGCATTGTGCGTTTTGTATTAAATTCGGATGCAATGTCTGTGTTTCAACGTCAATAAGAAGGTCCAAGGGATACAGTAAACCTGAAGTGAAGCATCAGAATCTAAAACTGGACTCACAGGAGAGGTTCAGATCATAGAGAGTTAGTGTGTCACTCCACTTGTACTTAAGACGGTATTGTGCATTTTGTATTAAATTCGGGTGCCATTTCTGTGTTTCATCGTCAATAAGAAGGTCCAAGGGATACAGTAAACCTGAAGTGAAGCATCGGAATCTAAACTGGACGCACAGGAGAGGTTCAAATCATAGAAAGTTAGAGTGTCAGTCCTCTTGCACTTAAGTCGGCGTGGTGCCTATTGAATTTAAGTCCGATGCAACTTCTGTGTTTCCTCGTCAATAAGAAGGTGCAAGGTATACAGTAAACCTGAAGTGAAGCATCGGAATCTAAAACTGGACTCACAGGAGAGGTTCAAATAATAGAAAGTTAGAGTATCGGTCCTCTTTTACGTAAGTCAGCATTGTGCCCATTTGTATTAAATTCCGATGCTATTTCTATGTTTCATCGTCAATAAGAAGGTGCAAGTTATACAGTAAACCTGAAGTAAAGCATCGGAATCTAAAACCGGACTCACAGGAGAGGTTCAAATCATAGAAAGTGAGAGTGTCAGTCCTCTTGTAGCTAAGTCGGCATTGTGCCATTTGTATTAAATTCGGATGCAATTCCTGTGGTTAATAGTCAATAACAAGGTCCAAGGGATACAGTAAACCAGAAGTGAAGCATCGGAATCTACAACTAGACTCACAGGAGAGGTACAAATCATAGAAATTTATAATGTCAGGCCTCTTGCACGTAAGTCGGCATTGTGCCTTTTGTATTAAATTCGGATGCAAACTCTGTGTTTCTTTGTCAATAAGAAGGTCCAAGGGATACAGTAAACCTGAATTGAAGCAGCGGAATCTAAACTGAACTCACAGTAGAGGTTCAAATCATAGAAAGTGAGAGTGTCAGTCCCCTTGTACTTAAGTCGGCATTGTGCTTTTGTATTGAATTCATATGCAATTTCTGTGTTTCATCGTCAATAAGAAGGTCCAAGTTATACAGTAAACCTGAAGTGAAGCATTGGAATCTAAAACTAGACTCACAGGAGAGGTTCAAATAATAGAAAGTTAGAGCGTCGGTCCTCTTTTACTTAAGTCAGCATTGTGCCCATTTGTTATAATTCCGATGCAATTTCTATGTTTCATCATCAATAAGAAGGTGCAAGGTATACAGTAAACCTGAAGTAAAGCATCGGAATCTAAAACCGGACTCACAGGAGAGGTTCAAATCATATAAAGTGAGAGTGTCAGTCCTCTTGTACCTAAGTCGGCATTTTGCCATTTGTATTAAATTCGGATGCAATTCCTGTGGTTAATAGTCAATATCAAGGTCCAAGGGATACAGTTAACCTGAAGTGAAGCATCGGAATCTACAACTAGACTCACAGGAGAGGCTCAAATCATAGAAATTTACATTGCCAGTCCTTTTGCACTTAAGTCGGCATTGTGCCTTTTGTATTAAATTCGGATGCAAACTCTGTGTTTCATTGTCAATAAGAAGGTCCAAGGGATACAGTAAACCTGAAGTGAAGCATCGGATTCTAAACTGAACTCACAGTAGAGGTTCAAATCATAGAAAGTGAGAGTGTCAGTCCTATTGTACTTAAGTCGGCATTGTGACTTTTGTATTAAATTCGGATGCAATTTCTGTGTCTCATCGTCAATAACAAGGTGCAAGGTATACAGTAAACCTGAAGTGAAGCATCGGAATCTAAAACTGGACTCACAGGAGAGGTTCAAATCATAGAAAGTTAGAGTGTCAGTCCTCTTGTACATAAGTCTGCATTGTGCCTTTTGTATTAAATTTGGATGCAAACTCTGTGTTTCATCGTCAATAAGAAGAACCAAGGGATACATTAAACCAGAAGTGAAGCATCGGAATCTAAAAGTAGACTCACAGGAGAGGTTCAAATCATAGAAAATTAGAGTGTAAGTCCTCTTGCACTTAAGGCGGCATTGTCCCTTTTGTATTAAATTCGGATGCAAACTCTGTGTTTCTTCGTCAATAAGAAGGTCCAAGGGATACAGTAAACCTGAATTGAAGCAGCGGAATCTAAACTGAACTCACAGTAGAGGTTCAAGTCATTGAAAGTGAGAGTGTCAGTCCTTTTGTACTTAAGTCGGCATTGTGCCTTTTGTATTGAGTTCATATGCAATTTCTGTGTTTCATCGTCAATAAGAAGGTCCATGGGATACAGTAAACCTGAAGTGAAGCATCAGAATCTAAAACTGGACTCACAAGACAGGTTCAAACCATAGAAAGTGAGAGTGTCAGTCCTCTTGTACTTAAGTCGGCATTGTGCGTTTTGTATTAAATTCGGATGCAATATCTGTGTTTCATCGTCAATAAGAAGGTCCAAGGGATACAGTAAACCTGAAGTGAAGCATCGGAATCTAAAACTGGACTCACAGGAGAGGTTTAAATAATAAAAAGTTAGAGTGTCGGTCCTCTTTTACTTAAGTCAGCATTGTGCCCATTTGTATTAATTTCCGATGCAATTTCTATGTTTCATCGTCAATAAGAAGGTGCAAGGTATACAGTAAACCTGAAGTAAAGCATCGGAATCTAAAACCGGACTCACAGGAGAGGTTCAAATCATAGAAAGTGAGAGTGTCAGTCCTCTTGTACCTAAGTCGGCATTGTCCCATTTGTATTAAATCCGGATGCAATTCCTGTGGTTAATAGTCAATAACAAGGTCCAAGAGATACAGTAAACCTGAAGTGAAGCATCGGAATCTACAACTAGACTCACAGGACAGGTTCAAATCATAGACATTTATAATGTCAGGCCTCTTGCACGTAAGTCGGCACTGTGCCTTTTGTATTACATTCGGATGCAAACTCTGTGTTCCATCGTCAATAAGAATGTCCAAGGGATACAGTGAACCTGAAGTGAAGCATTGGATTATAAACTGAACTCACAGTAGAGGTTCAAATCATAGAAAGTGAGAGTGTCAGTCCTCTTGTACTTAAGTCGGCACTGTTCCTTTCGTATTAAATTCGGATGCAATTTCTGTGTTTCATCGTCATTAAGAAGGTCCAGGGGATACAGTAAACCTAAAGTGAAGCATGGGAATCTAAAACTGGACTCACAGGAGAGGTTCAAATCATAGAAAGTGAGAGTGTCAGTCCTATTGTACTTAAGTCGTTCATTGTGCCATTTTTTATTAAATTCGGATGCAATTTCTGTGTTTCATCGTCATTAAGATGGTCCATGGGATAAAGTAAATCTGAAGTGAAGCATCGGAATCTAGAACTGGACTCACAGGAGAGGTTCAAATCATAGAAAGTGAGAGTGTCAGTCCTCTTGTACTTAAGTCGGCATTGTGCCATTTGTATTAAATTCGGATGCAATTTCTGTGTTTCATCGTCAATAAGAAGGTGCAAGGTATACAGTAAACCTAAAGTGAAGCATCGGAATATAAAACTGGACTCACAGGAGAGGTTCAAATCATAGAAACTTAGAGTGTCAGTCCTCTTGTACTTAAGTCGGAATTGTGCCTTTTGTATTAAATTCGGATGCAAAATCTGTGTTTCATCGTCAATAAGAAGATCCAAGGGATACAGTAAACCTGAAGTGAAGCATCAGAATCTAAAACTAGACTCACAGTAGAGGTTCAAATCATAGAAAGTGAGAGTGTCAGTCCTCTTGTACTTAAGTCGGCATTGTGCCGTTTGTATTAAATTCGGATGGAATTTCTGTGTTTCATCGTCAATAAGAAGGACGACTGAATGCAGTAAACCTGAAGTGAAGCATCGGAATCTAAAACTGGACTCACAGGAGAGGTTCAAATCATAGAAAGTTAGAGTGTCAGTCCACTTGTACTTAAGTCGGCATTGTGCCTTTTGAATTGCATTCGGATGCAAACTCTGTGTTTCATCGTCAATAAGAAGGTGGAAGGTATACAGTAAACTTGAAGTGAAGCATGGGAATCTAAAACTGAACTCACAGGAGAGGTTCAAATCATAGTAAGTGAGAGTGTGTGTCCTCTTGTACTTAAGTCGACATTGTGCCATTTGTATTAATTGCGGATGCAATTTCTGTGTTTCATCGCCAACAAGAAGGTCCAAGGGATACAGTAAACGTGAAGTGAAGTATCGGAACCTAAAACTGGACTCACAGGAGAGGTTCCAATCATAGAAAGTTAGAGTGTCAGTCCTCTTGTACTTAGGTGGGCATTGTGCATTTTGAATTTAATTTCGATGCAATATCTGTGTTTCATCGTCAATAAGAAGGTGCAAGGTATACAGTATACCTGAAGTGAAGCATCGGAATCTAAAACTGGACCCACAGGAGAGAATCAAATCATAGAAAGTGAGAGTGTCAGTCTTCTAGTACTTAAGTCGGCATTGTGCCATTTGTATTAAATTCGGATGCAATTTCTGTGTTTCATCGTCAATAAGAAGGTCTAAGGGATACAGTAAACCTGAAGAGAAGCATCGGAATCTAAAACTGGACTCACAGGAGAGGTTCAAATCATAGAAATTGAGAGTGTCAGTCATCTTGTAATTAAGTCGGCATTGTGCCTTTTGAATTTAATTCCGATGCAATTTCTGTGTTTCATCGTCAATAAGAGGGAGCAAGGTATACAGTATACCTGAAATGAAGCATCGGTATCTAAAACTGGACTCACAAGAGATGTTCAAATTATAGAAAGTTAGAGTGTCAGTCCTCTTGTACTTAAGTCGGCATTGTGCCTTTTGTATTAAATTCTGATGCAATTTCTGTGTTTCATCGTAAATAAAAAGGTCCAAGGGATACAGTAAACCTAAAGTGAAACATCGGAATCTAAAACTGGATTCGCAGGATAGGTTCAAATCATAGATAGTGAGAGTGTCAGTCATCTTGTAATTAAGTCGGCATTGTGCCATTTGTATTATATTCGGATGCAATTTCTGTGTTTAATCGTCAATAAGAAGGTCCAAGAGATACAGTAAACCTGAAGTGAAGCATCTGAATCTAAAACTGGACTCACAGGAAAGGTTCAAATCATAGAAAGTGTGAGTGTCAGTCCTCTTGTACTTAAGTCGGCATTGTGATATTTGTATTAAATTCGGATGCAATTTCTGTGTTTCATCGTCAATAAGAAGGTCTAAGGGATACAGTAAACCTGAAGAGAAGCATCGGAATCTAAAACTGGACTCACAGGAGAGGTTCAAATCATAGAAATTGAGAGTGTCAGTCATCTTGTAATTAAGTCGGCATTGTGCCTTTTGAATTTAATTCCGATGCAATTTCTGTGTTTCATCGTCAATAAGAGGGAGCAAGGTATACAGTAAGCCTGAAATGAAGCATCGGAATCTAAAACTGGACTCACAGGAGATATTCAAATTAAAGAAACTGAGAGTGTCAGTCCTCTTGTACTTAAGTCGGCATTGTGACTTTTGTATTAAATTCGGATGCAATTTCTGTGTTTCATCGTCAATAAAAAGGTCCAAGGGATACAGTAAACCTGTAGTGAAACATCGGAATATAAATCTGGACTCACAGGAGAGGTTCCAATCATAGAAAGTTAGAGTGTCAGTCCTCTTGTACTTAAGTCGGCATTGTGCCTTTTGAATTTAATTCCGATGCAATTTCTGTGTTTCATCGTCAATAAGAAGGTGCAAGGTATACAGTAAACCTCAAGTGAAGCATCGGAAACTGAAACTGCACTCACAGGAGAGGTTCAAATCATAGAATGTGAGAGTGTCAGTCCACTTGTATTTAAGTCGCCATTGTGCCTTTTGTATAAAATTCGGATGCAATTTTTGTCTTTCATCGTCAACAAGAAGGACCAAGCGATACAGTAAACCTGAAGTGAAGCATCGGAATCTAAAACTGGACTCACAGGAGAGGTTCAAATCAAAGAAAGTTAGAGTGTCACTCCGCTTGTACTTAAGTCGGTATTGTGCCCTTTGTATTAAATTCGGATGCAATTTCTGTGTTTCATCGTCAATAAGAAGGTACAAGGGATACAGAAAACCTTAAGTGAAACATCGGAATCTAAAACTGGACTCACCGGATAGGTTCAAATCATAGAAAGTGAGAGTGTCAGTCATCTTGTAATTAAGTCGACATTATGCCATTTGTATTAAATTTGGATGCAATTTCTGTGTTTCATCGTCAATAAGAAGAACCAAGGGATACAGTAAACCTGAAGTGAAGCATCGGAATCTAAAACTAGACTCACAGTAGAGGTTCAAATCATAGAAAGTGAAAGTGTCAGTCCTCTTGTACTTAAGTCGGCATTGTGCCGTTTGTATTAAATTCGGATGCAATTTCTGTGTTTCATCGTCAATAAGAAGGTGCAAAGTATACAGTATACCTGAAGTGAAGCATCGGAATCTAAAACTGGACTCACAGGAGAGATTCAAATCATAGAAAGTGAGAGTGTCAGTCTTCTTGTACTTAAGTCGGCATTGTGCCATTTGTATTAAATACGGATGCAATTTCTGTGTTTCGTCGTCAATAAGAAGGTCCAAGGGATACAGTAAACCTTATGTGAAGCATCGGAATCTAAAACTGGACTCACAGGAGAGGTTCAAATCATAGAATTTTAGGGTGTCAGTCCTCTTTTACTTAAGGCGGCATTGTGCATTTTGTATTAATTTCGGATGCAATTTCTGTGTTTCATCGTCAATAAAAAGGTCCAAGGGATACAGTAAACCTGAAGTGAAGCATCGGAATCTAAAACTGGACTCACAGGAGAGGTTCAAAGAATAGAAAGTGAGAGGGTCAGTCATCTTGTAATTAAGTCGGCATTGTGTCTTTTGAATTTAATTCCGATGCAATTTCTGTGTTTCATCGTCAATAAAAGGGAGCAAGGTATACAGCAAACCTGAAATGAAGCATCGGAATCTAAAACTGGACTCACAGGAGATGTTCAAATTATAGAAAGTGAGAGTGTCAGTCCTCTTGTACTTAAGTCGGCATTGTGCCTTTAGTATTAAATTCGGATGCAATTTCTGTGTTTCATCGTCAATAAAAAGGTCCAAGGGATACAGTAAACCTGTAGTGAAGCATCGGAATATAAATCTGGACTCACAGGAGAGGTTCAAGTCATAGAATGTGAGAGTGTCTGTCCACTTGCACTTAAGTCGCCATTGTGCCTTTTGTATTTAATTCGGATGCAATTTCTGTCTTTCATCGTCAACAAGAAGGACCAAGCGATACAGTAAAACTGAAGTTAAGCATCGGAATCTAAAACTGGACTCACAGGAGAGGTTCAAATCATAGAAAGTTGGAGTGTCACTCCGGTTGTACTTAAGTCGGTATTGTGCCTTTTGTATTAAATTCGGATGCAATTTCCGTGTTTCATCGTCAATAAGAAGGTCCAAGTGATACAGTGAACCTTAAGTGAAACATCGGAATCTAAAAATGGACTCACAGGATAGGTTCAAATCATAGAAAGTGAGAGTGTCAGTCATCTTGTAATTAAGTCGTCATTATGCCATTTGTATTAAATTCGGATGCAATTTCTGTGTTTGATCGTCAATAAGAAGAACCAAGGGATACAGTAAACCTGAAGTGAAGCATCGGAATCTAAAACTAGACTCACAGTAGACGTTCAAATCATAGAAAGTGAGAGTGTCAGTCCTCTTGTACTTAAGTCGGCATTGTGCCGTTTGTATTAAATTCGGATGCAATTTCTGTGTTTCATCGTCAATAAGAAGGTCCAAGGAATGCAGTAAACCTAAAGTGAACCATCGGAAACTTAACTGGACTCACAGGAGAGATTCAAATCATAGAAAGTTAGAGTGTCAGTCCTCTTGTACTTAAGTCGGCATCGTGCCTATTGTATTACACTCGGATGCATACTCTGTGTTTCATCGTCAATAAGTAGGTGCAAGGTATACAGTAAACCTGAAGTGAAGCATGGGAATCTAAAACTGAACTCACAGGAGAGGTTCAAATCATAGAAAGTGAGAGTGTCAGTCCTCTTGTACTTAATTCGGCATTGTGCCATTTGTATTGAATGCGGATGCAATTTTTGTGTTTCATCGAAAAGAAGAAGGTCCAAGGGATACAGTAAACGTGTAGTGAAGCATCGGAATCTAAAACTGGACTCACAGGAGAGGTTCAAATGATAGAAAGTTAGAGTGTCAGTCCTCTTGTACTTAAGTGGGAATTGTGCCTTTTGAAATAAATTCCGATTCAATATCTGTGTTTCATCGTCAATAAGAAGGCGCAAGGTATACAGTATACCTGAAGTGAAGCATCGGAATCTAAAACTGGACTCACGGGATAGGTTCACATCATAGAAAGTGAGAGTGTCAGTCATCTTGTAATTAAGACGGCATTATGCCATTTGTATTAAATTCGGATGCAATTTCTGTGTTTTATCGTCAATAAGAAGGTCCAAGAAATACAGTAAACCTGAAGTGAAGCATCTGAATCTAAAACTGGACTCACAGGAAAGGTTCAAATCATAGAAAGTGTGAGTCTCACTCCTCTTGTACTTAAGTCCTCATTGTGCCATTTGTATTAAATTCGGATGCAATTTCTGTGTTTCATCGTCAATAAGAAGGTCCAAGGGATACAGTAAACCTGAAGTGAAGCATCGGAATCTAAAACTGGACTCACAGGAGTGGTCAAATCATAGAAAGTTAGAGTGTCACTCCTCTAGTATATGAGTCGGTATTGTGCCTTTTGTATTAAATTCGGATGCAAACTCTGTGTTTCATCGTCAATAAGAAGGTCCAAGGGATACAGGAAACCTGAAGTGAAGCATCGGAATCTAAAACTGGACTCACAGGAGAGGGTCAAATCATAGAAAGTGAGAGTGTCAGTCCTCTTGTACTTAAGTCGGCATTGTGCCTTTTGTATTAAATTCGGATGCAATTTCTGTGTTTCATCGTCAATAAGAAGGTGTAAGGTATACAGTAAACCTGAAGAATCGGAATCTTAAACTGGCCTCATAGGAGAGGTTCAAATCATAGAAAGTTAGAGTGTCAGTCGTCTTGTACTTAAGTCTGCACTGTGCCTTTTGAATTTAATTCCGGTGCAATTTCTGTGTTCCATCGTCAATAAGAAGGTGCAAGGTATACAGTAAACCTGAAGTGAAGCATCGGAATCTAAAACTGAACTCACAGGAGAGGTTCCAATCATAGAAAGTGAGAGTGTCAGTGCTCTTGTACTGAAGTCGGCAATGTGCCATTTGTATTAAATGCGAATGCAATTTGTGTGTTTAATCGCCGATAAAAAGGTCTCAAGGGATACAGTAAACATGAAGTGAAGCATCGGAATCTAAAACTGGAGTCACAGGAGAGGTTCAAATCATAGAAAGTGAGAGTGTCAGTCCTCTTGTACTTAATTCGGCATTGTGCCATTTGTATTAAATTCGGTTGCAATTTCTGTGTTTCATCGTCAATAAGAAGGTCCAAGGGATACAGTAAACCTGAAGTGAGGCATCGGAATCTAAAACTGAACTCACAGGAGAGGTTCCAATCATAGAAAGTGAGAGTGTCAGTGCTCTTGTACTGAAGTCGGCAATGTGCCATTTGTATTAAATGCGAATGCAATTTGTGTGTTTAATCGCCGATAAAAAGGTCTCAAGGGATACAGTAAACATGAAGTGAAGCATCGGAATCTAAAACTGGAGTCACAGGAGAGGTTCAAATCATAGAAAGTGACAGTGTCAGACCTCTTGTACTTAAGCCGGCATTGTGCCATTTGTATTAAATTCGGATGCAATTTCTGTGTCTCATCGTCAATAAGAAGGTCTAAGGGATACAGTAAACCAGAAGTGAAGCATCGGAATCTAAAACTGGACCCACAGGAGAGATTCAAATCATAGAAAGTTAGAGTGTCACTTAGCTTGTACTTAAGTCAGTATTCTGTCTTTTGTATTAAATTCGGATGCAATTTCAGTGTTTCATCGTCAATAAGAAGGTCCAAGGGATACAGTAAGCCTTATGTGAAGCATCGGAATCTAAAACTGGACTCACAGGAGAGGTTCAAATCATAGAATATTAGAGTGTCACTCCACTTGTACTTAAGTTGGTATTGTGCCTTTTGTATTACATTCGGATGCAATTTCTGTGTTTCATCGTCAATAAGAAGGTCCAAAGGATACAGTAAACCTTAAGTGAAACATCGGAATCTAAAACTGGACTCACAGGATAGGTTCAAATCATGGAAAGTGAGAGTGTCAGTCATCTTGTAATTAAGTCGGCATTATGCCATTTGTATTAAATTCGGATGCAATTTCTGTGTTTCATCGTCAATAAGAAGGTCCAAGGGATACAGTAAACCTTAAGTGAAACATCGGAATCTAAAACTGGACTCACAGGATAGGTTCAAATCATAGAAAGTGTGAGTGTCAGTCCTCTTGTACTTAAGTCGGCATTGTGCCATTTGTATTAAGTTCGGATGCAATTTCTGTGTTTCATCGTGAATAAGAAGGTCCAAGGGATACAGTAAACCTTAAGTGAAGCATCGGAATCTAAAACTGGACTCACTGGAGAGGTCAAATCATAGGGAGTGAGAGTGTCAGTCCTCTTGCACTTAAGTCGCCATTGTGATTTTTGTATTAAATTCGGATGCAATTTCTGTGTTTCATCGTCAATAAGACGGTCCAAGGGATACAGTAAACCTGAAGTGAAGCATCGGAATCTAAAACTGGACTCACAGGAGAGGGTCAAATCATAGAAAGGTAGATTGTCAGTCCTCTTGTACTTAAGTCGGCATTGTGCCTTTTGTATTAAATTCAGATGCAAACTCTGTGTTTCATCGTCAATAAGAAGGTGCAAGGTATACAGTAAACCTGAAGTGAAGCATCGGATACTAAAACTGTACTCACAGGAGAGGTTCAAAGCATAGAAAGTGTAAGTGTCAGTGCTCTTGTACTTAAGTCGGCAATGTTCCATTTGTATTAAATGCGGATGGAATGTCTGTGTTTCATCGCCGATAAGAAGGTCTCAAGGGATACAGTAAACATGAAGTGAAGCATCGGAATCTAAAACTGGACTCACAGGAGATGTTCAAATTATAGAAAGTGAGAGTGTCAGTCCTCTTGTACTTAAGTCGGTATTGTGCCTTTAGTATTAAATTCGGATGCAATTTCTGTGTTTCATCGTCAATAAAAAGGTCCAAGAGATACAGTAAACCTGTAGTGAAGCATCGGAATATAAATGTGGACTCACTGGAAAGGTTCCAATCATAGAGAGTTAGAGTGTCAGTCCTCTTGTACTTAAGTCGGCATTGTGCCTTTTGAATTTAATTCCGGTGCAATTTCTGTGTTTCATCGTCAATAAGAAGGTGCAAGGTATACAGTAAACCTGAAGTGAAGCATCGGAATCTAAAACTGAACTCACAGGAGAGGTTCAAAGCATAGAAAGTGTAAGTGTCAGTGCTCTTGTACTTAAGTCGGCAATGTGCCATTTGTATTAAATGCGGATGCAATTTCTGATTTTCATCGCCGATAAGAAGGTCTCAAGGGATACAGTAAACATGAAGTGAAGCATCGGAATCTAAAACTGGACTCACAGGAGATGTTCAAATTATAGAAAGTGAGAGTGTCAGTCCTCTTGTACTTAAGTCGGCATTGTGCCTTTTGTATTAAATTCGGATGCAATTTCTGTGTTTCATCGTCAATAAAAAGGTCCAAGGGATCCAGTAAACCTGTAGTGAAGCATCGGAATATAAATGTGGAATCACAGGAGAGGTTCCAATCATAGAGAGTTAGAGTGTCAGTCCTCTTGTACTTATGTCGGCATTGTGCCTTTTGAATTTAATTCCGATGCAATTTCTGTATTCCATCGTCAATAAGAAGGTGCAAGGTATACAGTAAACCTGAAGTGAAGCATCGGAATCTAAAACTGGACTCACAGGAGAGGTTCAAATCATAGAATGTGAGAGTGTCAGTCCACTTGTACTTAAGTCGCCATTGTGCCTTTTGTATTAAATTCGCATGCAATTTCTGTCTTTCATCGTCAACAAGAAGGAGCAAGCGATATAGTAAACCTGAAGTGAAGCATCGGAATCTAAAACTGGACTCACAGGAGAGGTTCATATCATAGAAAGTTAGAGTGTCATTCCGCTTGTACTTAAGTCGGTATTGTGCCTTTTGTATTAAATTCGGATGGAATTTCTGTGTTTCATCGTCAATAAGAAGGTCCAAGGGATACAGTGAACCTTAAGTGAAACATCGGAATCTAAAACTGGACTCACAGGATAGGTTCAAATCATAGAAAGTGAGAGTGTCAGTCATCTTGTAATTAAGTCGGCATTATGCCATTTGTATTAAATTCCGATGCAATTTCTGTGTTTCATCGTCAATAAGATAGTCCAAGAGATACAGTAAACCTGAAGTGAAGCATCTGAATCTAAAACTGGACTCACAGGAAAGGTTCAAACCATAGATAGTGTGAGTGTCAGTCCTCTTGTCCTTAAGTCGCCATTGTGACTTTTGCAATAATTTCAGATGGAAACTCTGTGTTTCATCGTCAATAAGAAGGTCCAAGGGATACAGTAAACCTGAAGTGAAGCATCGGAATCTAAAACTGGGCTCGCAGGAGAGGTTCAAATCATAGAAAGTTAGAATGTCAGTCCTCTTGTACTTAAGACGGCATTGTGACTTTTGTATTAAATTCGGATGCAATTTCTGTGTTTCATCGTCAACAAGAGGGTGCAAGGTATACAGTAAACCTGAAGAATCGGAATCTAAAACTGGACCAACAGGAGAGGTTCAAATCATAGAAAGTGAGAGTGTCAGTCCTCTTGTACTTAAGTCGGCATTGTGCCATTTGTATTAAATTCGGATGCAATTTCTGTGTTTCATCGTCAATAAGAAGGTCCATGGGATACAGTAGACCTGAAGTGAAGCATCGGAATCTAAAACTGGACTCACAGGAGAGGTCAAATCATAGAAAGTTAGAGTGTCACTCCTTTTGTACTTGTCGGTATTGTGCCTTTTGTATTAAATTCGGATGCAATTTCTGCGTTTCATCGTCAATAAGAAGGTCCAAGAGATACAGTAAACATGAAGTGAAGCATCCGAATCTAAAACTGGCCTAACAGGAGAGTTTCAAATCATAGAAAGTTAGAGTATCAGTCGTCTTGAACTTAAGTCGGCGTTGTGCCTTTTGAATTTAATTACGGTGCAATTTCTGTGTTTCATCGTCAATAAGAAGGTGCAAGGTATACAGTAAACCTGAAGTGAAGCATCGGAATCTAAAACTGGACTCACAGGAGAGGTTCAAATCATAGGGAGTGAGGGTGTCAGTCCTCTTGCACTTAAGTCGCCATTGTGATTTTTGTATTAAATTCGGATGCAATTTCTGTGTTTCATCGTCAATAAGACGGTCCAAGGCATACAGTAAACCTGAAGTGAAGCATCGGAATCTAAAACTGGACTCACAGGAGACGTTTAAATCATAGAAAGCTAGAGTGTCAGTCCTCTTGTACTTAAGTCGGCATTGTGCCTTTTGTATTAAATTCAGATGCAAACTCTGTGTTTCATCGTCAATAAGAAGGTCCAAGAGATACAGTAAACCTGAAGTGAAGCATCTGAATCTAAAACTGGACTCACAGGAAAGGTTCAAACCATAGAAAGTGTGAGTGTCAGTCCTCTTGTACTTAAGTCGGCATTGTGCCATTTGTATTAAATTCGAATGCAATTCCTGTGCTTCATCGTCAATAAGAAGGTCCAAGGGATACAGTAAACCTGAAGTGAAGCATCGGAATCTTAAACTGGACTCACAGGAGAGGTCATATCATAGAAAGTTAGAGTGTCACTCCTCTTGTACCTGAGTCGGTATTGTGCCTTTTGTATTAAATTCGGAAGCAAACTCTGTATTTCATCGTCAATAAGAAGGTCCAAGGGATACAGTAAACCTGACGTGAAGCATCGGAATCTAAAACTGGACTCACAGGATAGGTTCAAATCATAGACAGTGAGAGTGTCAGTCATCTTGTAATTAAGTCGGCATTATGCCATTTGTATTAAATTCGGATGCAATTTCTGCGTTTCATCGTCAATAAGAAGGTCCAAGAGATACAGTAAACCTGAAGTGTAGCATCTGAATCTAAAACAGGACTCACAGAAAAGGTTCAAACCATAGAAAGTGTGAGTGTCAGTCCTCTTGTACTTAAGTCGGCATTGCGCCATTTGTATTAAATTCGGATGCAATTTCTGTGTTTCATCGTCAATAAGAAGGACCAAGGGATACAGTAAACCTGAAATGAAGCATCGGAATCTTAAACTGGACTCACTGGAGAGGTCAAATCATAGAAAGTTAGAGTGTCACTCCTTTTGAACTTAAGTCGATATTGTGCCTTTTGAATTTAATTCCGGTGCAATTTCTGTGTTTCATCGTCAATAAGAAGGTGCAACGTATACCCTAAACCTGAAGTGAAGCATCGGAATCTAAAACTGGACTAACAGGAGAGGTTCAAATCATAGAAAGTGAGAGTGTCAGTCCTCTTGTACTTAAGTCGGCATTGTGCCATTTGTATTAAATTCGGATGCAATTTCTGTGTTTCATCGTCAATAAGAAGGTCCATGGGATACAGTAGACCTGAAGTGAAGCATCGGAATCTAAAACTGGACTCACAGGAGAGGTCAAATCATAGAAAGTTAGAGTGTCACTCCTTTTGTACTTGTCGGTATTGTGCCTTTTGTATTAAATTCGGATGCAATTTCTGCGTTTCATCGTCAATAAGAAGGTCCAAGAGATACAGTAAACATGAAGTGAAGCATCCGAATCTAAAACTGGCCTAACAGGAGAGTTTCAAATCATAGAAAGTTAGAGTATCAGTCGTCTTGAACTTAAGTCGGCGTTGTGCCTTTTGAATTTAATTACGGTGCAATTTCTGTGTTTCATCGTCAATAAGAAGGTGCAAGGTATACAGTAAACCTGAAGTGAAGCATCGGAATCTAAAACTGGACTCACAGGAGAGGTTCAAATCATAGGGAGTGAGGGTGTCAGTCCTCTTGCACTTAAGTCGCCATTGTGATTTTTGTATTAAATTCGGATGCAATTCCTGTGTTTCATCGTCAATAAAAATTTCCAAGGGATACAGTAAACCTGTAGTGAAGCATCGGAATATAAATGTGGACTCACAGGAGAGGTTCCAATCATAGAGAGTTAGAGTGTCAGTCCTCTAGTACTTAAGTCGGCATTGTGCCTTTTGAATTTCATTCCGATGCAATTTCTTTGTTTCATCGTCAATAAGAAGGTGCAAGGGATACAGTAAACCTGAAGTGAAGCATCGGAATCTAAAATTGGACTCACAGGAGAGGTCAAATCATAGAAAGTTAGAATGTCAGTCGTCTTGTACTTAAGTCGGCATTATGCCTTTTGTATTAAATTCGGCTGCAATTTCTGTGTTTCATCGTCAATAAGAAGGTGCAAGGTATACAGTAAACCTGAAGAATCGGAATCTAAAACTGGACCAACAGGAGAGGTTCAAATCATAGAAGGTGAGAGTGTCAGTCCTCTTGTACTTATGTCGGCATTGTGCCATTTGTATTAAATTCGGATGCAATTTCTGTGTTTCATCGTCAATAAGAAGGTCCATGGGATACAGTAAACCTGAAGTGAAGCATCGGAATCTAAAACTGGACTCACAGGAGAGGTCAAATCATAGAAAGTTAGAGTGTCACTCCTTTTGTACTTGTCGGTACTTTGCCTTTTGTATTAAATTCTGATGCAATTTCTGCGTTTCATCGTCAATAAGAAGGTCCAAGAGATACAGTAAACATGAAGTGAAGCATCGGAATCTAAAACTGGCCTCACAGGAGAGGTTCAAATGATAGAAAGCTAGAGTGTCAGTCGTCTTGTACTTAAGTCGGCAATGTGCCTTTGAATTTAATTCCGGTGCAATTTCTGTGTTTCATCGTCAATAAGAAGGTGCAAGGTATACACTAAACCTGAAGTGAAGCATCGGAATCTAAAACTGGACTCACAGGAGAGGTTCAAATCATAGGGAGTGAGAGTGTCAGTCCTCTTGGACTTAAGTCGCCATTGTGATTTTTGTATTAAATTCGGATGCAATTTCTGTGTTTCATCGTCAATAAGACGGTCCAAGGGATACAGTAAACCTGAAGTGAAGCATCGGAATCTAAAACTGGACTCACAGGAGTGGTTCAAATCATAGAAAGGTAGAGTGTCAGTCCTCTTGTACTTAAGTCGGCATTGTGCCTTTTGTATTAAATTCAGATGCAAACTCTGTGTTTCATCGTCAATAAGAAGGTGCAAGGTATACAGTAAACCTGAAGTGAAGCATCGGAATCTAAAACTGAACTCACAGGAGAGATTCAAATTACAGAAAGTGAAAGTGTCAGTGCTCTTGTACTTAAGTCGGCAATGTGGAATTTGTATAAAATGCGGATGCAATTTCTGTGTTTCATCGCCGATAAGAAGGTCTCAAGGGATACAGTAAACCTGAAGTGAAGCATCTGAAACTAAAAATGGACTCACAGGAAAGGTTCAAACCATAGAAAGTGTGAGTGTCAGTCCTCTTGTACTTAAGTTGGCATTGTGCCTTTTGTATTAAATTCGGATGCAATTCCTGTGTTTCATCGTCAATAAAAAGGTCAAAGGGATACAGTAAACCTGTAGTGAAGCATCGGAATATAAATGTGGACTCACAGGAGAGGTTCCAATCATAGAGAGTTAGAGTGTCAGTCCTCTTGTACGTAAGTCGGCATTGTGCCTTTTGAATTTCATTCCGATGCAATTTCTTTGTTTCATCGTCAATAAGAAGGTGCAAGGTATAGAGTAAACCTGAAGTGAAGCATCGGAATCTAAAACTGGACTCACGGGAGAGGTTCATATCATGGAAAGTTAGAGTGTCACTCCGCTTGTACTTAAGTCGGTATTGTGCCTTTTGAATTTAATTCCGGTGCAATTTCTGTGTTTCATCGTCAATAAGAAGGTGCAAGGTATACACTAAACCTGAAGTGAAGCATCGGAATGTAAAACTGGACTCACAGGAGAGGTTCAAATCATAGGGAGTGAGAGTGTCAGTCCTCTTGCACTTAAGTCGCCATTGTGATTTTTGTATTAAATTCGGATGCAATTTCTGTGTTTCATCGTCAATAAGACGGTCCAAGGGATACAGTAAACCTGAAGTGAAGCATCGGAATCTAAAACTGGACTCACAGGAGAGGTTCAAATCATAGAAAGGTAGAGTGTCAGTCCTCTTGTACTTAAGTCGGCATTGTGCCTTTTGTATTAAATTCAGATGCAAACTATGTGTTTCATCGTCAATACGAAGGTGCAAGGTATACAGTAAACCTGAAGTGAAGCATCGGAATCTAAAACTGAACTCACAGGAGAGGTTCAAATTATAGACAGTGAAAGTGTCAGTGCTCTTGTACTTAAGTCGGCAATGTGGAATTTGTATAAAATGCGGATGCAATTTCTGTGTTTCATCGCCGATAAGAAGGTCTCAAGGGATACAGTAAAATTGAAGTGAAGCATCTGAATCTAAAAATGGACTCACAGGAAAGGTTCAAACCATAGAAAGTGTGAGTGTCAGTCCTCTTGTACTTCAGTCGCCATTGTGCCTTTTGTATTAAATTCGGATGCAATTCCTGTGTTTCATCGTCAATAAAAAGGTCCAAGGGATACAGTAAACCTGTAGTGAAGCATCGGAATATAAATGTGGACTCACAGGAGAGGTTCCAATCATAGAGAGTTAGAGTGTCAGTCCTCTAGTACTTAAGTCGGCATTGTGCCTTTTGAATTTCATTCCGATGCAATTTCTTTGTTTCATCGTCAATAAGAAGGTGCAAGGTATACAGTAAACCTGAAGTGAAGCATCGGAATCTAAAACTGGACCAACAGGAGAGGTTCAAATCATGGAAGGTGAGAGTGTCAGTCCTCTTGTACTTATGTCGGCATTGTGCCATTTGTATTAAATTCGGATGCAATTTCTGTGTTTCATCGTCAATAAGAAGGTCCATGGGATACAGTAAACCTGAAGTGAAGCATCGGAATCTAAAACTGGACTCACAGGAGGGGTCAAATCATACAAAGTTAGAGTGTCACTCCTTTTGTACTTGTCGGTATTGTGCCTTTTGTATTAAATTCGGATGCAATTTCTGCGTTTCATCGTCAATAAGAAGGTCCAAGAGATACAGTAAACATGAAGTGAAGCATCGGAATCTAAAACTGGCCTCACAGGAGAGGTTCAAATGATAGAAAGTTAGAGTGTCAGTCGTCTTGTACTTAAGTCGGCATTGTGCCTTTTGAATTTAATTCCGGTGCAATTTCTGTGTTTCATCGTCAATAAGAAGGTGCAAGGTATACAGTATACCTGAAGTGAAGCATCGGAATCTGAAACTGGACTCACAGGAAAGGTTCAAACCATAAAAAGTGTGAGTGTCAGTCCTCTTGTACTTAAGCCGGCGTTGTGCCATTTGTATTAAATTCGGATGCAATTCCTGTGTTTCATCGTCAATAAGAAGGTGCAAGGTATACACTAAACCTGAAGTGAAGCATCGGAATCTAAAACTGGACTCACAGGAGAGGTTCAAATCATAGGGAGTGAGAGTGTCAGTCCTCTTGCACTTAAGTCGCCATTGTGATTTTTGTATTAAATTCGGATGCAATTTCTGTGTTTCATCGTCAATAAGACGGTCCAAGGGATACAGTAAACCTGAGGTGAAGCATCGGAATCTAAAACTGGACTCACAGGAGTGGTTCAAATCATAGAAAGGTAGAGTGTCAGTCCTCTTGTACTTAAGTCGGCATTGTGCCTTTTGTATTAAATTCAGATGCAAACTCTGTGTTTCATCGTCAATACGAAGGTGCAAGGTATACAGTAAACCTGAAGTGAAGCATTGGAATCTAAAACCGAACTCACAGGAGAGATTCAAATTACAGAAAGTGAAAGTGTCAGTGCTCTTGTACTTAAGTCGGACATGTGGAATTTGTATAAAATGCGGATGCAATTTCTGTGTTTCATCGCCGATAAGAAGGTCTCAAGGGATACAGTAAACCTGAAGTGAAGCATCTGAATCTAAAAATGGACTCACAGGAAAGGTTCAAACCATAGAAAGTGTGAGTGTCAGTCCTCTTGTACTTAAGTTGGCATTGTGCCTTTTGTATTAAATTCGGATGCAATTCCTGTGTTTCATCGTCAATAAAAAGGTCAAAGGGATACAGTAAACCTGTAGTGAAGCATCGGAATATAAATGTGGACTCACAGGAGAGGTTCCAATCATAGAGAGTTAGAGTGTCAGTCCTCTTGTACTTAAGTCGGCATTGTGCCTTTTGAATTTAATTCCGATGCAATTTCTTTGTTTCATTGTCAATACGAAGGTGCAAGGTATACAGTAAACCCGAAGTGAAGCATCGGAATCTAAAACTGGACTCACAGGAGAGGTTCGTATCATAGAAAGTTAGAGTGTCACTCCGCTTGTACTTAAGTCGGTATTGTGCCTTTTGTATTAAATTCGGATGCAATTTCTGTGTTTCATCGTCAATAAGAAGGTCCAAGGGATACAGTAAACCTGACGTGAAGCATCGGAATCTAAAACTGGACTCACAGGATAGGTTCAAATCATAGACAGTGAGAGTGTCAGTCATCTTGTAATTAAGTCGGCATTATGCCATTTGTATTAAATTCCGATGCAATTTCTGTGTTTCATCGTCAATAAGAAGGTCCAAGAGATACAGTAAACCTGAAGTGAAGCATCTGAATCTAAAACTGGACTCACAGGAAAGGTTCAAACCATAAAAAGTGTGAGTGTCAGTCCTCTTGTACTTAAGCCGGCATTGTGCCATTTGTATTAAATTCGGATGCAATTTCTGTGTATCATCGTCAATAAGAAGGGCCAAGGGATACAGTAAACCTGAAGTGAAGCATCGGAATCTAAAACTGGACTCACTGGAGAGGTCAAATCATAGAAACTTAGAGTGTCACTCCTTTTGTACTTAAGTCGGTATTGTGCCTTTTGTATTACATTCGGATGCAATTTCTGCGTTTCATCGTCAATAAGAAGGTCCAAGAGATACAGTAAACATGAAGTGAAGCATCGGAATCTAAAACTGGCCTCACAGGAGAGGTTCAAATCATAGAAAGTTAGAGTCTCAGTCGTCTTGTACTTATGTCGGCATTGTGCCCTTTGAATTTAATTCCGGTGCAATTTCTGTGTTTCATCGGCAATAAGAAGGTGCAAGGTTTACACTAAACCTGAAGTGAAGCATCGGAATCTAAAACTGGACTCACAGGAGAGGTTCAAATCATAGGGAGTGAGAGTGTCAGTCCTCATGCACATAAGTCGCCATTGTGATTTTTGTATTAAATTCGGATGCAATTTCTGTGTTTCTTCGTCAATAAGACGGTCCAAGGGATACAGTAAAGCTGAAGTGAAGCATCGGAATCTAAAACTGGACTCACAGGAGATGTTCAAATCATAGAATGTGAGAGTGTCAGTCCACTTGTACTTAAGTCGGTATTGTGCCTTTTGTATTAAATTCGGATGCAATTTCTGTGTTTCATCGTCAATAAGAAGGTCCAAGGGATACAGTAAACCTTAAGTGAAACATCGGAATCTAATACTGGACTCACAGGATAATTTCAAATCATAGAAAGTGAGAGTGTCAGGCATCTTGTAATTAAATCGGCATTATGCCATTTGTATTAAATTCGGATGCAATTTCTGTGTTTCATCGTCAATAAGATAGTCCAAGGGATATAGTAAACCTGAAGTGAAGCATTGGAATCTAAAACTGGACTCACTGCAGAGGTTCAAATCGTAGAAAGTGAGAGTATCAGTCCTCTTGCACTTAAGTCGGCATTGTCCCTTTTGTATTAAATTCGGATGCAAACTCTGTGTTTCTTCGTCAATAAGAAGGTCCCAGTGATACAGTAAACCTGAATTGAAGCAGCGGAGTCTAAACTGAACTCACAGTAGAGGTTCAAATCATAGAAAGTGAGAGTGTCAGTCCTCTTGTACTTAAGTCGGCATTGTGCCTCTTGTATTGAATTCGTATGCAATTTCTGTGTTTCATCGTCAATAAGAAGGTGCAAGGTATACAGTAAACCTGAAGTGAAACATCGGAATCTAAAACTGGACTCACTAGAGAGGTTCAAACCATAGAAAGTTAGAGTGTCGGTCCTCTTTTACTTAAGTAAGCATTGTGCCCATTTGTATTAAATTCCGATGCAATTTCTATGTTTCATCGTCAATAAGAAGGTGCAAGGTATACAGTAAACCTGAAGTAAAGCATCGGAATCTAATACCGGACTCACAGGAGAGGTTCAAATCATAGAAAGTGAGAGTGTCAGTCCTCTTGTACCTAAGTCGGCATTGTGCCATTTGTATTAAATTCGGATGCAAATCCTGTGGTTCATAGTCAATAACAAGCTCCAAGGGATACAGTAAACCTGAAGTGAAGCATCGGAATCTAAAACTAGACTCACAGGAGAGGTTCAAATCATAGAAATTTACAGTGTCAGTCCTCTTGCACTTAAGTCGGCATTGTGCCTTTTGTATTAAAGTCAGATGCAAACTCTGTGTTTCATCGTCAATAAGAAGGTCCAAGGGATACAGTAAACCTGAAGTGAAGCATCGGATTCTAAACTGAACTCACTGTAGAGGTTCAAATCATAGAAAGTGAGAGTGTCAGTCCTCTTGTACTTAAGTCGGCATTGTGCCTTTTGTATTAAATTCGGATGCAATTTCTGTGTTTCATCGTCAATAAGAATGTCCAAGGGCTACAGTAAACCTGAAGTGAAGCATCGGAATCTAAAACTGGACTCACAGGAGAGGTTCAAATCATAGAAAGTGAGAGCATCAGTCCCCTTGTACTTAAGTCGGCATAGTGCCATTTGTATTAAATTCGGATGCAAACCCTGTGTTTCATCGTCAATAAGAAGGTCCAAGGGATACAGTAAACCTGAAGTGAAGCATTGGAATCTAAAACTGGACTCACAGGAGAGGTTCAAATCATAGAAAGTTAGAGTGTCAGTCCTCTTGTACTTAAGTCGGCGTGGTGCCTTTTGAATTTAATTCCCATGCAACTTCTGTATTTCATCGTCAATAAGAAGGTGCAAGGTATACAGTAAACCTGAAGTGAAGCATCGGAATCTAAAACTGGACTCACAGGAGAGGTTCAAATCATAGAAAGTGAGAGTGTCAGTCCTATTGTACTTAAGTCGCCATTGTGCCTTTTGTATTAAATTCGGATGCAATTTCTGTGTTTCATCGTCAATAAGAAGGTCCAAGGGATACTGTAAACCTGAAGTAAAGCATCGGAATCCAAAACTGGACTCACAGGAGAGGTTCAAATCATAGAAACTTAGAGTGTCACTCCTCTTGTATTTAAGTCGGTATTGTGCCTTTCGGATTAAATTCGGATGCAATATCTGTGTTTCATCGTCAATAAAAAGGTCCAAGGGTTACAGTAAACCTGAAGTGAAGCATCGAAATCCAAAACTGGAATCACAGGAGATGTTCAAGTCATAGAAAGTTAAAGTGTCAGTCCTCTTGTACTTATGTCGGCATGGTGCGTTTTGAATTTAATTCCGATGCAACTTCTGTGTTTCATCGCCAATAAGAAGGTGCATGGTATACAGTAAACCTGAAGTGAAGCATCGGAATCTAAAACTGGACTCACTGGAGAGGTCAAATCATAGAAACTTAGAGTGTCACTCCTTTTGTACTTAAGTCGGTATTGTGCCTTTTGTATTACATTCGGATGCAATTTCTGCGTTTCATCGTCAATAAGAAGGTCCAAGAGATACAGTAAACATGAAGTGAAGCATCGGAATCTAAAACTGGCCTCACAGGAGAGGTTCAAATCATAGAAAGTTAGAGTCTCAGTCGTCTTGTACTTATGTCGGCATTGTGCCCTTTGAATTTAATTCCGGTGCAATTTCTGTGTTTCATCGGCAATAAGAAGGTGCAAGGTTTACACTAAACCTGAAGTGAAGCATCGGAATCTAAAACTGGACTCACAGGAGAGGTTCAAATCATAGGGAGTGAGAGTGTCAGTCCTCATGCAGTTAAGTCGCCATTGTGATTTTTGTATTAAATTCGGATGCAATTTCTGTGTTTCATCGTCAATAAGACGGTCCAAGGGATACGGTAAAGCTGAAGTGAAGCATCGGAATCTAAAACTGGACTCACAGGAGATGTTCAAATCATAGAATGTGAGAGTCTCAGTCCACTTGTACTTAAGTCGGCATTGTGCCTCTTGTATTGAATTCGTATGCAATTTCTGTGTTTCATCGCCAATAAGAAGGTGCATGGTATACAGTAAACCTGAAGTAAAGCATCGGAATCTAATACCGGACTCACAGGAGAGGTTCAAATCATAGAAAGTGAGAGTGTCAGTCCTCTTGTACCTAAGTCGGCATTGTGCCATTTGTATTAAATTCGGATGCAAATCCTGTGGTTCATAGTCAATAACAAGCTCCAAGGGATACAGTAAACCTGAAGTGAAGCATCGGAACCTAAAACTAGACTCACAGGAGAGGTTCAAATCATAGAAATTTACAGTGTCAGTCCTCTTGCACTTAAGTCGGCATTGTGCCTTTTGTATTAAAGTCGGATGCAAACTCTGTGTTTCATCGTCAATAAGAAGGTCCAAGGGATACAGTAAACCTGAAGTGAAGCATCGGATTCTAAACTGAACTCACTGTAGAGGTTCAAATCATAGAAAGTGAGAGTGTCAGTCCTCTTGTACTTAAGTCGGCATTGTGCCTTTTGTATTAAATTCGGTTGCAATTTCTGTGTTTAATCGTCAATAAGAAGGTGCAAGGTATACAGTAAACCTGAAGTGAAGCATCGGAATCTAAAACTGGACTCACAGGAGAGGTCCAAATCATAGAAACTTAGAGTGTTAGTCCTCTTGTACTTAAGTCGGCATTGTGCCTTTTGTATTAAATTCGGATGCAATTTCTGTGTTTCGTCGTCAATAAGAAGGTCCAAGGGATACAGTAAACCTGAAGTGAAGCATCGGAAACTACAACTGGACCCACAGGAGAGATTCAAATCATAGAAAGTTAGAGTGTCACTCCGCTTGTACTTAATTCGGTATTGTGCCTTTTGTATTAAATTCGGATGCAATTTCTGTGTTTCATCGTCAATAAGAAGGTCCAAGGGATACAGTAAACCTTATGTGAAGCATCAGAATCTAAAACTTGACTCACAGGATTGGTTCAAAACATAGAATATTAGAGTGTCAGTCCTCTTGTACTTAAGTCGCCATTGTGCATTTTGTATTAAATTCGGATGCAATTTCTGTGTTTCTACGTCAATAAGAAGGACCAAGGGATACAGAAAACCTGAAGTTAAGCATCGGAATCTAAAAGTGGACTCACAGGAGAGGTTCAAATCATAGAAATTTAGAGTGGTAGTCCTCATGTACTTCAGTCGGCATTGTACCTTTTGTAATAAATTCGGATGCAAACTCTGTGTTTCATCGTCAATAAGAAGGTCCAAGGGATACAGTAAACCTGAAGTGAAGCATCGGAATCGAAAACTGGACTCACAGGAGTGCTTCAAATCATAGAAAGTTTGAGAGTCAGTCCTCTTGTACTTAAGTCGGCATTGTGCCTTTTGAATTTAATTCCGATGCAATATCTGTGTTTCATCGTCAATAAGAAGGTCCAAGGGATACAGTAAACCTGAAGTGAAGCATCGGAATCTAAAACTGGACTCACAGGAGAGGTTCAAATCATAGAAAGTGAACGTGTCACTCCTCTTGTACTTAAGTCGGCATTGTGTCATTTGTATTAAATTCGGATGCAATTTCTGTGTTTCATCGTCAATAAGAATGTCCAAGGGATACAGTAAACCTGAAGTGAAGCATCGGAATCTAAAACTGGACTCACAGGAGAGGTTCAAATCATAGAAAGTGAGAGCGTCAGTCCCCTTGTACTTAAGTCGGCATAATGCCATTTGTATTAAATTCGGATGCAAACCCTGTGTTTCATCGTCAATAAGAAGGTCCAAGGGATACAGTAAACCTGAAGTGAAGCATTGGAATCTAAAACTGGACTCACAGGAGAGGTTCAAATCATAGAAAGTTAGAGTGTCAGTCCTCTTGTACTTAAGTCGGCGTGGTGCCTTTTGAATTTAATTCCCATGCAACTTCTGTATTTCATCGTCAATAAGAAGGTGCAAGGTATACAGTAAACCTGAAGTGAAGCATCGGAATCTAAAACTGGACTCACAGGAGAGGTTCAAATCATAGAAAGTGAGAGTGTCAGTCCTCTTGTACTTAAGTCGCCATTGTGCCTTTTGTATTAAATTCGGATGCAATTTCTGTGTTTCATCGTCAATAAGAAGGTCCAAGGGATACTGTAAACCTGAAGTAAAGCATCGGAATCCAAAACTGGACTCACAGGAGAGGTTCAAATCATAGAAACTTAGAGTGTCACTCCTCTTGTATTTAAGTCGGTATTGTGCCTTTCGGATTAAATTCGGATGAAATATCTGTGTTTCATCGTCAATAAAAAGGTCCAAGGGTTACAGTAAACCTGAAGTGAAGCATCGAAATCCAAAACTGGACTCACAGGAGATGTTCAAGTCATAGAAAGTTAAACTGTCAGTCCTCTTGTACTTATGTCGGCATGGTGCGTTTTGAATTTAATTCCGATGCAACTTCTGTGTTTCATCGCCAATAAGAAGGTGCATGGTATACAGTTAACCTGAAGTGAAGCATCGGAATCTGAAACTGGACTCACAGGAGAGGTTCAAATCATAGAAAGTGAGAGTCTCAGCCCTCTTGTACTTAATTCGGCATTGTGCCTTTTGTATTCAATTCGGATGCAATTTCTGTGTTTCATCGTCAATAAGAAGGTGCAAGGTATACAGTAAACCTGAAGTGAAGCATCAGAATCCAAAACTAAACTCACAGGAGACGTTCAAATCATAGAAAGTTAGTGTGTCAGTCCTCTTGTAATTAAGTCGGCATTGTGTCTTTTGTATTAAATTTGGATGCAATTTCTGTGTTTCATCGTCAATAAGATAGTCCAAGGGATATAGTAAACCTGAAGTGAAGCATGGGAGTCTAAAACTGGACTCACAGGAGAGGTTCCATTCTTAGAAAGTCAGAGTGTCAGTCCGCTTGTCCTTAAGTCGGCATTGCGCCTTTTTTGTTACATTCGGATGCAAAATCTGTGTTTCATCGTTAATACGAAGGGTCAAGGGATATATTAAACCTGAAGTGAATCATTGGAATTTAAAACTGGACTCACTGGAGAGGTTCAAATCATAGAGAGTGAGAGTGTCAGTCCTCTTGTACTTAAGTCGGCATTGTGCCATTTGTATTAAATTCGGATGCAATAACTGTGTTTCATCGTCAATAAGAAGGTCCAAGGGATACAGTAAACCTCAAGTGAAGCATCGGAATCTAAAAGTAGACTCACAGGAGAGGTTCAAATCATGGAAAATTAGAGTGTCAGTCCTGTTGCACTTAAGTCGGCATTGTCCCTTTAGTATTAAATTTGGATGCAAACTCTGTGTTTCTTCGTCAATAAGAAGGTCCAAGGGATACAGTAAACCTGGATTGAAGCAGCGGAATCTAAACTGAACTCACAGTAGAGGTTCAAATCATAGAAAGTGAGAGTGTCAGTCCTCTTGTACTTAAGTCGGCATTGTGCCTTTTGTATTCAATTCGGATGCAATTTCTGTGTTTCATCGTCAATAAGAAGGTGCAAGGTATACAGTAAACCTGAAGTGAAGCATCGGAATCTAAAACTAAACTCACAGGAGACGTTCAAATCATAGAAAGTTAGTGTGTCAGTCCTCTTGTAATTAAGTCGGCATTGTGTCTTTTGTATTAAATTTGGATGCAATTTCTGTGTTTCATCGTCAATAAGATAGTCCAAGGGATATAGTAAACCTGAAGTGAAGCATGGGAGTCTAAAACTGGACTCACAGGAGAGGTTCCATTCTTAGAAAGTTAGAGTGTCAGTCCGCTTGTCCTTAAGTCGGCATTGTGCCTTTTTTGTTACATTCGGATGCAAAATCTGTGTTTCATGGTCAATACGAAGGGTCAAGGGATATATTAAACCTTAGTGAATCATTGGAATTTAAAACTGGACTCACTGGAGAGGTTCAAATCATAGAGAGTGAGAGTGTCAGTCCTCTTGTACTTAAGTCGGCATTGTGCCATTTGTATTAAATTCGGATGCAATATCTGTGTTTCATCGTCAATAAGAAGGTCCAAGGGATACAGGAAACCTCAAGTGAAGCATCGGAATCTAAAAGTAGACTCACAGGAGAGGTTCAAATCATGGAAAATTAGAGTGTCAGTCCTGTTGCACTTATGTCGGCATTGTCCCTTTAGTATTAAAGTCGGATGCAAACTCTGTGTTTCTTCGTCAATAAGAAGGTCCAAGGGATACAGTAAACCTGAATTGAAGCAGCGGAATCTACACTGAACTCACAGTAGAGGTTCAAATCATAGAAAGTGAGAGTGTCAGTCCTCTTGTACTTAAGTCGGCATTGTGCCTTTTGTATTGAATTCGTATGCAATTTCTGTGTTTCATCGTCAATAAGAAGGTGCAAGGTATACAGTAAACCTGAAGTAAAGCATCGGAATCTAAAACTGGACTAACAAGAGAGGTTCAAACCATATAAAGTTAGAGTGTCGGTCCTCTTTTACTTAAGTAAGCATTGTGCCGATTTGTTTTAAATTCGGATGCAATTTCAATGTTTCATCGTCAATAAGAAAGTGCAAGGTATACAGTAAACCTGAAGTAAAGCATCGGAATCTAATACCGGACTCACAGGAGAGGTTCAAATCATAGAAAGTGAGAGTGTCAGTCCTCTTGTACCTATGTCGGCATTGTGCCATTTGTATTAAATTCGGATGCAATTCCTGTGGTTCATAGTCAATAACAAGCTCCAAGGGATACAGTAAACCTGAAGTGAAACATCGGAATCTAAACCTAGACTCACAGGAGAGGTTCAAATCATAGAAATTTACAGTGTCAGTCCTCTTGCACTTAAGTCGGCATTGTTCCTTTTGTATTAAAGTCGGATGCAAACTCTGTGTTTCATCGTCAATAAGAAGGTCCAAGGGATACAGTAAACCTGAAGTGAAGCATCGGATTCTAAACTGAACTCACAGTAGAGGTTCAAATCATAGAAAGTGAGAGTGTCAGTCCTCTTGTACTTAAGTCGGCATTGTGCCTTTTGTATTAAATTCGGTTGCAATTTCTGTGTTCCATCGTCAATAAGAAGGTGCAAGGTATACAGTAAACCTGAAGTGAAGCATCGGAATCTAAAACTGGACTCACAGGAGAAGTTCAAATCATAGAAACTTAGAGTGTCAGTCCTCTTGTACTTAAGTCGGCATTGTGCCTTTTGTATTAAATTCGGATGCAA
The DNA here is from genome assembly GCF_021461395.2 of Schistocerca americana. Classification (NCBI taxonomy): domain Eukaryota; kingdom Metazoa; phylum Arthropoda; class Insecta; order Orthoptera; family Acrididae; genus Schistocerca; species Schistocerca americana. The sequence goes on along the minus strand of NW_025725275.1, from coordinate 522,036 downwards.
TTTCTGTGTTTCGTCGTCAATAAGAAGGTCCAAGGGATACAGTAAACCTGAAGTGAAGCATCGGAATCTACAACTGGACCCACAGAAGAGATTCAAATCATAGAAAGTTAGAGTGTCTCTCCACTTGTACTTAATTCGGTATTGTGCCTATTGTATTAAATTCGGATGCAATTTCTGTGTTTCATCGTCAATAAGAAGGTCCAAGAGATACAGTAAACCTTATGTGAAGCATCAGAATCTAAAACTTGACTCACAGGAGTGGTTCAAAACATAGAATATTAGAGTGTCAGTCCTCTTTTACTTAAGACGGCATTGTGCATTTTGTATTAAATTCGGATTCAATTTCTGTGAATCATCGTCAATAAGAAGGTCCAAGGAATGCAGTAAACCTGAAGTGAAGCATCGGAATCTAAAACTGGACTCACAGGAGAGGTCCAAATCATAGAGAGTTAGAGTGTCACTCCTCTTGTACTTAAGTCGGTATTGTGCCTTTTGTATTAAATTCGGATGCAATTTCTGTGTTTCATCGTCAATAAAAAGGTCCAAGGGATACAGTAAACCAGAAGTGAAGCATCGGAATCTAAAACTGAACTCAAAGGAGAGGTTCAAATCATTGAAAGTCAGAGTGTCAGTCCTCTTGTACTTAAGACGGCGTGGTGCTTTTTGAATTTAATTCCTATGCAACTTCTGTGTTTCATCGTCAATAAGAAGGTCTAAGGTATACAGTAAACCTGAAGTGAAGCATCGGAATCTAAAACTGGACTCACAGGAGAGGTTCAAATCATAGAAAGTGAGAGTGTCAGTCCTCTTGTACTTAAGTCGCCATTGTGCATTTTGTATTAAATTCGGATGCAATTTCTGTGTTTCATCGTCAATAAGAAGGTCCAAGGGATACAGAAAACCTGAAGTGAAGCATCGGAATCTAAAAGTGGACTCACAGGAGAGGTTCAAATCATAGAAATTTAGAGTGGTAGTCCTCATGTACTTCAGTCGGCATTGTACCTTTTGTAATAAATTTGGATGCATACTCTGTGTTTCATCGTAAATAAGAAGGTCCAAGGGATACAGTAAACCTGAAGTGAAGCATCGGAATCGAAAACTGGACTCACAGGAGAGCTTCAAATCATTGAAAGTTTGAGAGTCAGTCCTCTTGTACTTAAGTCGGCATTGTGTCATTTGTATTAAATTCGGATGCAATTTCTGTGTTTCATCGTCAATAAGAAGGTCCAAGGGTTACAGTAAACCTGAAGTGAAGCATCGGAATCTAAAACTGGACTCGCAGGAGAGGTTCACATCATAGAAAGTGAGAGTGTCGGTCCTCTTGCACTTAAGTCGGCATTGTGCCTTTTGTATTAAATTCGGATGCAAACCCTGTGTTTCATCGTCAATAAGAAGGTCCAAGGGATACAGTAAACCTGAAGTGAAGCATCGGAATCTAAAACTGGACTCACAGGAGAGGTTCAAATCATAGAAAGTTAGAGTGTCAGTCCTCTTGTACTTAAGTCGGCGTGGTGCCTTTTGAATTTAATTCCCATGCAACTTCTGTGTTTCATCGTCAATAAGAAGGTGCAAGGTATACAGTAAACCTGAAGTGAAGCATCGGAATCTGAAACTGGACTTACAGGAGAGGTTCAAATCATAGAAAGTGAGAGTCTCAGTCCTCTTGTACTTAATTCGGAATTGTGCCTTTTGTATTCAATTCGGATGCAATTTCTGTGTTTCATCGTCAATAAGAAGGTGCAAGGTATACAGTAAACCTGAAGTGAAGCATCGGAATCTAAAACTAAACTCACAGGAGACGTTCAAATCATAGAGAGTTAGTGTGTCAGTCCTCTTGTAATTAAGTCGGCATTGTGTCTTTTGTATTAAATTTGGATGCAATTTCTGTGTTTCATCGTCAATAAGATAGTCCAAGGGATATAGTAAACCTGAAGTGAAGCATGGGAGTCTTAAACTGGACTCACAGGAGAGGTTCCATACTTAGAAAGTTAGTGTCAGTACGCTTGTCCTTAAGTCGGCATTGCGCCTTTTTTGTTTTATTCGGATGCAAAATCTGTGTTTCATCGTCAATACGAAACGTCAAGGGATATATTAAACCTGAAGTGAATCATTGGAATCTAAAACTGGACTCACTGGAGAGATTCAAATCATAGAGAGTGAGAATGTCAGTCCTCTTGTACTTAAGTCGGCATTGTGCCATTTGTATTAAATTCGGATGCAATATCTGTGTTTCATCGTCACTAAGAAGGTCCAAGGGATACAGTAAACCTCAAGTGAAGCATCGGAATCTAAAAGTAGACTCACAGGAGAGGTTCAAATCATGGAAAATTAGAGTGTCAGTCCTCTTGCACTTAAGTCGGCATTGTCCCTTTTGTATTAAATTCGGATGCAAACTCTGTGTTTCTTCGTCAATAAGAAGGTCCAAGGGATACACTAAACCTGAATTGAAGCAGCGGAATCTAAACTGAACTCACAGTAGAGGTTCAAATCATAGAAAGTGAGAGTGTCAGTCCTCTTGTACTTAAGTCGGCATTGTGCCTTTTGTATTGAATGCGTATGCAATTTCTGTGTTTCATCGTCAATAAGAAGGTGCAAGGTATACAGTAAACCTGAAGTAAAGCATCGGAATCTAAAACTGGACTCACAAGAGAGGTTCAAACCATAGAAAGTTAGAGTGTCGGTCCTCTTTTACTTAAGTAAGCATTGTGCCCATTTGTATTAAATTCGGATGCAATTTCTATGTTTCATCGTCAATAAGAAAGTGCAAGGTATACAGTAAACCTGAAGTAAAGCATCGGAATCTAATACCGGACTCACAGGAGAGGTTCAAATCATAGAAAGTGAGAGTCTCAGTCCTATTGTACCTAAGTCGGCATTGTGCCATTTGTATTAAATTCGGATGCAATTTCTGTGTTTCGTCGTCAATAAGTAGGTCCAAGGGATACAGTAAACCTGAAGTGAAGCATCGGAATCTACAACTGGACCCACAGGAGAGATTCAAATCATAGAAAGTTAGAGTGTCTCTCCGCTTGTACTTAATTCGGTATTGTGCCTTTTGTATTAAATTCGGATGCAATTTCTGTGTTTCATCGTCAATAAGAAGGTCCAAGAGATACAGTAAACCTTATGTGAAGCATCGGAATCTAAAACTGGACTCACAGGAGAGGTTCAAATCATAGAAAGTGAGAGTGTCAGTCCTCTGTACTTAAGTCGCCATTGTGCAATTTGTGTTAAATTCGGATGCAATTTCTGTGTTTCATCGTCAATAAGAAGGTCCAAGGGATACAGAAAACCTGAAGTGAAGCATCGGAATCTAAAAGTGGACTCACAGGAGAGGTTCAAATCATAGAAATTTAGAGTGGTAGTCCTCATGTACTTCAGTCGGCATTGTACCTTTTGTAATAAATTCGGATGCAAACTCTGTGTTTCGTCGTAAATAAGAAGGTCCAAGGGATACAGTAAACCCGAAGTGAAGCATCGGAATCGAAAACTGGACTCACAGGAGAGCTTCAAATCATAGAAAGTTTGAGAATCAGTCCTCTTGTACTTAAGTCGGCATTGTGCCTTTTGAATTTAATTCCGATGCAATATCTGTGTTTCATTGTCAATAAGATGGTCCAAGGGATACAGCAAACCTGAAGTGAAGCATCGGAATCTAAAACTGGACTGGCAGGAGAGGTTCACATCATAGAAAGTGAGAGTGTCGGTCCTCTTGTACTTAAGTCTGCATTGTGCCATTTGTATTAAATTCGGATGCAATTTCTCTGTTTCATCCTCAATAAGAAGGTCCAAGCGATACAGTAAACCTGAAGTGAAGCATCGGAATCTAAAACTGGACTCACAGGAGGGGTTCAAATCATAGAAAGTTAGAGTGTCACACCTCTTGTACTTTAGTCGTTATTTTACCATTTGTATTAAATACAGATGCAATTTCTCTGTTTCATCCTCAATAAGAAGGTCCAAGGTATACAGTAAACCTGAAGTGAAGCATCGGAATCTAAAACTGGACTCACAGGAGAGGGTCAAATCATAGAAAGTGAGAGTGTCAGTCCTCTTGTACTTAAGTCGGCATTGTGCCATTTGTATTAAATTCGGATGCAATTTCTGTGTTTCTTCTTCAATAAGGATGTCCAAGGGATACAGTAAACCTGAAGTGAAGCATCGGAATCTAAAACTAGACTCACAGGAGAGGTTCAAATCATTGAAAGTTAGAATGTCAGTCCTCCTGCACTTAAGTCGGCATTGTGCCTTTTGTATTAAATTCGGATGCAAACCCTGTGTTTCATCGTCAATAAGAAGGTCCAAGGGATACAGTAAACCTGAAGTGAAGCATCGGAATCTAAAACTGGACTCACAGGAGAGGTTCAAATCATAGAAAGTTAGAGTGTCAGTCCTCTTGTACTTAAGTCGGGGTGGTGCCTTTTGAATTTAATTCCCATGCAACTTCTTTGTTTCATCGTCAATAAGATGGTGCAAGGTATACAGTAAACCTGAAGTGAAGCATCGGAATCTAAAACTGGACTCACAGGAGAGGTTCAAATCATAAAAAATGAGGGTGTCAGTCCTCTTTTACTTAAGTCGCCATTGTGCCTTTTGTATTAAATTCGGATGCAATTTCTGTGTTTCATCGTCAATAAGAAGGTCCAAGGGGTACTGTAAACCTGAAGTAAAGCATCGGAATCTAAAACTGGACTCACAGGAGAGGTTCAAATCATAGAAACTTAGAGTGTCACTCCTCTTGTACTTAAGTCGGTATTGTGCCTTTTGGATTAAATTCGGATGCAATTTCTGTGTTTCATCGTCAATAAAAAGGTCCAAGGGATACAGTAAACCTGAAGTGAAGCATCGGAATCCAAAACTGGACTCACAGGAGATGTTCAAGTCATAGATAGTTAGAGTGTCAGTCCTCTTGTACTTATGTCGGCATGGTGCGTTTTGAATTTAATTCCGATGCAACTTCTGTGTTTCATCGTCAATAAGAAGGTGCATGGTATACAGTTAACCTGAAGTGAAGCATCGGAATCTGAAACTGGACTCACAGGAGAGGTTCAAATCATAGGAAGAGAGAGTCTCAGTCCCCTTGTACTTAAGTCGCCATTGAGCCATTTGTATCAAATTCGGATGCAATTTCTGTGTTTCATCGACAATAAGAAGGTCCAAGGGATACAGTAAACCTGAAGTGAAACATCGGAACCTAAAACTGGACTCGCAGGAGAGATTCAAATCATAGATAGATAGAGTGCCAGTCCTCTTGTACTTAAGTCGGTATTGTGCCTTTTGTATTAAATTCGTATGCAATTTCTGTGTTTCATCGTCAATAAGAAGTTCCCAGGGATACACTAAACCTGAAGTGAAGCATCGGAACCTAAAAGTGGACTCACAGGAGAGATTCAAATCATAGATTGTTAGAGTGTCAGTCTTCTTGTACTTTAGTCGCCATTGTGCCATTTGTATTAAATTCGGATGCAATTTCTGTGTTTCATCGTCAATAAGAAGGTCCAAGGGATACAGTAAACCTGAAGTGAAGCATCGGAACCTAAAACTGGACTCACAGGAGAGATTCAAATCATAGATAGTTAGAGTGTCAGTCCTCTTATACTTAAGTCGGTATTGTGCCTTTTGTATTAAATTCGGATGCAATTTCTGTGTTTCATCGTCAATAAGAAGGTCCAAGGGATACAGTAAACCTGAAGTGAAGAATCGGAAGCTTAAACTGGACTCACAGGAGAGGTTCAAATCATAGAAAGTTAGAGTGTCGGTCCTGTTTTACTTAAGTCAGCATTGTGCCTTTTGTATTAAATTCCGATGCAATTTCTATGTTTCATCGTCAATAAGAAGGTGCAAGGTACACAGTAAACCTGGAGTGAAGCATCGGAATCTAAAACCGGACTCACAGGAGAGGTTCAAATCATAGAAAGTGAGAGTGTCAGTCCTCTTGTACTTAAGCCGGCATTGTGCCATTTGTATTAATTTCGGATGCATTTCCTGTGATTCATAGTCAATAAGAAGGTACAAGGGATACAGTAAACCTGAAGTAAAACATCGGAATCTAAAACTGGACTCACAGGAGAGATTCAAATCATAGAAAGTTAGAGTGTCACTCCGCTTGTACTTAAGTCGGTATTGTGCCTTTTGTATTAAATTCGGATGCAATTTCTGTGTTTCATCGTCAATAAGAAGGTCCAAGGGATACAGTAAACCTGATGTGAAGCATCAGAATCTAAAACTTGACTCACTGGAGTGGTTCAAAACATTAGAATATTAGAGTGTCAGTCCTCTTTTTCTTAAGACGGCATTGAGCATTTTGTATTAAATTTGGATGCAATTTCTTTGATTCATCGTCAATAAGAAGGTCCAAGGAATGCAGTAAACCTGAAGTGAAGCATCGTAATCTAAAACTGGACTCACAGGAGAGGTTCAAATCATAGAGAGTTAGAGTGTCACTCCTCTTGTACTTAAGTCGGTATTGTGCCTTTTGTATTAAATTCGGATGCAATTTCAGTGTTTCATCGTCAATAAAAACGTCCAAGGGATACAGGAAACCTGAAGTGATGCATCGGACTCTAAAACTGAACTCACAGGAGAGGTTCAAATCATTGAAAGTTAGAGTGTCAGTCCTCTTGTACTTAAGTCGGCGTGGTGCTTTTTGAATTTCATTCCTATGCAACTTCTGTGTCTCATCGTCAATAAGAAGGTCAAAGGTATACAGTAAACCTGAAGTGAAGCATCGGAATCTAAAACCGGACTCACAGGAGAGGTTCAAATCATAGAAAGTGAGAGTGTCAGTCCTCTTGTACTTAAGCCGGCATTGTGCCATTTGTATTAATTTCGGATGCAATTCCTGTCATTCATAGTCAATAAGAAGGTCCAAGGGATACAGTAAACCTGAAGTGAAGCATCGGAATCTAAAACTGAACTCACAGGAGAGGTTCAAATCATAGAAAGTGAGAGTGTCAGTCCTCTTGTACTTAAGTCGCCATTGTGCATTTTGTATTAAATTCGGATGCAGTTTCTGTGTTTCATCGTCAATAGGAAGGTCCAAGGGATACAGAAAACCTGAAGTGAAGCATTGGAATCTAAAAGTGGACTCACAGGAGAGGTTCAAATCATAGAAATTTAGTGTGGTAGTCCTCATGTACTTCAGTCGGCATTGTGCCTTTTGTAATAAATTCGGATGCAAACTCTGTGTTTCATCGTCAATAAGAAGGTCCAAGGGATACAGTAAACCTGAAGTGAAGCATCGGAATCGAAAACTGGACCCACAGGAGAGCTTCAAATCATAGAAAGTTTGAGAGTCAGTCCTCTTGTAATTAAGTCGGCATTGTGCCTTTTGAATTTAATTCCGATGCAATATCTCTGTTTCATCGTCAATAAGAAGGTCCAAGGAATACAGCAAACCTGAAGTGAAGCATCGGAATCTAAAACTGGACTCACAGGAGAGGTTCAAATCATAGAATGCGAGAGTGTCAGTCCTCTTGTACTTAAGTCTGCATTGTGCCATTTGTATTAAATTCGGATGCAATTTCTCTGTTTCATGCTCAATAAGAAGGTCCAAGCGATACAGTAAACCTGAAGTGAAGCATCGGAATCTAAAACTGGACTCACAGGAGAGGTTCAAATCATAGAAAGTTAGAGTGTCACTCCTGTGTACTTTAGTCGTTATTGTACAATTTGTATTAAATACGGATGCAATTTCTGTGTTTTTTCGTCAATAAGAATTTCCAAGGGATACAGTAAACCTGAAGTGAAGCATCCGAATCTAATACTGACCTCACAGGAGAGGATCGAATCATAGAAAGTGAGAGTGTCACTCCTTTTGTACTTAAGGCGGCATTGTGTCATTTGTATTAAATTCGGATGCAATTTCTGTGTTTCATAGTCAATAAGAAGGTCCAAGGGATACAGTAAACCTGAAGTGAAGCATCGGAACCTAAAACTGGACTCACAGGACAGGTTCAAATCAAAGAAACTTAGAGTGTCAGTCCTCTTGTACTTAAGTCGGAATTGTGCCTTTAGTATTAAATTCGGATGCAAACTCTGTGTTTCATGGTCAATAAGAAGGTCCAAGGGATACAGTAAACCTGAAGTGAAGCATCCGAATCTAATACTGACCTCACAGGAGAGGTTCGAATCATAGAAAGTGAGAGTGTAACTCCTTTTGTACTTAAGTCGGCATTGTGTCATTTGTATTAAATTCGGATGCAATTTCTGTGTTTCATCGTCAATAAGAAGGTCCACGGGATACAGTAAACCTGAAGTGAAGCATCGGAACCTAAAACTGGACTCACAGGAGAGGTTGAAATCAAAGAAACTTAGAGTGTCAGTCCTCTTGTACTTAAGTCGGCATTGTGCCTTTTGAATTTAATTCCGATGCAATATCTCTGTTTCATCGTCAATAAGAAGGTCCAAGGAATACAGCAAACCTGAAGTGAAGCATCGGAATCTTAAACTGGACACGCAGGAGAGGTTCACATCATAGAAAGTGAGAGTGTCGGTCCTCTTGTACTTAAGTCTGCATTGTGCCATTTGTATTAAATTCGGATGCAATTTCTCTGTTTCATCCTCAATAAAAAGGTCCAAGCGATACAGTAAACCTGAAGTGAAGCATCGGAATCTAAAACTGGACTCACAGGAGAGGTTCAAATCATAGAAAGTTAGAGTGTCACTCCTCTTGTACTTAAGTCGGCGTGGTGCCTTTTGAATTTAATTCCCATGCAACTTCTGTGTTTCATCGTCAATAAGAAGGTGCAACGTATACAGTACACCTGAAGTGAAGCATCGGAATCTAAAACTGGACTCACAGGAGAGGTTCAAATCATGGAAAGTGAGAGTGTCAGTCCTCTTGTACTTAAGTCGCCATTGTGCCATTTGTATTAAATTCGGATGCAATTCCCGTGATTCATAGTCAATAAGAAGGTCCAAGGGATACAGTAAACCTGAAGTGAAACATCGGAATCTAAAACTGGACTCACAGGAGAGATTCAAATCATAGAAAGTTAGAGTGTCACTCCGCTTGTACATAAGTCGGTATTGTGCTTTTGTATTAAATTCGGATGCAATTTCTGTGTTTCATCGTCAATAAGATGGTCCAAGGGATACAGTAAACCTTATGTGAAGCATCGGAATCTAAAACTTGACTCACAGGAGTGGTTCAAAACATAGAATATTAGAGAGTCAGTCCTCTTTTACTTAAGATGGCATTGTGCATTTTGTATTAAATTCGGATGCAATTTCTGTGATTCATCGTCAATAAGAAGGTCCAAGGAATGCTGTAAACCTGAAGTGAAGCATCGGAATCTAAAACTGGACTCACAGGAGAGGTTCAAATCATAGAGAGAGAGTGTCACTCCTCTTGTACTTAAGTCGGTATTGTGATTTTTGTATTAAATTCGGATGCAATTTCTGTGTTTCATCGTCAATAAAAAGGTCCAAGGGATACAGTAAAGCTGAAGTGAAGCATCGGAATCTAAAACTGAACTCACAGGAGAGGTTCAAATCACTGAAAGTTAGAGTGTCAGTCCTCTTGTACTTAAGTCGGAGTGGTGCTTTTTGAATTTAATTCCTATGCAACTTCTGTGTTTCATCGTCAATAAGAAGGTCCAAGGTATACAGTAAACCTGAAGTGAAGCATCGGAATCTAAAACTGGACTCACAGGAGAGGTTCAAATCATAGAAAGTGAGATTGTCAGTCCTCTTGTACTTAAGTCGCCATTGTGCATTTTGTATTAAATTCGGATGCAATTTCTGTGTTTCATCGTCAATAAGAAGGTCCAACGGATACAGAAAACCTGAAGTGAAGCATCGGAATCTAAAAGTGGACTCATAGGAGAGGTTCAAATCATAGAAATTTAGAGTGGTAGTCCTCATGTACTTCAGTCGGCATTGTGCCTTTTGTAATAAATTCGGATGCAAACTCTGTGTTTCATCGTCAATAAGAAGGTCCAAAGGATACAGTAAACCTGAAGTGAAGCATCGGAATCTAAAACTGAACTCACAGGAGAGGTTCAAATCATTGAAAGTTAGAGTGTCAGTCCTCTTGTATTTAAGTCGGCGTGGTGCTTATTGAATTTAATTCCTATGCAACTTCAGTGTTTCATCGTCAATAAGAAGGTCCAAGGGATACAGTAATCCTGAAGTGAAGCATCGGAATCTAAAACTGGACTCACAGGAGAGGTTCAAATCATAGAAAGTGAGAGTGTCGGTCCTCTTGTACTTAAGTCGCCATTGTGCCATTTGTATTAAATTCGGATGCAATTTCTGTGTTTCATCGTCAATAAGATGGTCCAAGGGATACAGTAAACCTGAAGTGAAGCATCGGAACCTAAAACTGGACTCACAGGAGAGATTCAAATCATAGATAGTTAGAGTGTCAGTCCTCTTATACTTAAGTCGGTATTGTGCCTTTTGTATTAAATTCGGATGCAATTTCTGTGTTTCATCGTCAATAAGAAGGTCCAAGGGATACAGTAAACCCGAAGTGAAGAATCGGAAGCTTAAACTGGACTCACAGGAGAGGTTCAAATCATAGATAGTTAGAGTGTCCGTCCTGTTTTACTTAAGTCAGCATTGTGCCTTTTGTATTAAATTCCGATGCAATTTCTATGTTTCATCGTCAATACGAAGGTGCAAGGTACACAGTAAACCTGAAGTGAAGCATCGGAATCTAAAACCGGACTCACAGGAGAGGTTCTAATCATAGAAAGTGAGAGTGTCAGTCCTCTTGTACTTAAGCCGGCATTGTGCCATTTGTATTAATTTCGGATGCAATTCCTGTGATTCATAGTCAATAAGAAGGTCCAAGGGATACAGTAAACCTCAAGTAAAACATCGGAATCTAAAACTGGACTCACAGGAGAGATTCAAATCATAGAAAGTTAGAGTGTCACTCCGCTTGTACTTAAGTCGGTATTGTGCCTTTTGTATTAAATTCGGATGCCATTTCTGTGTTTCATCGTCAATAAAAACGTCCAAGGGATACAGTAAACCTGAAGTGATGCATCGGACTCTAAAACTGAACTCACAGGAGAGGTTAAAATCATTGAAAGTTAGAGTGTCAGTCCTCTTGTACTTAAGTCGGCGTGGTGCTTTTTGAATTTCATTCCTATGCAACCTCTGTGTTTCATCGTCAATAAGAAGGTCAAAGGAATACAGTAAACCTGAAGTGAAGCATCGGAATCTAAAACCGGACTCACAGGAGAGGTTCTAATCATAGAAAGTGAGAGTGTCAGTCCTCTTGTACTTAAGTCGCCATTGTGCATTTTGTATTAATTTCGGATGCAATTTCTGTGTTTCATCGTCAATAAGAAGGTCCAAGGGATACAGAAAACCTGAAGTGAAGCGTCGGAATCTAAAAGTGGACTCACAGGAGAGGTTCAAATCATAGAAATTTAGAGTGGTAGTCCTCATGTACTTCAGTCGGCATTGTGCCTTTTGTAATAAATTCGGATGCAAACTCTGTGTTTCATCGTCAATAAGAAGGTCCAAGGGATACAGTAAACCTGAAGTGAAGCATCGGAATCGAAAACTGGACTCACAGGAGAGCTTCAAATCATAGAAAATTTGAGAGTCAGTCCTCTTGTACTTAAGTCGGCATTGTGCCTTTTGAATTTAATTCCGATGCAATATATCTGTTTCATCGTCAATAAGAAGGTCCAAGGAATACAGCAAACCTGAAGTGAAGCATCGGAATCTAAAACTGGACTCGCAGGAGAGGTTCACATCATAGAAAGTGAGAGTGTCGGTCCTCTTGTACTTAAGTCTGCATTGTGCCATTTGTATAAAAATTCGGATGGAATTTCTCTGTTTCATCCTCAATAAGAAGGTCCAAGCGATACAGTAAACCTGAAGTGAAGCATCGGAACCTAAAACTGGACTCACAGGAGAGGTTCAAATCAAAGAAACTTAGAGTGTCAGTCCTCTTGTACTTAAGTCGGAATTGTGCCTTAAGTATTAAATTCGGATGCAAACTCTGTGTTTCATCGTCAATAATAAGGTCCAAGGGATACAGTAAACCTGAAGTGAAGCATCCGAATCTAATACTGACCTCACAGGAGAGGTTCGAATCATAGAAAGTGAGAGTGTCACTCCTTTTGTACTTAAGTCGGCATTGTTTCATTTGTATTAAATTCGGATGCAATTTCTGTGTTTCATCGTCAATAAGATGGTCCAAGGGATAGAGTAAACCTGAAGTGAAGCATCGGAACCTAAAACTGGACTCACAGGAGAGGTTCAAATCAATGAAACTTAGAGTGTCAGTCCTCTTGGACTTAAGTCTGCATTGTGCCATTTGTATTAAATTCGGATGCAATTTCTCTGTTTCATCCTCAATAAGAAGGTCCAAGCGATACAGTAAACCTGAAGTGAAGCATCGGAATCTAAAACTGGACTCACAGGAGAGGTTCAAATCATAGAAAGTTAGAGTGTCACTCCTCTTGTACATTAGTCGTTATTGTACCATTTGTATTAAATACGGATGCAATTTCTGTGTTTTTTCGTCAATAAGAAGGTCCAAGGGATACAGTAAACCTGAAGTGAAGCATCCGAATCTAATGCTGACCTCACAGGAGAGGTTCGAATCATAGAAAGTGAGAGTGTCACTCCTTTTGTACTTAAGTCGGCATTGTGTCATTTGTATTAAATTCGGATGCAATTTCTGTGTTTCATCGTCAATAAGCAGGTCCAAGGGATACAGTAAACCTGAAGTGAAGCATCGGAACCTAAAACTGGACTCACAGGAGAGGTTCAAATCATAGAAAGTGAGAGTGTCAGTCCTCTTGTACTTAAGTCGGCATTGTGCCATTTGTATTAAATTCGGATGCAATTTCTGTGTTTCATCTTCAATAAGAAGGTCCAAGGGATACAAAACCTGAAGTGAAGCAATGGAATCTAAAACTAGACTCACAGGAGAGGTTCAAATCATAGAAAGTTAGAGTGTCAGTCCTCTTGCACGTAAGCTGGCATTGTGCCTTTTGTATTAAATTCGGATGAAAACTCTGTGTTTCATCGTCAATAAGAAGGTCCAAGGGATACAGTAAACCTGAAGTGAAGCATCGGAATCTAAAACTGGACTCACAGGAGAGGTTCAAAACATAGAAAGTTAGAGTGTCAGTCCTCTTCAACTTAAGTCGGCGTGGTGCATTTTTAATTTAATTCCGATGCAACTTCTGTGTTTCATCGTCAATAAGAAGGTGCAAGGTATACAGTAAACCTGAAGTGAAGCACCGGAATCTAAAACTGGGCTCACAGGAGAGGTTCAACACATAGAAAGTGAGAGTGTCAGTCCTCTTGTACTTTACTCGAAATTGAGCCATTTGTATTAAATTCGGATGCAATTTCTGTGTTTCATCGTCAATAAGAAGGTCCAAGGGATACAGTAAACCTGAAGTATAGCATCGGAAACTAAAACTGGACTCACAGGAGAGGTTCAAATCATAGAAACTTAGAGTGTCAGTCCTCTTGTACTTAAGTCGGAATTGTGCCTTTTGTATTAAATTCGGATGCAAAATCTGTGTTTCATCGTCAACAAGAAGGTCCAAGGGATACAGTAAACCTAAAGTGAAGCATCGGAATCTAAAACAGGTTTCACAGGAGAGGTTCAAATCATATGAAGTTTGAGTGTCAGTCCTCTTGTACTTAAGTCGGCATTGTGCCTTTTGAATTTAATTCCGATGCAATTTCTGTGTTTCATTGTCAATAAGATGGTCCAAGGGATACAGTAAACCCAAAGCGAAACATCGGAATCTAAACTGGACTCACAGGAGAGGTTCAAATCATAGATAGTGAGAGTGTCAGTCCTATTTTACTTAAGTCGGCATTGTGCTTTTGAATTTAATTCCGATGCAATTTCTGTGTTTCATCGTCAATAAGAAGGTCCAAGGGATACAGTAAACCTGAAGTGAAGCATCGGAATCTAAAACTGTACAGACAGGAGAGGTTCAAAACATAGAAATTGAGAGTGTCGGTCCTCTTGTACTTAAGTCGGCATTGTGCCATCTGTATTAAATTCGGATGCAATTTCTGTGTTTCATCGTCAATAAGAAGGTCCAAGGGATACAGTAAACCTGAAGTGAAGCATCGGAATCTAAAACTGGACTCACAGGAGAGATTCAAATCATAGATATAGTGTCACTCCTCTTGTACTTAAATCGGTATTGTGCCTTTTGTATTACAATCGGACGCTATTTCTGTGTTTCCTCGTCAATAAGAAGGTCGAAGGGATACAGTAAACCTGAAGTGAAGCATCGGAATCTAAAACTGGACTCACAGGAGAGGTTCAAATGATAGAAAGTTAGAGTATCAGTCCTCTTGTACTTAAGTCGGCATTGTGACTTTTGTATTAAAATCGGATGCAATTTCTGTGATTCTTCGTCAATAAGAAGGTCCAAGGGATACAGTAACCCTGAAGTGAAGCATCAGAAGTTAAAACTGGACTCACAGGAGAGGTTAAAGTCATAGAAAGTGAGAGTGTCAGTCCTCTTTTACTTAAGTCGGCATTGTGCGTTTTGAAATTAATTCCGATGCAATTTCTGTGTTTCATCGTCAATAAGAAGGTCCAAGGGATACAGTAAACCTGAAGTGAAGCATCGGAAATTAAAACTGGACTAACAGGAGAGGTTCAAATCATAGAAACTGAGAGTGTCAGTCCTCTTGTACTTAAGTCGGCATTGTGCCACTTGTATTAAATTCGGGTGCAATTTCTGTGTTTCATCGTCAATAAGAAGGTCCAAGGGATACAGTAAACCTGAAGTGAAGCATCGGAATCTAAAACTGGACTCACAGGAGAGATTTAAAGCATAGAAAGTGAGAGTGTCAGTCCTCTTTTACTTAAGTCGGCATTGTTTCTTTTGAATTTAATTCCGATGCAATTTCTGTGTTTCATCGTCAATAAGAAGGTCCAAGGGATACAGCAAACCTGAAGTGAAGCATCGGAATCTTAAACTGGACTCGCAGGAGAGGTTCAAATCATAGAAAGTGAGAGTGTCGGTCCTCTTGTACTTAAGTCGGCATTGTGCCATTTTTATTAAATTCGGATGTAATTCCTGTGATTCAGAGTCAATAAGAAGGTCCAAGGGATACAGTAACCTGAAGTGAAAAATCGGAATCTAAAACTGGACTCACAGGAGAGGTTCAAATCATAGAAATTTAGAGTGTCACTCCACTTGTACTTAAGTCGGTATTGTGCCTTTTGTATTAAATTCGGATGCAATTTCTGTGTTTCATCGTCAATAAGAAGGTGCAAGGTATACAGTAAACCTGAAGTGAAGCATCGGAATCTGAATTTGGACTAACAGGAGAGGTTCAAATCAGAGAAAGTTAGAGTGTCAGTCCTCTTGTACTTAAGTCGGTATTGTGCCTTTTGGATTAAATTCGGATGTATTTTGTGTGTTTCATCGTCAATAAAAAGGTGCAACGCATACAGTAAACCTGAAGTGAAGCATTGGAATCTAAAACTGGACTCACAGGAGAGGTTCAAATCATAGAAAGTTCGAGTGTCAGTCCTCTTGTACTTATGTCGGCGAGGTGCCTTTTGAATTTAATTCCGATGCAACTTCTGTGTTTCATCGTCAATAAGAAGGTGCAAGGTATACAGTAAACCTGAAGTGAAGCATCGGGATCTGAAACTGCACTCACAGGAGAGGTTCAAATCATAGAAAGTGAGAGTCTCAGTACTCTTGTACTTAAGTCGCCATTGTGCCTATTGTATTAAATTCGGATGCAATTTCTGTGTTTCATCGTCAATAAGAATGTCCAAGGGATACAGTAAACCTGAAGTGAAGCATCGGAATCTAAAAGTGAACTCACAGGAGAGGTTCAAATCATAGAAAGTTAGAGTGGTAGTCCACTTGTACTTAAGTCGGCATTGTGATTTTTGTGTTAAATTCGGATGCAAACTCTGTGTTACATCGTCAATAAGAAGGTCCAAGGGATACAGTAAACCTGAAGTGAAGCATCGGAATCGAAAACTGGACCCACAGGAGAGGTTCAAATCATAGAAAGTTTGAGTGTCTGTCCTCTTGTACTTAAGTCGGCGTGGTGCCTTTTGAATTTAATTCCCATGCAACTTCTGTGTTACATCGTCAATAAGATGGTGCAAGGTATACAGTAAACCTGAAGTGAAGCATCGGAAACTAAAACTGGACTCACAGGAGAGGTTCAAATCATAGAAAGTGAGAGTGTCAGTCCTCTTTTACTTAAGTCGCCATGGTGCCTTTTGTATTAAATTGGGTTGCAATTTCTGTGTTTCATCGTCAATAAGAAGGTCCAAGGGACACAGTAAACCTGTAGTAAAACATCTAAATCTAAAACTGGCCTCACAGGAGAGGTTCAAATCATAGAAAGTTAGAGTGTCACTCCTCTTATACTTAAGTCGGTATTGTGCCTTTTGGATTAAATTCGGATGCACTTTCTGTGTTTCATCGTTCTTTAAAAAGGTCCAAGGCATACAGTAAACCTGAAGTGAAGCATCGGAATCCAAAACTGGACTCACATTAGAGGTTCACATCATAGAAAGTTAGAGTGTCAGTCCTTTTGTACTTATGTCGGCGTGGTGCCTTTTGAATTTAATTCCGATGCAACCACTGTGTTTCATCGTCAATAAGAAGGTGCAAGGTACACAGTAAACCTGAAGTGAAGCATCGGAATCTGAAACTGGACTCACAGGAGAGGTTCAAATCATAGAAAGTGAGAGATTCAGTACTCTTGTACTTAAGTCGCCATTGTGCCTTTTGTATTAAATTCGGATGCAATTTCTGTGTTTCATCGTCAATAAGAAGGTCCAAGGGATACAGTAAACCTGAATTGAAGCATCGGAATCTAAAAGTGGACTCACAGGAGAGGTTCAAATCATAGAAAGTTAGAGTGGTAGTCCTCTTGTAGTTAAGTCGGCATTGTGTCTTTTGTATTAAATTCGAATGCAAACTCTGTGTTTCATCGTCAATAAGAAGGTCCAAGGGATACAGTAAACCTGAAGTGAAGCATCGGAATCGAAAACTGGACCCACAGGAGAGGTTCAAATCATAGAAAGTTTGAGTGTCAGTCCTCTTGTACTTAAGTCGGCGTGGTGCCGTTTGAATTTAATTCCCATGCAACTTCTGTGATTCATCGTCAATAAGAAGGTGCAACGTATACAGTAAACCTGAAGAGAGCATCGGAATCTAAAACTGGACTCACAGGAGAGGTTCAAATCATGGAAAGTGAGAGTGTCAGTCCTCTTGTACTTAAGTCGCCATTGTGCCTTTTGTATTAAATTCGGATGCAATTTCTGTGTTTCATCGTCAATAAGAAGGTCCAAGGGATACTGAAAACCTGAAGTAAAGCATCGGAATCTAAAACTGGACTCACAGAAGAGGTTCAAATCATAGAAACTTAGAGTGTCACTCCTCTTGTACTTAAGTCGGTATTGTGCCTTTTGGATTAAATTCGGATGCAATTTCTGTGTTTCATCGTCAATAAAAAGGTCCAAGGGATACAGTAAACCTGAAGTGAAGCATCGCAATCCAAAACTGGACTCACAGGAGATGTTCAAGTCATAGAAAATTAGAGTGTCAGTCCTCTTGTACTTATGTCGGCATGGTGCGTTTTGAATTTAATTCCGATGCAACTTCTGTGTTTCATCGTCAATAAGAAGGTGCAAGGTATACAGTAAACCTGAAGTGAAGCATCGGAATCTGAAACTGGACTCACAGGAGAGGTTCAAATCATAGAAAGTGAGAGTCTCAGTCCTCTTGTACTTAAGTCGCCATTGTGCCATTTGTATTAAATTCGGATGCAATTTCTGTGTTTCATCGTCAATAAGAAGGTCCAAGGGATACAGTAAACCTGAAGTGAAGCATCGGAACCTAAAACTGGACTCGCAGGAGAGATTCAAATCATAGATAGTTAGAGTGGCAGTCCTCTTGTACTTAAGTCGGTATTGTGTCTTTTGTATTATATTCGTATGCAATTTCTGTGTTTCATCGTCAATAAGAAGGTCCAAGGGATACACTAAACCTGAAGTGAAGCATCGGAACCTAAAAGTGGACTCACAGGAGAGATTCAAATCATAGATTGTTAGAGTGTCAGTCCTCTTGTAGTAAAGTCGCCATTGTGCCATTTGTACTAAATTCGGATGCTATTTCTGTGTTTCATTGTCAATAAGAAGGTCCAAGGGATACAGTAAACCTGAAGTGAAGCATCGGAACCTGAAACTGGAATCACAGGAGAGGTTCAAATCATAGAAAGTTAGAGAGTCACTCCTCTTGTACTTAAGTCGCTATTGTGCCATTTGTATTAAATACGGATGCAATTTCTGTGTTTCATTGTCAATAAGAAGGTCCAAGGGATTCAGTAAACCTGAAGTGAAGCATCGGAATCTAAAACTGGACTCACAGGAGAGGTTCAAATCATAGAAAGTGAGAGTGTCAGTCCTCTTGTACTTCAGTCGGCATTGTGCCATTTGTATTAAATTCGGATGCAATTTCTGTGTTTCATCTTCAATAAGATGTTCCAAGGGATACAGTAAACCTGAAGTGAAGCATCGGACTCCAAAACTAGACTCACAGGAGAGGTTCAAATCATAGAAAGTAAGAGTGTCAGTCCTCTTGCACGTAAGCCGGCATTGTGCCTTTTGTATTAAATTCGGATGCAAACTCTGTGATTCATCGTCAATAAGAAGGTCCAAGGGATACAGTAAACCTGAAGTGAAGCATCGGAATCTAAAACTGGACTCACAGGAGAGGTTCGAAACATAGATAGTTAGAGTGTCAGTCCTCTTGAACTTAAGTCGGCGTGGTGCATTTTGAATTTAATTCCGATGCAACTTCTGTGTTTCATCGTCAATAAGAAGGTGCAAGGTATACAGTAAACCTGAAGTGAAGCACCGGAATCTAAAACTGGGCTCACAGGAGAGGTTCAACACATAGAAAGTGAGAGTGTCAGTCCTCTTGTACTTTAGTCGCCATTGAGCCATTTGTATTAAATTCGGATGCAATTTCTGTGTTTCATCGTCAATAAGAAGGTCCAAGGGATACAGTAAACCTGAAGTACAGCATCGGAATCTAGAACTGGACTCACAGGAGAGGTTCAAATCATAGAAACTTAGAGTGTCAGTCCTCTTGTACTTAAGTCGGAATTGTGCCTTTTGTATTAAATTCGGATGCAATTTCTGTGTTTCATCGTCAATAAAAAGGTCCAAAGGATACAGTAAACCTGAAGTGAAGCATCGGAATCTAAAACAGGTATCACAGGAGAGGTTCAAATCATATGAAGTTTGAGTGTCAGTCCTCTTGTACTTAAGTCGGCATTGTGCCTTTTGAATTTAATTCCGATGCAATTTCTGTGTTTCATCGTCAATAAGAAGGTCCAAGGGATACAGTAAACCTAAAGTGAAGCATCGGAATCTAAAACTGGACTCACAGGAGAGGTTCAAATCATAGAAACTTAGAGTGTCACTCCTCTTGTACTTAAGTCGGTATTGTGCCTTTTGGATTAAATTCGGATGCAATTTCTAAGTTTCATCGTCAATAAAAAGGTGCAAGGGATACAGTAAACCTGAAGTGAAGCATCGCAATCCAAAACTGGACTCACAGGAGGTGTTCAAGTCATAGAAAATTAGAGTGTCAGTCCTCTTGTACTTATGTCGGCATGGTGCGTTTTGAATTTAATTCCGATGCAACTTCGGTGTTTCATCGTCAATAAGAAGGTGCAAGGTATACAGTAAACCTGAAGTGAAGCATCGGAATCTGAAACTGGACTCACAGGAGAGGTTCAAATCATAGAAAGTGAGAGTCTCAGTCCTCTTGTACTTAAGTCGCCATTGTGCCATTTGTATTAAATTCGGATGCAATTTCTGTGTTTCATCGTCAATAAGAAGGTCCAAGGGATACAGTAAACCTGAAGTGAAGCATCGGAACCTAAAACTGGACTCGCAGGAGAGATTCAAATCATAGATAGTTAGAGTGGCAGTCCTCTTGTACTAAAGTCGCCATTGTGCCATTTGTATTAAATTCGGATGCTATTTCTGTGTTTCATTGTCAATAAGAAGGTCCAAGGGATACAGTAAACCTGAAGTGAAGCATCGGAACCTAAAACTGGAATCACAGGAGAGGTTCAAATCATAGAAAGTTAGAGAGTCACTCCTCTTGTACGTAAGTCGCTATAGTGCCACTTGTATTAAATACGGATGCAATTTCTGTGTTTCATCGTCAATAAGAAGGTCCAAGGGATTCAGTAAACCTGAAGTGAAGCATCGGAATCTAAAACTGGACTCACAGGAAAGGTTCAAATCATAGAAAGTGAGAGTGTCAGTCCCCTTGTACTTCAGTCGCCATTGAGCCATTTGTATAAAATTCGGATGCAATTTCTGTGTTTCATCGTCAATAAGAAGGTCCAAGGGAAACAGTAAACCTGAAGTATAGCATCGGAATCTAAAACTGGACTCACAGGAGAGGTTCAAATCATAGAAACTTAGAGTGTCAGTCCTCTTGTACTTAAGTCGGAATTGTGCCTTTTGTATTAAATTCGGACGCAAAATCTGTGTTTCATCGTCAATAAGAAGGTCCAAGGGATAGAGTAAACCTAAAGTGAAGCATCGGAATCTAAAACAGGTATCACGGGAGAGGACCAAATCATATGAAGTTTGAGTGTCAGTCCTCTTGTACTTAAGTCGGCATTGTGCCTTTTGAACTTAATTCCGATGCAATTACTGTGTTTCATTGTCAATAAGATGGTCCACGGAATACAGTAAACCTTAAGCGAAGCATCGGAATCTAAACTGGACTCACAGGAGAGGTTCAAATCATAGATTGTGAGAGTGTCAGTCCTCTTTTATTTAAGTCGGCATTGTGCCTTTTGAATTTAATTCCGATGCAATTTCTGTGTTTCATCGTCAATAAGAAGGTCCAAGGGATACAGTAAACCTGAAGTGAAGCATCGGAATCTAAAACTGTACACACAGGAGAGGTTCAAAACAAAGAAATTGAGAGTGTCGGTCCTCTTGTACTTAAGTCGGCATTGTGCCATCTGTATTAAATTCGGATGCAATTTCTGTGTTTCATCGTCAATAAGAAGGTCCAAGGGATACAGTAAACCTGAAGTGAAGCATCGGAATCTAAAACTGGACTCACAGGAGAGATTCAAATCATAGATATAGTGTCACTCCTCTTGTACTTACGTCGGTATTGTGCCTTTTGTATTACATTCGGATGCTATTTCTGTGTTTCCTCGTCAATAAGAAGGTCGAAGGGATATAGTAAACCTGAAGTGAAGCATCGGAATCTAAAACTGGACTCACAGGAAAGGTTCAAATCATAGAAAGTGAGAGTGCCAGTCCACTTGTACTTAAGTCGGCATTGTGGCATTTGTATAAAATTCGGATGCAATTTCTGTGTTTCATCGACAATAAGAAGGTGCAAGGTATACAGTAAACCTGAAGGGAAGCATCGGAATCTGAATTTGGATTCACGTGAGAGGTTCAAATCATAGAAAGTGTGAGTGTCAGTCCTCTTGTATTTAAGTCGCCAATGTGCCTTTTGTATTAAATTCGGATGCAATTTCTGTGTTTCATCGTCAATAAAAAGGTCCAAGGCATACAGTAAACCTGAAGTGAAGCATCGGAATCTAAAACTGGACTCACAGGAGAGGTTCAAATCATAAAAAGTTCGAGTGTCAGTCCTCTTGTACTTATGTCGGCGAGGTGCCTTTTGAATTTAATTCCGATGCAACTTCTGTGTTTCATCGTCAATAAGAAGGTGCAAGGTATACAGTAAACCTGAAGTGAAGCATCGGGATCTGAAACTGGACTACAGGAGAGGTTCAAATCATAGAAAGTGAGAGTCTCAGTACTCTTGTACTTAAATCGCCATTGTGCCTATTGTATTAAATTCGGATGCAATTTCTGTGTTTCATCGTCAATAAGAAGGTCCAAGAGATACAGTAAACCTGAAGTGAAGCATCGGAATCTAAAAGTGGACTCACAGGAGAGGTTCAAATCATAGAAGGTTAGAGTTGTAGTCCACTTGTACTTAAGTCGGCATTGTGCCTTTTGTGTTAAATTCGGTTGCAAACTCTGTGTTACATCGTCAATAAGAAGGTCCAAGGGATACAGTAAACCTGAAGTGAAGCATCGGAATCGAAAACTGGACGCACAGGAGAGGTTCAAATCATAGAAAGTTTGAGTGTCAGTCCTCTTGTACTTAAGTCGGCATTGTACCTTTTGAATTTAGTTCCGATGCAATTTCTGTGTTTCACCGTCAATAAGAAGGTGCGACGTATACAGTAAACCTGAAGTGAAGCATCGGAATCTAAAACTGGACTCACAGGAGAGGTTCAAATCATAGAAAGTGAGAGTGTCAGTCCTCTTGTACTTCAGTCGGCATTGTGCCATTTGTATTAAATTCGGATGCAATTTCTGTGTTTCATCTTCAATAAGAAGGTCCAAGGGATACAGTAAACCTGAAGTGAAGCATCGGAATCTAAAACCAGACTCACAGGAGAGGTTCAAATAGTAGAAAGTTAGAGTGTCAGTCCTCTTGTACTTATGTCGGCATGGTGCGTTTTGAATTTAATTCCGATGCGACTTCTGTGTTTCATCGTCAATAAGAAGGTGCAAGGTATACAGTAAACCTGAAGTGAAGCATCGGAATCTGAAACTGAACTCACAGGAGAGGTTCAAATCATAGAAAGTGAGAGTCTCAGTCCTCTTGTACTTAAGTCGCCATTGTGCCATTTGTATTAAATTCGTATGCAATTTCTGTGTTTCATCGTCAATAAGAAGGTCCAAGGGATACACTAAACCTGAAGTTAAGCATCGGAACCTAAAAGTGGACTCACAGGAGTGATTCAAATCATAGATTGTTAGAGTGTCAGTCCTCTTGTACTTAATTCGCCATTTTGACATTTGTATTAAATTCGGATGCAATTTCTGTGTTTCATCGTCAATAAGAAGGTCCAAGGGATACAGTAAACCTGAAGGGAAGCATGGGAACCTGAAACTGGAATCACAGGAGAGATTCAAATCATAGATAGTTAGAGTGTCAGTCCTCTTATACTTAAGTCGGTATTGTGCCTTTTGTATTAAATTCGGATGCAATTTCAGTATTTCATCGTCAATAAGAAGGTACAGGGGATACAGTAAACCTGAAGTGAAGAATCGGAATCTAAAACTGGACTCACAGGAGAGGTTCAAATCATAGGAAGTTAGAGTGTCGGTCCTGTTTTACTTAAGTCAGCATTGTGCCTTTTGTATTAAATTCCGATCAATTTCTGTGTTTCATCGTCAATAAGAAGGGGCAAGGTACACTGGAAACCTGAAGTGAAGCATCGGAATCTAAAACCGGACTCACAGGAGAGGTTCAAATCATAGAAAGTGAGAGTGTCAGTCCTCTTGTACTTAAGTCGGCATTGTGCCATTTGTATTAACTTCGGATGCAATTCCTGTGATTCAAAGTCAATAAGAAGGTCCAAGGGATACAGTAAACCTGAAGTGAAACATCGGAATCTAAAACTGGATTCACAGGAGAGGTTCAAATCATAGAAAGTTAGAGAGTCACTCCTCTTGTACTTAAGTCGCTATTGTGCCACTTGTATTAAATACGGATGCAATTTCTGTGTTTTTTCGTCAATAAGAAGCTCCAAAGGATACAGTTAACCTGAAGTGAAGCATCCGAATCTAAAACTGACCTCACAGGAGAGGTTCAAATCATAGAAACTTAGAGTGTCACTCCTCTTGTACTTAAGTCGGTATTGTGCCTTTTGGATTAAATTCGTATGCAATTTCTGTGTTTCATCGTCAATAAAAAGGTCCAAGGGATACAGTAAACCCGAAGTGAAGCATCGGAATCCAAAACTGGACTCACAGGAGATGTTCAAGTCATAGAAAGTTAGAGTGTCAGTCCTCTTGTACTTATGTCGGCATGGTGCGTTTTGAATTTAATTCCGATGCGACTTCTGTGTTTCATCGTCAATAAGAAGGTGCAAGGTATACAGTAAACCTGAAGTGAAGCATCGGAATCTGAAACTGAACTCACAGGAGAGGTTCAAATCATAGAAAGTGAGAGTCTCAGTCCTCTTGTACTTAAGTCGCCATTGTGCCATTTGTATTAAATTCGTATGCAATTTCTGTGTTTCATCGTCAATAAGAAGGTCCAAGGGATACACTAAACCTGAAGTTAAGCATCGGAACATAAAAGTGGACTCACAGGAGTGATTCAAATCATAGATTGTTAGAGTGTCAGTCCTCTTGTACTTAATTCGCCATTTTGACATTTGTATTAAATTCGGATGCAATTTCTGTGTTTCATCGTCAATAAGAAGGTCCAAGGGATACAGTAAACCTGAAGGGAAGCATGGGAACCTGAAACTGGAATCACAGGAGAGATTCAAATCATAGATAGTTAGAGTGTCAGTCCTCTTATACTTAAGTCGGTATTGTGCCTTTTGTATTAAATTCGGATGCAATTTCAGTGTTTCATCGTCAATAAGAAGGTACAGGGGATACAGTAAACCTGAAGTGAAGAATCGGAATCTAAAACTGGACTCACAGGAGAGGTTCAAATCATAGGAAGTTAGAGTGTCGGTCCTGTTTTACTTAAGTCAGCATTGTGCCTTTTGTATTAAATTCCGATCAATTTCTGTGTTTCATCGTCAATAAGAAGGGGCAAGGTACACTGGAAACCTGAAGTGAAGCATCGGAATCTAAAACCGGACTCACAGGAGAGGTTCAAATCATAGAAAGTGAGAGTGTCAGTCCTCTTGTACTTAAGTCGGCATTGTGCCATTTGTATTAACTTCGGATGCAATTCCTGTGATTCAAAGTCAATAAGAAGGTCCAAGGGATACAGTAAACCTGAAGTGAAACATCGGAATCTAAAACTGGATTCACAGGAGAGGTTCAAATCATAGAAAGTTAGAGAGTCACTCCTCTTGTACTTAAGTCGCTATTGTGCCACTTGTATTAAATACGGATGCAATTTCTGTGTTTTTTCGTCAATAAGAAGCACCAAAGGATACAGTTAACCTGAAGTGAAGCATCCGAATCTAAAACTGACCTCACAGGAGAGGTTCAAATCATAGAAAGTAAGAGTGTCAGTCCTCTTGTACTTAAGTCGGCATTGTACCATTTGTATTAAATTCTGATGCAATTTCGGTGTTTGATCGCCAATAAGAAGGTCCAAGGGATTCAGTAAACCTGAAGTGAAGCATCGGAATCTAAAACTGGACTCACAGGAGAGGTTCAAATCATAGAAAGTGAGAGTGTCAGTCCTCTTGTACTTCAGTCGGCATTGAGCCATTTGTATTAAATTCGGATGCAATTTCTGTGTTTCATCGTCGATAAGAAGGTCCAAGGGATACAGTAAACCTGAAGTATAGCATCGGAATGTAAAACTGGACTCACAGGAGAGGTTCAAATCAAAGAAACTTAGAGAGTCAGTCCTCTTCTACTTAAGTCGGAATTGTGCCTTTTGTATTAAATTCGGATGCAAACTCTGTGTTTCATCGTCAATAAGAAGGTCCAAGGGATACAGTAAACCTTAAGTGAAGCATCGGAATCTAAAACTGGAATCACAGGAAAGGTTCAAATCATAGGAAGTTTGAGTGTCAGTTGTCTTGTACTTAAGCCGGCATTGTGCCTTTTGAATTTAATTCCGATGCAATTTCTGTGTTTCATCGTCATTAAGAAGGTCCAAGGGATACAGTAAACCTGAAGTGAAGCATCTTAATCTAAAACTAGACTAACAGGAGAGGTTCAAATCATAGAAAGTGAGAGTGTCAGTCCTCTTGTACTTAAGTCGGCATTGTGCCATTTGTATTAAATTCGGGTTCAAATTCTGTGTTTCATCGTCAATAAGAAGGTCCAAGGGATACAGTAAACCTGAAGTGAAGCATCGGAATCTAAAACTGTACACACAGGAGAGGTTCAAATCATAGAAATTGAGAGTGTCGGTCCTCTTGTACTTAAGTCGGCATTGTGCCATCTGTATTAAATTCAAATGCAATTTCTGTGTTTCATCGTCAATAAGAAGGTCCAAGGGATACAGTAAACCTGAAGTGAAGCATCGGAATCTAAAACTGGACTCACAGGAGAGATTCAAATCATAGATATAGTGTCACTCCTCTTGCACTTAAGTCGGTTTTGTGCCTTTTGTATTACATTCGGATGCTATTTCTGTGTTTCCTCGTCAATAAGAAGGTCGAAGGGATACAGTAAACCTGAAGTGAAGCATCGGAATCTAAAACTGGACTCACAGGAGAGGTTCAAATGATAGAAAGTTAGAGTATCAGTCCTCTTGTACTTAAGTCGGCATTGTGACTTTTGTATTAAAATCGAATGCAATTTCTGTGATTCTTCGTCAATATGAAGGTCCAAGGGATACAGTACAATTGAAGTGAAGCATCAGAAGTTAAAACTGGACTCACAGGAGAGGTTAAAGTCATAGAAAGTGAGAGTGTCAGTCCTCTTTTACTTAAGTCGGCATTGTGCGTTTTGAAAATAATTCCGATGCAATTTCTGTGTTTCATCGTCAATAAGAAGGTCCAAGGGATACAGTGAACCTGAAGTGAAGCATCGGAATCTAAAACTGGACTAACAGGAGAGGTTCAAATCATAGAAAGTGAGAGTGTCAGTCCTCTTGTACTTAAGTCGGCATTGTGCCATTTGTATTAAATTCGGGTTCAAATTCTGTGTTTCATCGTCAATAAGAAGGTCCAAGGGATACAGTAAACCAGAAGTGAAGCATCGGAATCTAAAACTGGACTCAGAGGAAAGGTTCAAATCATAGAAAGTGAGAGTGCCAGTCCTCTTGTACTTAAGTCGGCATTGTGCCATTTTTATTAAATTCGCATGCAATTCCTGTGATTCAAAGTCAATAAGAAGGTCCAAGGGATACAGTAACCTGAAGTGAAAAATCGGAATCTAAAACTGGACTCACAGGAGAGGTTCAAATCATAGAAATTTAGAGTGTCACTCCCCTTGTACTTATGTCGGTATAGTGCCTTTTGTATTAAATTCGGATGCAATTACTGTGTTTCATCGTCAATAAGAAGGTGCAAGGTATACAGTAAACCTGAAGTGAAGCATCGGAATCTGAATTTGGACTCACAGGAGAGGTTCAAATCATAGAAAGTAAGAGTGTCAGTCCTCTTGTATTTAAGTCGCCAATGTGCCTTTTGTATTAAATTCGGATGCAATTTCTGTGTTTCATCGTCAATAAGAGGGTCCAAGGGATACAGTAAACCTGAAGTAAAGCATCGGAATCTAAAACTGGACTCACAGGAGAGGTTCAAATCTTAGAAAGTTAGAGTGTCACTCCTCTTGTACTTAAGTCGGTATTGTGCCTTTTGGATTAAATTTGGATGTATTTTCTGTGTTTCATCGGCAATAAAAAGGTCCAAGGCATACAGTAAACCTGAAGTGAAGCATCGGAATCCAAAACTGGACTCATATTAGAGGTTCAAATCATAGAAAGTTAGAGTGTCAGTCTTCTTGTACTTATGTCGGCGTGGTGCCTTTTGAATTTAATTCCGATTCAACTTCTGTGATTCATCGTCAATAAGAAGGTGCAAGGTACACAGTAAACCTGAAGTGAAGCATCGGAATCTGAAACTGGACTCACAGGAGAGGTTCAAATCATAGAAAGTGACAGATTCAGTACTCTTGTACTTAAGTCGCCATTGTGCCTTTTGTATTAAATTCGGATGCAATTTCTGTGTTTCATCATCAATAAGAAGGTCCAAGGGATACAGTAAACCTGAAGTGAAGCATCGGAATCTAAAACTGTACACACAGGAGAGGTTCAAATCATAGAAATTGAGAGTGTCGGTCCTCTTGTACTTAAGTCGGCATTGTGCCATCTGTATTAAATTCAAATGCAATTTCTGTGTTTCATCGTCAATAAGAAGGTCCAAGGGATACAGTAAACCTGAAGTGAAGCATCGGAATCTAAAACTGGACTCACAGGAGAGATTCAAATCATAGATATAGTGTCACTCCTCTTGCACTTAAGTCGGTTTTGTGCCTTTTGTATTACATTCGGATGCTATTTCTGTGTTTCCTCGTCAATAAGAAGGTCGAAGGGATACAGTAAACCTGAAGTGAAGCATCGGAATCTAAAACTGGACTCACAGGAGAGGTTCAAATGATAGAAAGTTAGAGTATCAGTCCTCTTGTACTTAAGTCGGCATTGTGACTTTTGTATTAAAATCGAATGCAATTTCTGTGATTCTTCGTCAATATGAAGGTCCAAGGGATACAGTACACCTGAAGTGAAGCATCAGAAGTTAAAACTGGACTCACAGGAGAGGTTAAAGTCATAGAAAGTGAGAGTGTCAGTCCTCTTTTACTTAAGTCGGCATTGTGCGTTTTGAAAATAATTCCGATGCAATTTCTGTGTTTCATCGTCAATAAGAAGGTCCAAGGGATACAGTGAACCTGAAGTGAAGCATCGGAATCTAAAACTGGACTAACAGGAGAGGTTCAAATCATAGAAAGTGAGAGTGTCAGTCCTCTTGTACTTAAGTCGGCATTGTGCCATTTGTATTAAATTCGGGTTCAAATTCTGTGTTTCATCGTCAATAAGAAGGTCCAAGGGATACAGTAAACCTGAAGTGAAGCATCGGAATCTAAAACTGGACTCAGAGGAAAGGTTCAAATCATAGAAAGTGAGAGTGCCAGTCCTCTTGTACTTAAGTCGGCATTGTGCCATTTTTATTAAATTCGCATGCAATTCCTGTGATTCAAAGTCAATAAGAAGGTCCAAGGGATACAGTAACCTGAAGTGAAAAATCGGAATCTAAAACTGGACTCACAGGAGAGGTTCAAATCATAGAAATTTAGAGTGTCACTCCCCTTGTACTTATGTCGGTATAGTGCCTTTTGTATTTAATTCGGATGCAATTACTGTGTTTCATCGTCAATAAGAAGGTGCAAGGTATACAGTAAACCTGAAGTGAAGCATCGGAATCTGAATTTGGACTCACAGGAGAGGTTCAAATCATAGAAAGTAAGAGTGTCAGTCCTCTTGTATTTAAGTCGCCAATGTGCCTTTTGTATTAAATTCGGATGCAATTTCTGTGTTTCATCGTCAATAAGAGGGTCCAAGGGATACAGTAAACCTGAAGTAAAGCATCGGAATCTAAAACTGGACTCACAGGAGAGGTTCAAATCTTAGAAAGTTAGAGTGTCACTCCTCTTGTACTTAAGTCGGTATTATGCCTTTTGGATTAAATTTGGATGTCTTTCTGTGTTTCATCGGCAATAAAAAGGTCCAAGGCATACAGTAAACCTGAAGTGAAGCATCGGAATCCAAAACTGGACTCATATTAGAGGTTCAAATCATAGAAAGTTAGAGTGTCAGTCTTCTTGTACTTATGTCGGCGTGGTGCCTTTTGAATTTAATTCCGATGCAACTTCTGTGTTTCATCGTCAATAAGAAGGTGCAAGGTACACAGTAAACCTGAAGTGAAGCATCGGAATCTGAAACTGGACTCACAGGAGAGGTTCAAATCATAGAAGGTGAGAGATTCAATACTCTTGTACTTAAGTCGCCATTGTGCCTTTTGTATTAAATTCGGATGCAATTTCTGTGTTTCATCATCAATAAGAAGGTCCAAGGGATACAGTAAACCTGAAGTGAAGCATCGGAATCTAAAAGTGGACTCACGATAGAGGTTCAAATCATAGAAAGTTAGAGTGGTAGTCCTCTTGTACTTAAGTCGGGATTGTGCCTTTTGTATTAAATTCGGATGCAATTTCTGTGTTTCATCGTCAATAAGAGGGTCCAAGGGATACAGTAAACCTGAAGTAAAGCATCGGAATCTAAAACTGGACTCACAGGAGAGGTTCAAATCATAGAAAGTTAGAGTGTCACTCCTCTTGTACTTAAGTCGGTATTGTGCCTTTTGGATTAAATTTGGATGTATTTTCTGTGTTTCATCGGCAATAAAAAGGTCCAAGGCATACAGTAAACCTGAAGTGAAGCATCGGAATCCAAAACTGGACTCATATTAGAGGTTCAAATCATAGAAAGTTAGAGTGTCAGTCTTCTTGTACTTATGTCGGCGTGGTGCCTTTTGAATTTAATTCCGATTCAACTTCTGTGTTTCATCGTCAATAAGAAGGTGCAAGGTACACAGTAAACCTGAAGTGAAGCATCGGAATCTGAAACTGGACTCACAGGAGAGGTTCAAATCATAGAAAGTGACAGATTCAATACTCTTGTACTTAAGTCGCCATTGTGCCTTTTGTATTAAATTCGGATGCAATTTCTGTGTTTCATCATCAATAAGAAGGTCCAAGGGATACAGTAAACCTGAAGTGAAGCATCGGAATCTAAAAGTGGACTCACGATAGAGGTTCAAATCATAGAAAGTTAGAGTGGTAGTCCTCTTGTACTTAAGTCGGGATTGTGCCTTTTGTATTAAATTCGGATGCAATCTCTGTGTTTCATCGTCAATAAGAAGGTCCAAGGGATACAGTAAACCTGAAGTGAAGCATCGGAATCGAAAACTGGACCCACAGGAGAGGTTCAAATCATAGAAAGTTTGAATGTCAGTCCTCTTGTACTTAAGTCGGCATTGTACTTTTTGAATTTAATTCCGATGCAATTTCTGCGTTTCATCGTCAATAAGAAGGTCCAAGGGATACAGTAAACCTGAAGTGAAGCATCGGAATCTAAATCTGGACTCGCAGGAGATGTTCAAATCATAGAAAGTGAGAGTGTCGGTCCTCTTGTACTGAAGTCGGTATTGGGCCATTTGTATTAAATTCGGATGCAATTTCTGTGTTTCATCGTCAATAAGAAGGTCCAAGGGATTCAGTAAACCTGAAGTGAAGCATCGGAATCAAAAACTGGACTCACAGAAGAGGTTCAAATCATAGAAAGTGAGAGTGTCAGTCCTCATGTACTTAAGTTGGCCTTGTGCCATTTGTATTAAATTCGGATGCAATTTCTGTGTTTCATCTTCAATAAGAAGGTCCAAGGGATCCAATAAACCTTAAGTGAAGCATCGGAATCTAAAACTAGACTCACAGGAGAGGTTCAAATCATAGAAAGTTAGAGTGTCAGTCCTCTTGCACGTAAGCCGGCATTGTGCCTTTTGTATTAAATTCGGATGCAAACTCTGTGTTTCATCGTCAAAAAGAAGGTCCAAGGGATACAGTAAACCTGAAGTGAAGCATCGGAATCTAAAAATGGACTCACAGGAGAGGTTCAAAACATAGAAAGTTAGAGTGTCAGTCCTCTTTTACTTAAGTCGGCGTGGTGCCTTTTGAATTTAATTCCGATGCAACTTCTGTGTTTCATCGTCAATAAGAAGGTGCAAGGTATACAGTAAACCTGAAGTGAAGCACCGGAATCTAAAACTGGGCTCACAGGAGAGTTTCAAATCTTAGAAAGTGAGAGTGTCAGTCCTCTTGTACTTTAGTCGCCATTGTGCCGTTTGTATTAAATTCGGGTGCAATTTCTGTGTTTCATCGTCAATAAGAAGGTCCAAGGGATACAGTAAACCTGAAGTGAAGTATCGGAATATAAAACTGTACTCACAGGAGAGGTTCAAATCATAGAAAGTTAGAGTGTCAGTCCTCTTGTACTTATGTCGGCGTGGTGCCTCTTGAATTTAATTCCGATGCAACTTCTGTGTTTCATCGACAATAAGAAGGTGCAAGGTATACAGTAAACCTGAAGTGAAGCATCGGAATCTGAAACTGGACTCACAGGAGAGGTTCAAATCATAGAAAGATAGAGTGGTAGTCCTCTTGTACTTAAGTCGGCATTGTGCCTTTTATATTAAATTCGGATGCAATTTCTGTGTTTCATCGTCAATAAGAAGGTCCAAGGAATACAGCAAACCTGAAGTGAAGCATCGGAATCTAACACTGGACTCGCAGGAGATGTTCAAATCATAGAAAGTAAGAGTGTCGGTCCTCTTGTACTTAAGTCGCCCGTGGGCCATTTGTATTTAATTCGGATGCAATTTCTGTGTTTCATCGTCAATAAGAAGGTCCAAGGGATACAGTAAACCTGAAGTGAAGCATCGGAAACTAAAACTGGACTCACAGGAGAG
Organism: Schistocerca americana; assembly: GCF_021461395.2. Lineage (NCBI taxonomy): Eukaryota > Metazoa > Arthropoda > Insecta > Orthoptera > Acrididae > Schistocerca > Schistocerca americana. The sequence continues at coordinate 490,002 of NW_025725275.1, read as the reverse complement.
GTTCAAATCATAGAAAGTGAGAGTGTCAGTTCTCTTGTACTTAAGTTGGCATTGAGCCATTTTTATTAAATTCGGATGCAATTTCTGTGTTTCATCTTCAATAAGAAGGTCCAAAGGATACAATAAACCTGAAGTGAATCATCTGAATCTAAAACTAGACTCACAGGAGAGGTTCAAATCATAGAAAGTTAGAGTGTCAGTCCTTTTGCACGTAAGTCGGCATTGTGCCATTTGTATTAAATACAGATGCAAAATCTGTGTTTCATCGTCAATAAGAAGGTCCCAGGGATACAGTAAACCTGAAGTGAAGCATCGGAATCTAAAAATGGATTCACAGGAGAGGTTCAAAACATAGAAAGTTAGAATGTCAGTCCTCTTGTACTTAAGTCGGCGTGGTGCCTTTTGAATTTAATTTCGATGTAACTCCTGTGTTTCATCGTCAATAAGAAGGTGCAAGGTATACAGTAAAATCTGAAGTGAAGCACCGGAATCTAAAACTGGGCTCACAGGAGAGTTTCAAATCATAGAAAGTGAGAGTGTCAGTCCTCTTGTACTTTAGTCGCTATTGTGCCGTTTGTATTAAATTCGGATGCAATTTCTGTGTTTCATCGTCAATTAGAAGGTCCAAGGGATACAGTAAACCTGAAGTATAGCATCGGAATCTAAAACTGGACTCACAGGAGAGGTTCAAATCATAGAAAGATTGAGTGTTTGTCCTCTTAAACTTAAGTCGGCATTGTGCCTTTTGAATTTAATTCTGATGCAATTTCTGTGTATCATCGTCAATAAGTTGGTCCAAGGGATACAGTAAACCTTAAGCGAAGCATCGGAATCTAAAACTGGACTCACAGGAGAGGTTCAAGTCATAGAGAGTGAGAGTGTCAGTCCTCTTTTACTTAAGTCGGCATTGTGCCTTTTGAATTTAATTCCGATGCAATTTCTGTGTTTCATCGTCAGTAAGAAGGTCCAAGGGATACAGTAAACCTGAAGTGAAATATCGGAATCTAAAATTGTACTCACAGGAGAGGTTCAAATCATAGAAAGTGAGAGTGTCGGTCTTCTTGTACTTAAGTCGGCATTGTGCCATCTATATTAAATTGGGATGCAATTTCTGTGTCTCATCGTCAATAAGAAGGTCCAAGGGATACAGTAAACCTGAAGTGAAGCATCGGAATCTAAAACTGGACTCACACGAGGGATTCAAATCATAGAAATAGGGTCACTCCTCTTGTACTTAAGTCGGTATTGTGCCTTTTGTATTAAATTCGGATGCAATTTCTGTGTTTCATCGTCAATACGAAGGTCCAAGGGATACAGTAAACCTGAAGTTAAGCATCGGAATCTAAAACTGGGCTCACAGGAGAGGTTCAAATCACAGAAAGTGAGAGTGTCAGTCCACTTTTACTTAAGCAGCATTGTGCGTTTTGAATTTAATTCCGATGCAATTTCTGTGTTTCAACGTCAATAAGAAGGTCCAAGGATACTGTAAACCTGAGGTGAAGCATCGGAATCTAAAACTGGACTGACAGGAGAGATTCAAATCATAGAAAATGAGAGTGTCAGTCCTCCTGCACTTAAGTCGGCATTGTGCCTTTTGTATTAGATTCGGATGCAAACCCTGTGCTTCATCGTCAATAAAAAGGTCCAAGGGAATCAGTAAACCTGAAGTGAAGCATCGGAGTCTAAAACTGGACTCACAGGGAGGTTCAAATCATAGAAAGTTAGAGTGTCAGTCCTCTTGTACTTAAGTCGGCGTGGTGCCTTTTCAATTTAATTCCCATGCAACTTCTGTGTTTCATCGTCAATAAGAAGGTGCAAGGTATACAGTAAACCTGAAGTGAAGCATCGGAATCTATAACTGGACTCACAGGAGAGGTTCAAATCATAGAAAGTGAGAGTGTCAGTGCTCTTGTACTTAAGTCGCCATTGTGCCTTTTGTATTAAATTCGGATGCAATTTCTGTGATTCTTAGTCAATAAGAAGGTCCAAGGGATACAGTAAACCTGAAGTGAAACATCGGAACTAAAACTGGACTCACAGGAGAGGTTCAAATCATAGAAAGTTAGAGTGTCACTCCTCTTGTACTTAAGTCGGTATTGTGCCATTTTTATTAAATACGGATACAATTTCTGTGTTTTTTCGTCAATAAGAAGGTCCAAGGGATACAGTTAACCTGAAGTGAAGCATCCGAATCTAAAACTGACCTCACAGGAGAGGTTCGAATCATAGAGTGTAAGAGTGTCAGTCCTCTTGTACTTAAGTCGGCATTGTGCCATTTGTATTAAATTCGGATGCAATTTCTGTGTTTCATCGTCAATAAAAAGGTCCAAGGGATACAGAAAACCTGAAGTGAAGCATCGGAATCTAAAACTGAACTCACAGGAGAGGTTTAAATCATAGAAAGTGACAGTGTCAGTCCTCTTGTACTTAAGTCGGCATTGTCCCATTTGTATTATATTCGGATCCAATTTCTGTGTTTCATCTTCAATAAGAAGGTCCAAGGTATACAGTAAACCTGAAGTGTAGCATCGGAATCTAAAACTAGACTCACAGGAGAGGTTCAAATCATAGAAAGATAGAGTGTCAGTCCTCTTGTACTTAAGTCGGCATTGTGACTTTTGAATTTAATTCCGATGCAATTTCTGTGTTTCATCGTCAATAAGATGGTCCAAGGGATACAGTAAACCTGAAGTATAGCATCGGAATCTAAAACTGGACTCAGAGGAGAGGTTCAAATCATAGAAAGTTAGAGTGTGAGTCCTCTTGTACTTAAGTCGGAATTGTTCCTTTGGTATTAAATTCGGATGCAAACTCTGTGTTTCATCGTCAATAAGAAGGTCCAAGGGATACAGTAAACCTGAAGTGAAGCATCGGAATCTAAAACTGGAATCACAGGAAAGGTTCAAATCATAGAAAGTTTGAGTGTCAGTCCTCTTGTACTTAAGTCGGCATTGTGCCTTTTGAATTTAATTCCGATGCAATTTCTGTGTTTCATCGTCAATAAGATGGTCCAAGGGATACAGTAAACCTTAAGCGAAGCATCGGAATCTAAAACTGGACTCACAGAAAAGATTCAAATCATAGATATAGTGTCACTCCTCTTGTACTTAAATCGGTATTGTGCCTATTGTATTAAATTCGGATGCAATTTCTGTGATTCTTCGTCAATAAGAAGGTCCAAGGGATATGGTAAACCTGAAGTGAAGCATCTGAATGTAAAACTGGACTCACAGGGGAGGTTCAAATCATAGAGAGTTAGAGTGTCTCTCCTCTTGTACTTAAGTCGGTATTGTGCCTTTTGTATTACATTCAGATGCTATTTCTGTGTTTCCTCCTTAATAAGAAGGTCCAAGGGATACAGTAAACCTGAAGTGAAGCATCGGAATCTAAAACTGGACTCACAGGAGAGGTTCAAATCATAGAAAGTCAGAGTATCAGTCCTCTTGTACTTAAGTCGGCATTGTGATTTTTGTATTAAAATAGGATGCAATTTCTGTGATTCTTAGTCAATAAGAAGGTCCAAGGGATACAGTAAACCTGAAGTGAAGCATCAGAAGTTAAAACTGGACTCACAGGAGAGGTTAAAATCATAGAGAGTGAGAGTGTTAGTCCTTTTTTACATAAGTCGGCATTGTGCGTTTTGAATTTAATTCCGATGCAATATCTGTGTTTCATCTTCAATAAGAAGGTCCAAGGGATACAGTAAACCTGAAGTGAAGCATCGGAATCTAAAACTGGACTAACAGGAGAGGTTCAAATCATAGAAAGTGAGAGTGTCAGTCCTCTTGTACTTAAGTCGGCATTGTGCCATTTGTATTAAATTCGGGTGCAATTCCTGTGTTTCATCGTCAATAAGAAGGTCCAAGGGATACAGTAAACCTGAAGTGAAGCATCGGAATCTAAAACTGGACTCACAGGAGAGGTTCAAACCATAGAAAGTGAAAATGTCAGTCCTCTTGTACTTAAGCCGCCATTGTGCCTTTTGTATTAAATTCGGATGCAATTTCTGTGTTTCAACGTCAATAAGAAGGTCCAAGGGATACAGTAAACCTGAAGTGAAGCATCGGAATCTAAAACTGGACTCACAGGAGATGTTCAAATCATAGAAAGTTAGAGTGTCAGTCCTCTTGTACTTAAGTCGGCATTGTGCCCTTTGTATTAAATTCGAATGCAAACTCTGTGTTCAATCGTCATTAAGAAGGTCCAAGGGATACAGTAAACCTTCAGTGAAGCATCGGAATCTAAAACTGGACTCTTAGAAGAGGTTCAAATCATAGAAAGTTAGAATGTCAGTCCTCTTGTACTTAAGTCGGCATTGTGCCTTTTGAATTTAATTCCCGATGGTTTTTCTGTGTTTCATTGTTAATAAGAAAGTCCAAGGGATACAGTAAACCTGAAGTGAAGCATCGGAATCTAAAACCGGACTCACAGGAGAGGTTCTAATCATAGATAGTTAGAGTGTCACTCCTCTTGTACTTAAGTCGGTATTGTGCCTTTTGTATTAAAATCGGATGCAATTTCTGTGTTTCATCGTCAGTTAGAAGGTCCAAGGGATACAGTAAACCTGAAGTGAAGCATCGGAATCTAAAACTGGACTCACAATAGAGGTTCAAATCATAGAAATTTAGAGTGTCAGTCCTCTTTTACTTATGTCGGCATTGTGCCATTTGTATTAAATTCGGATGCAATTTCTATGTTTCATCGTCAATAAGAAGGTCCAAGGGATACAGTAAACATGAAGTGAAGCATCGGAATCTAAAACTGGACTCACAGCAGAGGTTCAAATCATAGTAAGTTAGAGTGTCAGTCCTGTTGTACTTAAGTCGGCATTGTGCATTTTGAACTTAATTCCGATGCAATCTCTGTGTTTCATCGTCAATAAGAAGGTATACAGTAAACCTGAAGTGAAGCATCGGAATCTGAAACTGGACTCACAGGAGAGGTTCAAATCATAGAAAGTGAGAGTTTCAGTCCTCTTGTACTTAAGTCGGCATTGTGCCTTTGTATTAAATTCGGATGTAATATCTGTGTTTCATCGTCAATAAGAAGGTCCAAGGGATACAGTAAACCTGAAGTGAAGCATCGGAACCTAAAACTGGACTCACGAGAGAGGTTCAAATCATAGAAAGTTAGAGTGTCAGTCCTCTTGTACTTAAGTCGGCATTGTGATTTTTGAATTTAATTCCAATGCAATTTCAGTGTTTCATCGTCAATAAGAAGGTCCAAGGGATACAGTGAACCTGAAGTTAAGCATCGGAATCAAAAACTGGACTCACAGGAGAAGTTCAAATCATAGAAAGTGAGAGTGTCAGTCCACTTTTACTTAAGCAGCATTGTGCGTTTTGAATTTAATTCCGATGCAATTTCTGTGTTTCATCGTCAATAAGAAGGTCCAAGGGATACAGTTAACCTGAAGTGATGCATCGGAATCTAAAACTGGACTGACAGGAGAGGTTCAGATCATAGAAAGTGAGAGTGTCAGTCCTCTTGTACTTAAGTCGGCATTGTGCCATTTGTATTAAGTTCGTGTGCAATTTCTGTGTTTCATCGTCAATACGAAGGTCGAAGGGATACAGTAAACCTGAAGTGAAGCATCGGAATCTAAAACGGGACTCACAGGAGAAGTTCAAATCATTAAAAGTTTGAGTGTCAGTCCTGTTGTACTTAAGTCGGCGTTGTGCCTTTTCAATTTAATTCCGATGCAATTTCTGTGATTCATCGTCACTAAGAAGGTCCAAGGGATGCAGTAAACCTGAAGTGAAGCATCGGAATCTAAAACTGGACTCACAGGAGAGGTTCAAAACATTGAAAGTGAGAGTGTCAGTCCTCTTGTACTTAAGTCGGCATTGTGCCATTTGTATTAAGTTCGGATGCAATTCCTGTGTTTCATCGTCAATTAGAACGTACAAGGGATACAGTAAACCTGAAGTGAAGCATCGGAATCTAAAACTGGACTCACAGGAGAGATTCAAATCATAGATAGTTAGAGTGTCACTCCTCATGTACTTAAGACGGTATTGTGATTTTTTTATTAAATTCGGATGCAATTTATGTGTTTCATCGTCAATAAGAAGGTCCAAGGGATACAGTAAACATGAAGTGAAGCATCGGAATCTAAAGCTGGACTCACAGCAGAGGTTCAAATCATAGAAAGTTAGAGTGTCAGTCCACTTGTACTTAAGTCGGCATTGTGCATTTTGAACTTAATTCCGATGCAATCTCTGTGTTTCATCGTCAATAAGAAGGTATACAGTAAACCTGAAGTGAAGCATCGGAATCTGAAACAGGACTCACAGGAGAGGTTCAAATCATAGAAAGTTAGAGTGTCAGTCCTCTTGTACTTAAGTCGCCATTGTGCCTTTGTATTAAATTCGGATGTAATATCTGTGTTTCATCGTCAATAAGAAGGTCCAAGGGATACAGTAAACCTGAAGTGAAGCATCGGAACCTAAAACTGGACTCACGGGAGGGGTTCAAATCATAGAAAGTTAGAGTGTCAGTCCTCTTGTACTTAAGTCGGCATTGTGAGCTTTGAATTTAATTCCGATGCAATTTCTGTGTTTCATCGTCAATAAGAAGGTCCAAGGGATACAGTTAACCTGAAGTTAAGCATCGGAATCTAAAACTGGACTGACAGGAGAGGTTGAAATCATAGAAAGTGAGAGTGTCAGTCCTCTTGTACTTAAGTCGGCATTGTGCCATTTGTATTAAGTTCGGGTGCAATTTCTGTGTTTCATCGTCAATAAGAAGGTCCAAGGGATACAGTAAACCTGAATTGAAGCATCGGAATCTAAAACTGGACTCACAGGATAGGTTCAAATCATAGAAAGCGAGAGTGTCAGTCCTCTTGTACTTAAGTCTGCATTGTGGCATTTGTATTAAATTCAGATGCAATTTCTATGTTTCATCGTCAATAAGAAGGTCCAAGGGATACAGTAAACCCAAAGTGATGCATCGGAACCTAAAACTGGGCTCACAGGAGAGATTTAAATCATAGAAAGTGAGAGTGTCAGTCCTCTTTTACTTAAGTCGGCATTGTGCATTTTGAATTTAATTCCGACGCAATTTCTGTGTTTCATCGTCAACAAGCAGGTCCGTGGCATACAGCAAACCTGAAGTGAAGCAACGGAATCTAAAACTGGACTCGCAGGAGAGGTTCAAATAAGAGAAAGTGAGAGTGTCAGTCCTCTTGTACTTCAGTCGGCATTGTGCCATTTGTATTAAATTCGGATGCAATTTCTGTGTTTCATCGTCAATAAGAAGGTCCAAGGGATACAGTAAACCTGAAGTGAAGCATCGGAATCTAAAACTGGACTCACAGGAGATATCTAAATCAAAGAAAGTGATAGTCCTCTTTCACTTAAGTCGGCATTGAGCCTTTTGAATTTAATTCCGATGCAATTTCTGTGTTTCATCGTCAATAAGAAGGTCCAAGGGATACAGCAAACCTAAAGTGAAGCATCGGAATCTAAAACTGGACTCGCAGGAGAGGTTCAAATCAAAAAACGTGAGAGTGTCGGTCCTCTTGTACTTAAGTCGGCATTGTGCCATTTGTATTAAGTTCGGATGCAATTTCTGTGTTTCATCGTCAATAAGAAGGTCGAAGGAATACAGTGAACCTGAAGTGAAGCATCGGAATCTAAAACTGGACTCACAGGAGAGGTTCAAATCATAGGGAGTGAGAGTGTCAGTCCTCTTGTACTTAAATCGGCATTGTGCCTTTTGTATTAAATTCTGATGCAAACTCTATGTTTCATCGTCAATAAGAAGGTCGAATGGATACAGTAAACCTGAAGTGAAGCATCGGAATCTAAAACTGGACTCGCAGGAGAGGTTCAAATCATAGGAAGTGAGAGTATCAGTCCTCTTGTACTTAAGTCGGCGTGGTGCCATTTGAATTTAATTCCGATGCAACTTCTGTGTTTCATGGTCAATAAGAAGGTGCAAGGTATACAGTAAACCTGAAGTTAAGCATCGGAATCTAAAACTGGACTCACAGGAGACGTTCAAATCATAGAAAGTGAGAGTGTCAGTCCTCTTGTACTTAAGCCGCCATTGTGCTTTTTGTATTAAATTCGGATGCAATTTCTGTGTTTCATCGTCGATATGAAGGTCCAAGGGATACAGTAAACCTGAAGTGAAGCATCGGAATCTAAAACTGGACTCACAGGATAAGGTCAAATCATAGAAAGTTAGAGTGTCAGTCCTCTTGCACTTAAGTCGGCATTGTGCCTTTTGTATTAAATTCGGATGCAAACTCTGTGTTTCATCGTCAATAAGAGGGTCGAAGGGATACAGTAAACCTGAAGTGAAGCATCGGAATCTAAAACCGGACTCACAGGAGAAGTTCAAATCATTAAACGTTTGAGTGTCAGTCCTGTTGTACTTAAGTCGGCATTGTGCCTTTTCAATTTAATTCCGATGCAATTTCTGTTATTCATAGTCACTAAGAAGGTCCAAGGGATACAGTAAACCTGAAGTGAAGCATCGGAATCTAAAACTGGGCTCACAGGAGAGGTTCAAAACATAGAAAGTGAGAGTGTTGGTCCTCTTGTACTTAAGTCGGCATTGTGCATTTTGAACATAATTCCGATGCAATCTCTGTGTTTCATCGTCAATAAGAAGGTATACAGTAAACCTGAAGTGAAGCATCGGAATCTGAAACTGGACTCACAGGAGAGGTTCAAATCATAGAAAGTTAGAGTGTCAGTCCTCTTGTACTTAAGTCGCCATTGTGCCTTTGTATTAAATTCGGATGTAATATCTGTGTTTCATCGTCAATAAGAAGGTACAAGGGATACAGTAAACCTGAAGTGAAGCATCGGAACCTAAAACTGGACTCACGGGAGGGGTTCAAATCATAGAAAGTTAGAGTGTCAGTCCTCTTGTACTTAAGTCGGCATTGTGAGCTTTGAATTTAATTCCGATGCAATTTCTGTGTTTCATCGTCAATAAGAAGGTCCAAGGGATACAGTTAACCTGAAGTTAAGCATCGGAATCTAAAACTGGACTGACAGGAGAGGTTGAAATCATAGAAAGTGAGAGTGTCAGTCCTCTTGTACTTAAGTCGGCATTGTGCCATTTGTATTAAGTTCGGGTGCAATTTCTGTGTTTCATCGTCAATAGGAAGGTCCAAGGGATACAGTAAACCTGAATTGAAGCATCGGAATCTAAAACTGGACTCACAGGATAGGTTCAAATCATAGAAAGCGAGAGTGTCAGTCCTCTTGTACTTAAGTCTGCATTGTGGCATTTGTATTAAATTCAGATGCAATTTCTATGTTTCATCGTCAATAAGAAGGTCCAAGGGATACAGTAAACCCAAAGTGATGCATCGGAACCTAAAACTGGGCTCACAGGAGAGATTTAAATCATAGAAAGTGAGAGTGTCAGTCCTCTTTTACTTAAGTCGGCATTGTGCATTTTGAATTTAATTCCGACGCAATTTCTGTGTTTCATCGTCAACAAGAAGGTCCGTGGCATACAGCAAACCTGAAGTGAAGCAACGGAATCTAAAACTGGACTCGCAGGAGAGGTTCAAATAAGAGAAAGTGAGAGTGTCAGTCCCCTTGTACTTCAGTCGGCATTGTGCCATTTGTATTAAATTCGGATGCAATTTCTGTGTTTCATCGTCAATAAGAAGGTCCAAGGGATACAGTAAACCTGAAGTGAAGCATCGGAATCTAAAACTGGACTCACAGGAGATATCTAAATCAAAGAAAGTGATAGTCCTCTTTCACTTAAGTCGGCATTGAGCCTTTTGAATTTAATTCCGATGCAATTTCTGTGTTTCATCGTCAATAAGAAGGTCCAAGGGATACAGCAAACCTGAAGTGAAGCATCGGAATCTAAAACTGGACCCGCAGGAGAGGTTCAAATCAAAAAAGGTGAGAGTGTCGGTCCTCTTGTACTTAAGTCGGCATTGTGCCATTTGTATTAAGTTCGGATGCAATTTCTGTGTTTCATCGTCAATAAGAAGGTCGAAGGAATACAGTGAACCTGAAGTGAAGCATCGGAATCTAAAACTGGACTCACAGGAGAGGTTCAAATCATAGGGAGTGAGAGTGTCAGTCCTCTTGTACTTAAGTCGGCATTGTGCGTTTTGTATTAAATTCTGATGCAAACTCTATGTTTCATCGTCAATAAGAAGGTGGAATGGATACACTAAACCTGAAGTGAAGCATCGGAATCTAAAACTGGACTCGCAGGAGAGGTTCAAATCATAGGAAGTGAGAGTATCAGTCCTCTTGTACTTAAGTCGTCGTGGTGCCATTTGAATTTAATTCCGATGCAACTTCTGTGTTTCATGGTCAATAAGAAGGTGCAAGGTATACAGTAAACCTGAAGTTAAGCATCGGAATCTAAAACTGGACTCACAGGAGACGTTCAAATCATAGAAAGTGAGAGTGTCAGTCCTCTTGTACTTAAGCCGCCATTGTGCTTTTTGTATTAAATTCGGATGCAATTTCTGTGTTTCATCGTCGATATGAAGGTCCAAGGGATACAGTAAACCTGAAGTGAAGCATCGGAATCTAAAACTGGACTCACAGGATAAGTTCAAATCATAGAAAGTTAGAGTGTCAGTCCTCTTGCACTTAAGTCGGCATTGTGCCTTTTGTATTATATTCGGATGCAAACTCTGTGTTTCATCGTCAATAAGAGGGTCGAAGGGATACAGTAAACCTGAAGTGAAGCATCGGAATCTAAAACCGGACTCACAGGAGAAGTTCAAATCATTAAACGTTTGAGTGTCAGTCCTGTTGTACTTAAGTCGGCATTGTGCCTTTTCAATTTAATTCCGATGCAATTTCTGTGATTCATAGTCACTAAGAAGGTCCAAGGGATACAGTAAACCTGAAGTGAAGCATCGGAATCTAAAACTGGGCTCACAGGAGAGGTTCAAAACACAGAAAGTGAGAGTGTTGGTCCTCTTGTACTTAAGTCGGCATTGTGCCATTTGTATTAAATTCGGATGCAATTTCTGTGTTTCATCGTCAATAAGAACGTACAAGGGATACAGTAAACCTGAAGTGAAGCTTCGGAATCTAAAACTGGACTCACAGGAGAGATTCAAATCATAGATAGTTTGAGTGTCACTCCTCTTGTACTTAAGTCGGTATTGTGCTTTTTTATTAAATTCGGAAGCAATTTATGTGTTTCATCGTCAATGAGAAGGTCCAAGGGATACAGTAAACCTGAAGTTAAGCATCGGAATCTAAAACTGGACTCACAGGAGAGGTTCAAATCATAGAAAGTTAGAGTGTCAGTCCTCTTTTACTTAAGTCGGCATTGTGCGTTTTGAATTTAATTCCGATGCAATTTCTGTGTTTCATCGTCAATAAGAAGGTCCAAGGGATACAGTAAACCTGAAGTGAAGCATCGGAATCTAAAACTGGACTCACAGGAGAGGTTCAAATCATAGAAAGTGAGAGTGTCAGTCCTCTTGTACTTAAGTCGGCATTGTGCCATTTGTATTAAATTCGGGTACGATTTCTGTGTTTCATCATCAATAAGAAGGTCCAAGGGATGCAGTAAACCTGAAGTGCAGCATCGGAATCAAAAACTGTACTCACAGGAGAGATACAAATTATAGAATGTTAGAGTGTCACTCCTTTTATACTTGAGTCGGTATTGTGCCTTTTGTATTAAATTCGGGTGCAATTTCTGTGTTTCATCGTCAATACGAAGGTCCAAGGGATACAGTAAACCCGAAGTGAAGCATCGGAATCTAAAACTGGACTCACAGGAGAGGTTCAAATCATAGAAAGTTAGAGTGTCAGTCCTTTTGCACGTAAGTCGGCATTGTTCCATTTGTATTTAATTCAGATGCAAAATCTGTGTTTCATCGTCAATAAGAAGGTCCAATGATACAGTAAACCTGAAGTGAAGCATGGGAATCTAAAAATGGATTCACAGGAGAGGTTCAAAACATAGAAAGTTAGAATGTCAGTCCTCTTGTACTTAAGTCGGCGTGGTGCCTTTTGAATTTAATTTCGATGTAACATCTGTGTTTCATCGTCAATAAGAAGGTGCAAGGTATACAGTAAAACCTGAAGTGAAGCGCCGGAATCTAAAACTGGGCTCGCAGGAGAGTTTCAAATCATAGAAAGTGAGAGTGTCAGTCCTCTTGTACTTTAGTCGCCATTGTGCCGTTTGTATTAAATTCGGATGCAATTTCTGTGTTTCATCGTCAATAAGAAGGTCCAAGGGATACAGTAAACCTGAAGTATAGCATCGGAATCTAAAACTGGACTCACAGGAGAGGTTCAAATCATAGAAAGTTAGAGTGCCAGACCTCTTGTACTTAAGTCGGAATTGTGCCTTTTGTATTAAATTCGGATGCAAACTCTGTGTTTCATCGTCAATAAGAAGGTCCAAGGGATACAGTAAACCTGAAGTAAAGCATCGGAATCAAAAACTGGATTCACAGGAGAGGTTCAAATCATAGAAAGATTGAGTGTTAGTCCTCTTAAACTTAAGTCGGCATTGTGCCTTTTGACTTTCATTCTGATGCAATTTCTGTGTATCATCGTCAATAAGATGGTCCAAGGGATACAGTAAACCTTAAGCGAAGCATCGGAATCTAAAACTGGACTCACAGGAGAGGTTCAAATCATAGAAAGTGAGAGTGTCAGTCCTCTTGTACTTAAGACGGCATTGTGATTTTTGAATTTAATTCCGATGCAATTTCTGTGTTTCATCGTCAATAAGAAAGTCCAAGGATACAGCAAACCTGAAGTGAAGCATCGGAATCTAAAACTGGACTGACAGGAGAGGTTCAAATCATAGAAAGTGAGAGTGTCAGTCCTCTTGCACTTAAGTCGGCATTGTGCCTTTTGTATTAGATTCGGATGCAAACCCTGTGCTTCATCGTCAATAAAAAGGTCCAAGGGATACAGTAAACCTGAAGTGAAGCATCGGATTCTAAAACTGGACTCACAGGAGAGGTTCAAATCATAGAAAGTGAGAGTGTCGGTCTTCTTGTACTGAAGTCGGCATTGTGCCATCTATATTAAATTGGGATGCAATTTCTGTGTTTCATCGTCAATAAGAAGGTCCAAGGGATACAGTAAACCTGAAGTGAAGCATCGGAATCTAAAACTGGACTCACGGGAGAGTTTCAAATCATAGAAAGTTAGAGTGTCAGTCCTCTTGTACTTATGTCGGCGTGGTGCCTTTTGAATTTTATTCCGATGCAACTTCTGTGTTTCATTGTCAATAAGAAGGTGCAAGGTATACAGTAAACCTGAAGTGAAGCATCGGAATCTGAAACTGGACTCACAGGAGAGGTTCAAATCATAGAAAGTGAGAGTCTCAGTCCTCTTGTACTTAAGTCGCCATTGTGCCTTTTGTATTAAATTCGGATGCAATTTCTGTGATTCATAGTCAATAAGAAGGTCCAAGGGATACAGTAAACCTGAAGTGAAACATCGGAACTAAAACTGGACTCACAGGAGAGGTTCAAATCATAGAAAGTTAGAGTGTCACTCCTCTTGTACTTAAGTCGGTATTGTGCCATTTGTATTAAATACGGATACAATTCCTGTGTTTTTTCGTCAATAAGAAGGTTCAAGGGATACAGTTAACCTGAAGTGAAGCATCCGAATCTAAAACTGACCTCACAGGAGAGGTTCGAATCATAGAGAGTAAGAGTGTCAGTCCTCTTGTACTTAAGTCGGCATTGTGCCATTTGTATTAAATTCGGATGCAATTTCGGTGTTTCATCGTCAATAAGAAGGTCCAAGGGATACAGTAAACCTGAAGTGAAGCATCGGAATCTAAAACTGAACGCACAGGAGAGGTTTAAATCATAGAAAGTGAGAGTGTCAGTCCTCTTGTACTTAAGTCGGCATTGTCCCATTTGTATTATATTCGGATCCAATTTCTGTGTTTCATCTTCAATAAGAAGGTCCGAGGTATACAGTAAACCTGAAGTGTAGCATCGGAATCTAAAACTAGACTCACAGGAGAGGTTCAAATCATAGAAAGTTAGAGTGTCAGTCCTCTTGCACGTAAGTCGGCAACGTGCCTTTTGTATTAAATTCGGATGCAAACTCTGTGTTTCATCGTCAATAAGAAGGTGCAAGGTATAGAGTAAACCTGAAGTGAAGCACCGGAATCTAAAACTGGGCACACAGGAGAGGTCAAAATCATAGAAAGTGAGAGTGTCAGTCCTCTTGTACTTTAGTCGCCATTGTGCCGTTTGTATTAAATTCGGATGCAATTTCTGTGTTTATCGTCAATAAGAAGGTCCAAGGGATACTGTAAACCTGAAGTATAGCATCGGAATCTAAAACTGGACTCACAGGAGAGGTTCAAATCATAGAAAGTTAGAGTGTCAGTCCTCTTGTACTTAAGTCGGAATTGTTCCTTTGGTATTAAATTCGGATGCAAACTCTGTGTTTCATCGTCAATAAGAAGGTCCAAGGGATACAGTAAACCTGAAGTGAAGCATCGGAATCTAAAACTGGAATCACAGGAGAGGTTCAAATCATAGAAAGTTTGAGTGTCAGTCCTCTTGTACTTAAGTCGGCATTGTGCCCTTTGAATTTAATTCCGATGCAATTTCTGTGTTTCATCGTCAATAAGATGGTCCAAGGGATACAGTAAACCTTAAGCGAAGCATCGGAATCTAAAACTGGACTCACAGGAGAGGTTCAAATCTTAGAGAGTGAGAGTGTCAGCCCACTTTCACTTAAGTCGGCATTGTGCCTTTTGAATTTAATTCTGATGCAATTTCTGTATTTCATCGTCAATAAGAAGGTCCAAGGGATACAGTAAACCTGAAGTGAAGTATCGGAATCTAAAACTGTACTCATAGGAGAGGTTCAAATCATAGAAAGTGAGAGTGTCGGTCCTCTTGTACTTAAGTCGGTATTGTGCCATCTGTATTAAATTCGGATGCAATTTCTGTGTTTCATCGTCAATAAGAAGGTCCAAGGGATACAGTAAACCTGAAGTGAAGCATCGGAATCTAAAACTGGACTCACGGGAGAGTTTCAAATCATAGAAAGTTAGAGTGTCAGTCCTCTTGTACTTATGTCGGCGTGGTGCCTTTTGAATTTTATTCCGATGCAACTTCTGTGTTTCATTGTCAATAAGAAGGTGCAAGGTATACAGTAAACCTGAAGTGAAGCATCGGAATCTGAAACTGGACTCACAGGAGAGGTTCAAATCATAGAAAGTGAGAGTCTCAGTCCTCTTGTACTTAAGTCGCCATTGTGCCTTTTGTATTAAATTCGGATGCAATTTCTGTGATTCATAGTCAATAAGAAGGTCCAAGGGATACAGTAAACCTGAAGTGAAACATCGGAACTAAAACTGGACTCACAGGAGAGGTTCAAATCATAGAAAGTTAGAGTGTCACTCCTCTTGTACTTAAGTCGGTATTGTGCCATTTGTATTAAATACGGATACAATTCCTGTGTTTTTTCGTCAATAAGAAGGTCCAAGGGATACAGTTAACCTGAAGTGAAGCATCCGAATCTAAAACTGACCTCACAGGAGAGGTTCGAATCATAGAGAGTAAGAGTGTCAGTCATCTTGTACTTAAGTCGGCATTGTGCCATTTGTATTAAGTTCGGATGCAATTTCTGTGTTTCATCGTCAATAAGAAGGTCCAAGGGATACAGTAAACCTGAAGTGAAGCATCGGAATCTAAAACTGAACTCACAGGAGAGGTTTAAATCATAGAAAGTGAGAGTGTCAGTCCTCTTGTACTTAAGTCGGCATTGTCCCATTTGTATTATATTCGGATCCAATTTCTGTGTTTCATCTTCAATAAGAAGGTCCAAGGTATACAGTAAACCTGAAGTGTAGCATCGGAATCTAAAACTAGACTCACAGGAGAGGTTCAAATAATAGAAAGTTAGAATGTCAGTCCTCTTGCACGTAAGTCGGCAACGTGCCTTTTGTATTAAATTCGGATGCAAACTCTTTGTTTCATCGTCAATAAGAAGGTGCAAGGTATAGAGCAAACCTGAAGTGAAGCACCGGAATCTAAAACTGGGCTCACAGGAGAGGTCCAAATCATAGAAAGTGAGAGTGTCAGTCCTCTTGTACTTTAGTCGCCATTGTGCCGTTTGTATTAAATTCGGATGCAATTTCTGTGTTTATCGTCAATAAGAAGGTCCAAGGGATACAGTAAACCTGAAGTATAGCATCGGAATCTAAAACTGGACTCACAGAAGAGGTTCAAATCAAAGAAAGTTAGAGTGTCAGTCCTCTTGTACTTAAGTCGGAATTGTTCCTTTGGTATTAAATTCTGATGCAAACTCTGTGTTTCATCGTCAATAAGAAGGTCCAAGGGATACAGTAAACCTGAAGTGAAGCATCGGAATCTAAAACTGGAATCACAGGAGAGGTTCAAATCATAGAAAGTTTGAGTGTCAGTCCTCTTGTACTTAAGTCGGCATTGTGCCTTTTGAATTTAATTCCGATGCAATTTCTGTGTTTCATCGTCAATAAGATGGTCTAAGGGATACAGTAAACCATAAGCGAAGCATCGGAATCTAAAACTGGACTCACAGGAGAGGTTCAAATCTTAGAGAGTGAGAGTGTCAGTCCACTTTCACTTAAGTCGGCATTGTGCCTTTTGAATTTAATTCTGATGCAATTTCTGTATTTCATAGTCAATAAGAAGGCCCAAGGGATACAGTAAACCTGAAGTGAAGTATCGGAATCTAAAACTGTACTCATAGGAGAGGATCAAATAATAGAAAGTGAGAGTGTCGGTCCACTTGTACTTAAGTCGGTATTGTGCCATCTGTATTAAATTCGGATGCAATTTCTGTGTTTCATCGTCAATAAGAAGGTCCAAGGGATACAGTAAACCTGAAGTGAAGCATCGGAATCTAAAACTGGACTCACAGGAACGATTCAAATCATAGATATAGTGTCACTCCTCTTGTACTTAAGTCGGTATTGTGCCTTTTGTATTAAATTCGGATGCAATTTCTGTGTTTCATCGTCAATAAGAAGGTCCAAGGGATACAGTAAACCTGAAGTGAAGCATCGGAATCTAAAACTGGACTCACAGGAGAGGTTCAAATCATAGAAAGTTAGAGTGCCAGACCTCTTGTACTTAAGTCGGAATTGTGCCTTTTGTATTAAATTCGGATGCAAACTCTGTGTTTCATCGTCAATAAGAAGGTCCAAGGGATACAGTAAACCTGAAGTAAAGCATCGGAATCAAAAACTGGATTCACAGGAGAGGTTCAAATCATAGAAAGATTGAGTGTTAGTCCTCTTAAACTTAAGTCGGCATTGTGCCTTTTGAATTTAATTCTGATGCAATTTCTGTGTATCATCGTCAATAAGATGGTCCAAGGGATACAGTAAACCTTAAGCGAAGCATCGGAATCTAAAACTGGACTCACAGGAGAGGTTCAAATCATAGAGAGTGAGAGTGTCAGTCCTCTTTTACTTAAGTCGGCATTGTGCCTTTAGAATTTAATTCCGATGCAATTTCTGTGTTTCATCGTCAATAAGAAGGTCCAAGGGATACAGTAAACCTGAAGTGAAGCATCGGAAAGTAAAACTGGACTCACACGAGGGATTCAAATCATAGATATAGAGTCACTCATCTTGTACTTAAGTCGGTATTGTGCCTTTTGTATCAAATTCGGATGCGATTTCTGTGTTTCATCGTCAATAAGAAGGTACAAGGGATACAGTAAACCTGAAGTGAAGCATCGGAATCTAAAACTGGACTCACAGGAGAGGTTCAAATCATAGAAAGTTAGAGTGTCAGTCCTCTTGTACTTAAGACGGCATTGTGATTTTTGAATTTAATTCCGATGCAATTTCTGTGTTTCATCGTCAATAAGAAGGTCCAAGGATACAGCAAACTTGAAGTGAAGCATCGGAATCTAAAACTGGACTGACAGGAGAGGTTCAAATCATAGAAAGTGAGAGTGTCAGTCCTCTTGCACTTATGTCGGCATTGTGCCTTTTGTATTAGATTCGGATGCAAACCCTGTGCATCATCGTCAATAAAAAGGTCCAAGGGATACAGTAAACCTGAAGTGAAGCATCGGAAACTAAAACTGGACTCACTGGAGAGGTTCAAATCATAGAAAGTGAGAGTGTCGGTCTTCTTGTACTGAAGTCGGCATTGTGCCATCTATATTAAATTGGGATGCAATTTCTGTGTTTCATCGTCAATAAGAAGGTCCAAGGGATACAGTAAACCTGAAGTGAAGCATCGGAATCTAAAACTGGACTCACGGGAGAGTTTCAAATCATAGAAAGTTAGAGTGTCAGTCCTCTTGTACTTATGTCGGCGTGGTGCCTTTTGAATTTTATTCCGATGCAACTTCTGTGTTTCATTGTCAATAAGAAGGTGCAAGGTATACAGTAAACCTGAAGTGAAACATCGGAACTAAAACTGGACTCACAGGAGAGGTTCAAATCATAGAAAGTTGGTGTGTCACTCCTCTTGTACTTAAGACGGTATTGTGCCATTTGTATTAAATACGGATACAATTCCTGTGTTTTTTCGTCAATAAGAAGGTCCAAGGGATACAGTTAACCTGAAGTGAAGCATCCGAATCTAAAACTGACCTCACAGGAGAGGTTCGAATCATAGAGAGTAAGAGTGTCAGTCCTCTTGTACTTAAGTCGGCATTGTGCCATTTGTATTAAATTCGGATGCAATTTCTGTGTTTCATCGTCAATAAGAAGGTCCAAGGGATACAGTAAACCTGAAGTGAAGCATCGGAATCTAAAACTGAACTCACAGGAGAGGTTTAAATCATAGAAAGTGAGAGTGTCAGTCCTCTTGTACTTAAGTCGGCATTGTCCCATTTGTATTATATTCGGATCCAATTTCTGTGTTTCATCTTCAATAAGAAGGTCCGAGGTATACAGTAAACCTGAAGTGTAGCATCGGAATCTAAAACTAGACTCACAGGAGAGGTTCAAATCATAGAAAGTTAGAGTGTCAGTCCTCTTGCACGTAAGTCGGCAACGTGCCTTTTGTATTAAATTCGGATGCAAACTCTGTGTTTCATCGTCAATAAGAAGGTGCAAGGTATAGAGTAAACCTGAAGTGAAGCACCGGAATCTAAAACTGGGCTCACAGGAGAGGTCAAAATCATAGAAAGTGAGAGTGTCAGTCCTCTTGTACTTTAGTCGCCATTGTGCCGTTTGTATTAAATTCGGATGCAATTTCTGTGTTTATCGTCAATAAGAAGGTCCAAGGGATACAGTAAACCTGAAGTATAGCATCGGAATCTAAAACTGGACTCACAGGAGAAGTTCAAATCATAGAAAGTGAGAGTGTCAGTCCACTTTTACTTGGGCAGCATTGTGCGTTTTGAATTTAATTCCGATGCAATTTCTGTGTTTCATCGTCAATGAGAAGGTCCAAGGGATACAGTAAACCTGAATTGAAGCATCGGAATCTAAAACTGGACTCACAGGAAAGGTTCAAATCATAGAAAGCGAGAGTGTCAGTCCTCTTGTACTTAAGTCTGCGTTGTGGCATTTGTATTAAATTCGGATGCAATTTCTATGTTTCATCGTCAATAAGAAGGTCCAAGGGATACAGTAAACCTGAAGTGAATCATCGGAATCTAAAACTGGACTCACAGGATTTATCTAAATCATAGAAAGTGAGAGTCCTCCTTTACTTAAGTCGGCATTGAGCCTTTTGAATTTAATTCCGATGCAATTTCTGTGTTTCATCGTCAATAAGAAGGTCCAAGGGATACAGCGAACCTGAAGTGAAGCATCGGAATCTAAAACTGGACTCGCAGGAGAGGTTCAAATCAAAAAAGGTGAGAGTGTCAGTCCTCTTGTACTTAAGTCGGCATTGTGCTTTTTGTATTAAATTCGGATGCAATTTCTGTGTTTCATCGTCGATATGAAGGTCCAAGGGATACAGTAAACCTGAAGTGAAGCATCGGAATCTAAAACTGGACTCACAGGATAAGTTCAAATCATAGAAAGTTAGAGTGTCAGTCCTCTTGTACTTAAGTCGGCATTGTGCCTTTTGTATTAAATTCGGATGCAAACTCTGTGTTTCATCGTCAATAAGAAGGTCGAAGGGATACAGTAAACCTGAAGTGAAGCATCGGAATCTAAAACCGGACTCACAGGAGAAGTTCAAATCATTAAAAGTTTGAGTGTCAGTCCTGTTGTACTTAAGTCGGCATTGTGGCTTTCCAATTTAATTCCGATGCAATTTCTGTGATTCATCGTCACTAAGAGGGTCCAAGGGATACAGTAAACCTGAAGTGAAGCATCGGAATCTAAAACTGGACTCACAGGAGAGGTTCAAATCATAGAAAGTGAGAGTGCCGGTCCTCTTGTACTTAAGTCGGCATTGTGCCATTTGTATTAAGTTCGGATGCAATTTCTGTGTTTCATCGTCAATAAGAACGTACAAGGGATACAGGAAACCTGAATTGAAGCATAGGAATCTAAAACTGGACTCACAGGAGAGATTGAAATCATAGATAGTTAGAGTGTCACTCCTCTTGTACTTATGTCGGTATTGTGCCTTTTTTATTAAATTCGGATGCAATTTATGTGTTTCATCGTCAATAAGAAGGTCCAAGGGATACAGTAAACATGAAGTGAAGCATCGGAATCTAAAACTGGACTCACAGCAGAGGTTCAAATCTTAGAAAGTTAGAGTGTCAGTCCTCTTGTACTTAAGTCGGCATTGTGCATTTTGAACTTAATTCCGATGCAATCTCTGTGTTTCATCGTGAATAAGAAGGTATACAGTAAACCTGAAGTGAAGCATCGGAATCTGAAACTGGACTCACTGGAGAGGTTCAAATCATAGAAAGTGAGAGTGTCAGTCCTCTTGTACTTAAGTCGCCATTGTGCCTTTGTATTAAATTAGAATGTAATTTTTGTGTTTCATCGTCAATAAGAAGGTCCAAGGGATGCAGTAAACCTGAAGTGAAGCATCGGAACCTAAAACTGGACTCACGGGAGAGGTTCAAATCATAGAAAGTTAGAGTGTCAGTCCTCTTGTACTTAAGTCGGCATTGTGATTTTTGAATTTAATTCCGATGCAATTTCTGTGTTTCATCGTCAATAAGAAGGTCCAAGGGATACAGTTAACCTGAAGTTAAGCATCGGAATCTAAAACTGGACTGACAGGAGAGGTTCAAATCATAGAAAGTGAGAGTGTCAGTCCTCTTGTACTTAAGTCGGCATTGTGCCATTTGTATAAAGTTCGGGTGCAATTTCTGTGTTTCATCGTCAATAAGAAGGTCTATGGGATACAGTAAACCTGAATTGAAGCATCGGAATCTAAAACTGGACTCACAGGAAAGGTTCAAATCATAGAAAGCGAGAGTGTCAGTCCTCTTGTACTTAAGTCTGCATTGTGGCATTTGTATTAAATTCGGATACAATTTCTATGTTTCATCGTCAATAAGAAGGTCCAAGGGATACAGTAAACCCGAAGTGAAGCATCGGAACCTAAAACTGGACTCACAGGAGAGATTTAAATCATAGAAAGTGAGAGTGTCAGTCCTCTTTTACTTAAGTCGGCAATTTAATTGCGACGCAATTTCTGTGTTTCATCGTCAACAAGAAGGTCCATGGCATACAGCAAACCTGAAGTGAAGCATCGGAATCTAAAACTGGACTCGCAGGAGAGTTTCAAATCAGAGAAAGTGAGAGTGTCAGTCCTCTTGTACTTAAGTCGGCATTGTGCCATTTGTATTAAATTCGGATGCAATTTCTGTGTTTCATCGTCAATAAGAAGATCCAAGGGATACAGTAAACCTGAAGTGAAGCATCGGAATCTAAAACTGGACTCACACGAGATATTCAAATCATAGGAAGTGAGAGTCCTCTTTCACTTAAGTCGGCATTGAGCCTTTTGAATTTAATTCCGATGCAATTTCTGTGTTTCATCGTCAATAAGAAGGTCCAAGGGATACAGCAAACCTGAAGTGAAGCAACGGAATCTAAAACTGGACTCGCAGGAGAGGTTCAAATCAAAAAAGGTGAGAGTGTCGGTCCTCTTGTACTTAAGTCGGCATTGTGCCATTTGTATTAAGTTCAGATGCAATTTCTGTGTTTCATCGTCAATAAGAAGGTCGAAGGGATACAGTGAACCTGAAGTGAAGCATCGGAATCTAAAACTGGACTCACAGGAGAGGTTCAAATCATAGGGAGTGAGAGTGTCAGTCCTCTTGTACTTAAGCCACCATTGTGCTTTTTGTATTAAATTCGGATGCAATTTCTGTGTTTCATCGTCGATATGAAGGTCCAAGGGATACAGTAAACCTGAAGTGAAGCATCAGAATCTAAAACTGGACTCACAGGATAAGTTCAAATCACAGAAAGTTAGAGTGTCAGTCCTCTTGTACTTAAGTCGGCATTGTGCCTTTTGTATTAAATTCGGATGCAAACTCTGTGTTTCGTCGTCAATAAGAAGGTCGAAGGGATACAGTAAACCTGAAGTGAAGCATCGGAATCTAAAACCGGACTCACAGGAGAAGTTCAAATCATTAAAAGTTTGAGTGTCAGTCCTGTTGTACTTAAGTCGGCATTGTGCCTTTTCAATTTAACTCCGATGCAATTTCTGTGATTCATCGTCACTAAGAAGGTCCAAGGGATACAGTAAACCTGAAGTTAAGCATCGGAATCTAAAACTGGACTCACAGGAGAGGTTCAAATCATAGAAAGTTAGAGTGTCAGTCCTCTTTTACTTAAGTCGGCATAGTGCGTTTTGAGTTTAATTCCGATGCAATTTCTGTGTTTCATCGTCAATAATAAGGTCCAAGGGATACAGTAAACCTGAAGTGAAGCATCGGAATCTAAAACTGGACTCACAGGAGAGGTTCAAATCATAGGAAGTGAGAGTATCAGTCCTCTTGTACTTAAGTCGGCATTGTGCCATTTGTATTAAATTCGGGTGCGATTTCTGTGTTTCATCATCTATAAGAAGGTCCAAGGGATGCAGTAAACCTGAAGTGAAGCATCGGAATCAAAAACTGTACTCTCAGGAGAGATACAAATCATAGAATATTAGAGTGTCACTCCTCTTATACTTGAGTCGGTATTGTGCCTTTTGTATTAAATTCGGGTGCAATTTCTGTGTTTCATCGTCAATAAGAAGGTCCAAGGGATACAGTGAACCTAAAGTGAAGCATCGGAATCTAAAACTGGACTCACAGGAGAGTTTCAAATCAGAGAAAATTAGAATGTCAGTCCTTTAGTACTTAAGTCGGCTTTGTGCCTTTTGTATTAAATTCGAATTCAATTTCTGTGTTTCATCGTCAATAAGAAGGTGCAAGGTATACAGTAAACCTAAAGTGAAGCATCGGAAACTAAAACTGGACTCACAGGAGAGGTTCAAATCATAGAAAGTGAGAGTGTCAGTACTCTTGTACTTGAGTCGGCATTGTAGCATTTGTATTAAATTCGGATGCAATTTCTGTGTTTCATCGTCAATAAGAAGATCCAAGCGATACAGTAAACCTGAAGTAAAGCATCGGAATCTTATACTGGACTCACAGGAGAGGTTCAAATTATAGGAAGTGAGAGTGTCAGTCCTCTTGTACTTAAGTCGGCGTTGTGCCATTTGTATTAAATTCGGATGCAATTTCTGTGTTTCATCTTCAATAAGAAGTTCCAAGGGATACAGTAAACCTGAAGTGAAGCATCGGAATCTAAAACTGGACTCACAGGATAGGTTCCAATCATAGAAAGTGAGAGTGTCAGTCCTCTTGTCCTTAAGTCGGCTTTGTGCCTTTTGTATTAAATTCGGATTCAATTTCTGTGATTCTTCGTTAATAAGAAGGTTTAAGGGATACAGCAAACCTGAAGTGAAGCATCAGAATCTAAAAGTGGACTCACAAGAGAGCTTCAAATCATAGAGAGTTCGAGTGTCACTCCTCTTGTACCAAGTTGGTATTGTGCCATTTGTATTAAATTCGGATGCAATTTCTGTGTTTCATCGTCAATAAGAAGGTCCAAGGGATACAGTAAACCTGAAGTGAAGCATCGGAATCTAAAACTGGACTCACAGGAGAGGATCAAATCATAGAATGTTACAGTGTCAGTCCTCTTGTACTTATGTCGGCATTGTGGCTATTGAAATTAATTCCGATGCAATTTCTGTGTTTCATCGTCAATAAGAAGGTACAAGGTATACAGTAAACCTGAAGTGAAGCATCGGAATCTGAAACTGGACTCACAGGAAAGGTTCAAATCATAGAAAGTGAGAGTGTCAGTCCTCTTGCACTTAAGTCGCCATTGTGCATTTTGTATTACATTCGGATGCAGTATCTGTGTTTCATCGTCAATAAGAAGGTCCAAGGGATACAGTAAACCTCAAGTGAAGCATCGGAATCTAAAACTGGACTCACAGGAGAGGTTCAAATCATAGAAAGTTAGAGTGTCAGTCGTCTTGTACTTAAGTCGGCATTGTGCCTTTTGTATTAAATTCGGATGCATACTCTGTGTTTCACCTTCAATAAGAAGGTCCAAGGGATACAGTAAACCTGAAGTGAAACATCGGAATCTGAAACTGGACTCACAGGAGAGGATCAAATCATAGAATGTTACAGTATCAGTCCTCTTGTACTTAAGTAGGCATAGTGATTTTTGAATTTAATTCACATGCAATTTCTGTGTTTCATCGTCAATAAGAAGATCCAAGGGATACAGTTAACCTGAAGTTGAGCATCGGAATCTAAAACTGGACTCACAGGAGGGGTTCAAATCATAGACAGTGAGAGTATCAGTCCTCTTTTACTTAAGTTGGAATTGTGCCTTTTGAATTTAATTCCGATGCAATTTCTGTGTTTCATCGTCAATAAGAAGGTGCAAAGTATACGGAAAAACCTGAAGTGAAGCATCGGAATCTGTAAGTGGACTCACAGGAGAGGTTCAAATCATAGAAAGTGAGAGTGTCAATCCTCTTGTACTTAAGTCACCATTGTGCCTTTTGTATTAAATTTGGATGCAATTTCTGTGTTTCATCGTCAATAAGAAGGTCCAAAGGATACAGTAAACCTGAAGTGAAGCGTCGGAATGTAAAACTGGACTCACAGGAGAGGTTCAAATCATAGAAAGTTAGAGTGTCAGTCCAAATGTACTTAAGTCGGCATTGTGCCTTTTGTATTAAATTCCGATGCAAACTCTCTGTTTCATCGTCAGTAAGAAGGTCCAAGGGATACAGTAAACCTGAAGTGAAGCATCGGAATCTTAAACTGGTCTCACAGGAGACGTTCGAATCATAGAAAGTGAGAGGGTCAGTCCTGTTTTACTTAAGTCGGCATTGTGCCTTTTGAATTTAATTCCATTGCAATTTGTGTGTTTCATCGTCAATAAGAATTTCCATGGGATACAGTAAACCTGAAGTGAAGCATCGGAATCTAAAACTGGACTCACAGGAGAGGTTTAAATCATAGAAAGTGAGAGTGTCAGTCCTCTTGTACTTAAGTCAGCATTGTGGCATTTGTATTACATTCAGATGCAATTTCTGTGTTTCATCGTCAATAATAAGGTCCAAGGGATACAGTAAACCTGAAGTGAAGCATCGGAATCTAAAACTAGACTCGCAGGAGAGGTTCAAATCATAGAAAGTTAGAGAGTCAATCCTCTTGTATTTGAGTTGGTATTGTGCCTGTTGTATTAAATTCGGGTGCAATTTCTGTGTTTCATCGTCAATACGAAGCTCCAAGGGATACAGTAAACCTGAAGTGAAGCATCGGAATTTAAAACTGGACTCACAGGAGAGGTTCGAATCATAGAAAGTTAGAATGTCAGTCCTCGTGTACTTTAGTCGGCATTGTGCTTTTTGTATTAAATTCGGATGCAATTTCTGTGTTTCATCGTCAATAAGAAGGTCCAAGGGATGCAGTAAACCTGAAGTGAAGCATCGGAATCAAAAACTGTACTCTCAGGAGAGATACAAATCATAGAATGTTAGAGTGTCACTCCTCTTATACTTGAGTCGGTATTGTGCCTTTTGTATTAAATTCGGGTGCAATTTCTGTGTTTCATCGTCAATAAGAAGGTCCAAGGGATACAGTGAACCTAAAGTGAAGCATCGGAATCTAAAACTGGACTCACAGGAGAGTTTCAAATCAGAGAAAATTAGAATGTCAGTCCTTTAGTACTTAAGTCGGCTTTGTGCCTTTTGTATTAAATTCGAATTCAATTTCTGTGTTTCATCGTCAATAAGAAGGTGCAAGGTATACAGTAAACCTAAAGTGAAGCATCGGAATCTAAAACTGGACTCACAGGAGAGGTTCAAATCATAGAAAGTTAGAGTGTCAGTCCTCTTTTACTTAAGTCGGCATTGTGCGTTTTGAGTTTAATTCCGATGCAATTTCTGTGTTTCATCGTCAATAATAAGGTCCAAGGGATACAGTAAACCTGAAGTTAAGCATCGGAATCTAAAACTGGACTCACAGGAGAGGTTCAAATCATAGAAAGTTAGAGTGTCTGTCCTCTTTTACTTAAGTCGGCATTGTGCGTTTTGAGTTTAATTCCGATGCAATTTCTGTGTTTCATCGTCAATAATAAGGTCCAAGGGATACAGTAAACCTGAAGTGAAGCATCGGAATCTAAAACTGGACTCACAGGAGAGGTTCAAATCATAGGAAGTGAGAGTGTCAGTCCTCTTGTACTTAAGTCGGCATTGTGCCATTTGTATTAAATTCGGATTCAATTTCTGTGATTCTTCGTTAATAAGAAGGTTTAAGGGATACAGCAAACCTGAAGTGAAGCATCAGAATCTAAAAGTGGACTCACAAGAGAGCTTCAAATCATAGAGAGTTCGAGTGTCACTCCTCTTGTACCAAGTTGGTATTGTGCCATTTGTATTAAATTCGGATGCAATTTCTGTGTTTCATCGTCAATAAGAAGGTCCAAGGGATACAGTAAACCTGAAGTGAAGCATCGGAATCTAAAACTGGACTCACAGGAGAGGATCAAATCATAGAATGTTACAGTGTCAGTCCTCTTGTACTTATGTCGGCATTGTGGCTATTGAAATTAATTCCGATGCAATTTCTGTGTTTCATCGTCAATAAGAAGGTACAAGGTATACAGTAAACCTGAAGTGAAGCATCGGAATCTGAAACTGGACTCACAGGAAAGGTTCAAATCATAGAAAGTGAGAGTGTCAGTCCTCTTGCACTTAAGTCGCCATTGTGCATTTTGTATTACATTCGGATGCAGTATCTGTGTTTCATCGTCAATAAGAAGGTCCAAGGGATACAGTAAACCTCAAGTGAAGCATCGGAATCTAAAACTGGACTCACAGGAGAGGTTCAAATCATAGAAAGTTAGAGTGTCAGTCGTCTTGTACTTAAGTCGGCATTGTGCCTTTTGTATTAAATTCGGATGCATACTCTGTGTTTCACCTTCAATAAGAAGGTCCAAGGGATACAGTAAGCCTGAAGTGAAACATCGGAATCTGAAACTGGACTCACAGGAGAGGATCAAATCATAGAATGTTACAGTGTCAGTCCTCTTGTACTTAAGTAGGCATAGTGATTTTTGAATTTAATTCACATGCAATTTCTGTGTTTCATCGTCAATAAGAAGATCCAAGGGATACAGTTAACCTGAAGTTGAGCATCGGAATCTAAAACTGGACTCACAGGAGAGGTTCAAATCATAGACAGTGAGAGTATCAGTCCTCTTTTACTTAAGTTGGAATTGTGCCTTTTGAATTTAATTCCGATGCAATTTCTGTGTTTCATCGTCAATAAGAAGGTGCAAAGTATACGGAAAAACCTGAAGTGAAGCATCGGAATCTGAAAGTGGACTCACAGGAGAGGTTCAAATCATAGAAAGTGAGAGTGTCAATCCTCTTGTACTTAAGTCACCATTGTGCCTTTTGTATTAAATTCGGATGCAATTTCTGTGTTTCATCGTCAATAAGAAGGTCCAAAGGATACAGTAAACCTGAAGTGAAGCGTCGGAATGTAAAACTGGACTCACAGGAGAGGTTCAAATCATAGAAAGTTAGAGTGTCAGTCCAAATGTACTTAAGTCGGCATTGTGCCTTTTGTATTAAATTCCGATGCAAACTCTCTGTTTCATCGTCAGTAAGAAGGTCCAAGGGATACAGTAAACCTGAAGTGAAGCATCGGAATCTTAAACTGGTCTCACAGGAGACGTTCGAATCATAGAAAGTGAGAGGGTCAGTCCTGTTTTACTTAAGTCGGCATTGTGCCTTTTGAATTTAATTCCATTGCAATTTGTGTGTTTCATCGTCAATAAGAATTTCCATGGGATACAGTAAACCTGAAGTGAAGCATCGGAATCTAAAACTGGACTCACAGGAGAGGTTTAAATCATAGAAAGTGAGAGTGTCAGTCCTCTTGTACTTAAGTCAGCATTGTGGCATTTGTATTACATTCAGATGCAATTTCTGTGTTTCATCGGCAATAATAAGGTCCAAGGGATACAGTAAACCTGAAGTGAAGCATCGGAATCTAAAACTAGACTCGCAGGAGAGGTTCAAATCATAGAAAGTTAGAGAGTCAATCCTCTTGTATTTGAGTTGGTATTGTGCCTATTGTATTAAATTCGGGTGCAATTTCTGTGTTTCATCGTCAATACGAAGCTCCAAGGGATACAGTAAACCTGAAGTGAAGCATCGGAATTTAAAACTGGACTCACAGGAGAGGTTCGAATCATAGAAAGTTAGAATGTCAGTCCTCGTGTACTTTAGTCGGCATTGTGCTTTTTGTATTAAATTCGGATGCAATTTCTGTGTTTCATCGTCAATAAGAAGGTCCAAGGGATGCAGTAAACCTGAAGTGAAGCATCGGAATCAAAAACTGTACTCTCAGGAGAGATAC
This sequence comes from Schistocerca americana, assembly GCF_021461395.2. Lineage (NCBI taxonomy): Eukaryota > Metazoa > Arthropoda > Insecta > Orthoptera > Acrididae > Schistocerca > Schistocerca americana. Next base: position 461,197 of record NW_025725275.1, on the reverse strand, counting down.
AAATCATAGAATGTTAGAGTGTCACTCCTCTTATACTTGAGTCGTTATTGTGCCTTTTGTATTAAATTCGGGTGCAATTTCTGTGTTTCATCGTCAATAAGAAGGTCCAAGGGATACAGTGAACCTAAAGTGAAGCATCGGAATCTAAAACTGGACTCACAGGAGAGTTTCAAATCAGAGAAAATTAGAATGTCAGTCCTTTAGTACTTAAGTCGGCTTTGTGCCTTTTGTATTAAATTCGAATTCAATTTCTGTGTTTCATCGTCAATAAGAAGGTGCAAGGTATACAGTAAACCTAAAGTGAAGCATCGGAATCTAAAACTGGACTCACAGGAGAGGTTCAAATCATAGAAAGTTAGAGTGTCAGTCCTCTTTTACTTAAGTCGGCATTGTGCGTTTTGAGTTTAATTCCGATGCAATTTCTGTGTTTCATCGTCAATAATAAGGTCCAAGGGATACAGTAAACCTGAAGTTAAGCATCGGAATCTAAAACTGGACTCACAGGAGAGGTTCAAATCATAGAAAGTTAGAGTGTCTGTCCTCTTTTACTTAAGTCGGCATTGTGCGTTTTGAGTTTAATTCCGATGCAATTTCTGTGTTTCATCGTCAATAATAAGGTCCAAGGGATACAGTAAACCTGAAGTGAAGCATCGGAATCTAAAACTGGACTCACAGGAGAGGTTCAAATCATAGGAAGTGAGAGTGTCAGTCCTCTTGTACTTAAGTCGGCATTGTGCCATTTGTATTACATTCGGGTGCGATTTCTGTGTTTCATCATCAATAAGAAGGTCCAAGGGATGCAGTAAACCTGAAGTGAAGCATGGGAATCAAAAACTGTACTCTCAGGAGAGATACAAAACATAGAATGTTAGAGTGTCACTCCTCTTATACTTGAGTCGGTATTGTGCCTTTTGTATTAAATTCGGGTGCAATTTCTGTGTTTCATCGTCAATAAGAAGGTCCAAGGGATACAGTGAACCTAAAGTGAAGCATCGGAATCTAAAACTGGACTCACAGGAGAGTTTCAAATCAGAGAAAATTAGAATGTCAGTCCTTTAGTACTTAAGTCGGCTTTGTGCCTTTTGTATTAAATTCGAATTCAATTTCTGTGTTTCATCGTCAATAGGAAGGTGCAAGGTATACAGTAAACCTAAAGTGAAGCATCGGAAACTAAAACTGGACTCACAGGAGGGGTTCAAATCATAGAAAGTGAGAGTGTCAGTACTCTTGTACTTGAGTCGGCTTTGTAGCATTTGTATTAAATTCGGATGCAATTTCTGTGTTTCATCGTCAATAAGAAGATCCAAGCGATACAGTAAACCTGAAGTAAAGCATCGGAATCTTATACTGGACTCACAGGAGAGGTTCAAATTATAGGAAGTGAGAGTGTCAGTCCTCTTGTACTTAAGTCGGCATTGTGCCATTTGTATTAAATTCGGATGCAATTTCTGTGTTTCATCTTCAATAAGAAGTTCCAAGGGATACAGTAAACCTGAAGTGAAGCATCGGAATCTAAAACTGGACTCACAGGAGAGGTTCCAATCATAGAAAGTGAGAGTGTCAGTCCTCTTGTCCTTAAGTCGGCTTTGTGCCTTTTGTATTAAATTCGGATTCAATTTCTGTGATTCTTCGTTAATAAGAAGGTTTAAGGGATACAGCAAACCTGAAGTGAAGCATCAGAATCTAAAAGTGGACTCACAAGAGAGCTTCAAATCATAGAGAGTTCGAGTGTCACTCCTCTTGTACCAAGTTGGTATTGTGCCATTTGTATTAAATTCGGATGCAATTTCTGTGTTTCATCGTCAATAAGAAGGTCCAAGGGATACAGTAAACCTGAAGTGAAGCATCGGAATCTGAAACTGGACTCACAGGAGAGGATCAAATCATAGAATGTTACAGTGTCAGTCCTCTTGTACTTATGTCGGCATTGTGGCTATTGAAATTAATTCCGATGCAATTTCTGTGTTTCATCGTCAATAAGAAGGTACAAGGTATACAGTAAACCTGAAGTGAAGCATCGGAATCTAAAACTGGACTTACAGGAGAGGTTCAAATCATAGAATGTTAGAGTGTCAGTCGTCTTGTACTTAAGTCGGCATTGTGCCTTTTGTATTAAATTCGGATGCATACTCTGTGTTTCACCTTCAATAAGAAGGTCCAAGGGATACAGTAAACCTGAAGTGAAACATCGGAATCTGAACTTGGACTCACAGGAGAGGATCAAATCATAGAATGTTACAGTGTCAGTCCTCTTGTACTTAAGTAGGCATAGTGATTTTTGAATTTAATTCAGATGCAATTTCTGTGTTTCATCGTCAATAAGAAGATCCAAGGGATACAGTTAACCTGAAGTTGAGCATCGGAATCTAAAACTGGACTCACAGGAGAGGTTCAAATCATAGACAGTGAGAGTATCAGTCCTCTTTTACTTAAGTTGGAATTGTGCCTTTTGAATTTAATTCCGATGCAATTTCTGTGTTTCATCGTCAATAAGAAGGTGCAAAGTATACGGAAAAACCTGAAGTGAAGATCGGAATCTGAAACTGGACTCACAGGAGAGGTTCAAATCATAGAAAGTTAGAGTGTCAGTCCAAATGTACTTAAGTCGGCATTGTGCCTTTTGTATTAAATTCCGATGCAAACTCTGTGTTTCATCGTCAGTAAGAAGGTCCAAGGGATACAGTAAACCTGAAGTGAAGCATCGGAATCTTAAACTGGTCTCACAGGAGACGTTCGAATCATAGAAAGTGAGAGGGTCAGTCCTGTTTTACTTAAGTCGGCATTGTGCCTTTTGAATTTAATTCCATTGCAATTTGTGTGTTTCATCGTTAATAAGAATTTCCATGGGATACAGTAAACCTGAAGTGAAGCATCGGAATCTAAAACTGGACTCACAGGAGAGGTTTAAATCATAGAAAGTGAGAGTGTCAGTCCTCTTGTACTTAAGTCAGCATTGTGGCATTTGTATTACATTCAGATGCAATTTCTGTGTTTCATCGTCAATAATAAGGTCCAAGGGATACAGTAAACCTGAAGTGAAGCATCGGAATCTAAAACTAGACTCACAGGAGAGGTTCGAATCATAGAAACTTAGAATGTCAGTCCTCGTGTACTTTAGTCGGCATTGTGCTTTTTGTATTAAATTCGGATGCAATTTCTGTGTTTCATCGTCAATAAGAAGGTGCAAGGTATACAGTAAACCTGAAGTGAAGCATCGGAATCTAAAACTGGACTCACAGGAGAGGTTCAAATCATAGAAAATGAGAGTGTCAGTCCTCTTGTACTTAAGTCGGCATTGTGGCATTTGTATTAAATTCGGATGTAATTTCTGTGTTTCATCGTCAATAAGAAGGTCCGAAGGATACAGTAAACCTGAAGTGAAGCATCGGAATCAAATACTGGACTCACAGGAGAGGTTCAAATCATAGAAAGTGAGAGTGTCAGTCCTCTTGTACATAAGCCCCCATTGTGATTATTGTATTCAATTCGGATGCAATTTCTGTGTTTCATCGTTAATAAGAAGGTCCAAGGGATACAGTAAACCTGAAGTGAAGCATCGGAATCTTAAACTGGACTCACAGGAGAGGTTTAAATCATAGAAAGTTAGAGTGTCTGTCCTCTTGTACTTAAGTCGGCATTGTACCTTTTGTATTAAATTCGGTTGCAAACTCTGTGTTTCATCGTCAATAAGAAGGTCCAAGGGAGACAGCAAACCTGAAGTGAATCATCGGAATCTAAAACTGGACTCACTGGAGAGGATCAAATCAGAGAAAGTGAGAGTGTCAGTCCTCTTTACTTAAGTCGGCATTGTGCCTTTTGAATTTAATTCCGATGCAATTTCTGTGTTTCATCGTCAATCAGAAGGTGCAAGGTATACAGTAAACCTTAAGTGAAGCATCGGAATCTAAAACTGGACTTGCAGGAAAGGTTCAAATCATAGAATGTTAGAGTGTCAGTCCTCTTTTACTTAAGTCGGCATTGTGCCTTTGGTATTAAATCCGGATGCAATTTCTGTGTTTCATCGTCAATAAGAGGGTCCAAGGGATACAGTAAACCTGAAGTGAAGAATCAGAACCTAAAACTGGACTCATAGGAGAGGTTCAAATCATAGAAAGTTAGAGTGTCAGTCCTCTTTTACTTAAGTCGGCATTGTGCCTTTTGTATTAAATTCCGATGCAATTTCTGTGTTTCATCGTCAATAAGAAGTCCAAGGGATACAGTAAACCTGAAGTGAAGCATCGGATTCTTAAACTGGACTCACAGGAGAGGTTGAAATCATAGAAATTTAGAGTGACAGTCCTCTTGTACTTAAGTCGGCATTGTACCTTTTGTATTAAATTCGGATGCAAACTCTGTGTTTCATCGTCAATAAGAAGGTCCAAGGGATACAGTAAACCTGAAGTGAAGCATCGGAATCTAAAACTGGACTCACAGGACAGGTTCAAATCATAGAAAGTGAGAGTGTCAGTCCTCTTGTACTTAAGTCGGCATTGTGCTTTTTGAATTTAATTGCGATGCAATTCCTGTGTTTCATCGCCAATAAGAAGGTCCAAGGAATACAGTATACCTGAAGTGAAGCATCGGAATCTAAAACTGGAGTCACAGGAGAGGTCCAAATCATAGAAAATTATAGTGTCAGTCCTCTTGTACTTAAGTCGGCATCGTGATTTTTGAATTTAATTCCGATGCAATTTCTGTGTTTCATCGTCAATAAGAAGGTCTAAGGGATACAGAAAACCTGAAGTGCAGCATCGGAATCTAAAACTGGACTCACAGGAGAGGTCCAAAACATAGAAAGTGAGAGTGTCAGTCCTCTTTTACGTAAGTCGGCATTGTGAGCTTCGAATTTAATTCCGATGCAATTTCAGTGTTTCATCGTCAATAAGAAGGTCCAAGGGATACAGTAAACCTGAAGTGAAACATCGGAATCTAAAACTGGACTCACAGGAGTGGTTCCAATCATAGAAAGTGAAAGTGTCAGTCCTCTTGTACTTAAGTCGTCATTGTGCCATTTGTGTTAAATTCAAGTGCAATGTCACTGTTTCATCGTCAATACGAAGGTCCAAGGGATACAGTACACCTGAAGTGAAGCATCGGAAGCTAAAACTGGACTCACAGGAAATGTTCAAATCATAGAAAGTGAGAGTGTCACTCCTCTTGTACTTAAGTCGGCATTGTGGCATTTGTATTAAATTCGGATGCAATTTCTGTGTTTCATCGTCAATAAGAAGGTCCAATGGATACAGTAAATCTGAAGTGAAGCATCGGAATCTAAAACTGGACTCACAGGAGAGGTTCAAATCATAGAAAGTTAGAGTGTCACTCCTCTTGTACTTGAGTCGGTATTGTGCCTTTTGTATTAAATTCGGGTGCAATTTCTGTGTTTCATCGTCAATAAGAAGGTCCTAGGGATACGGTAACCTGAAGTGAGCATCGGAATCTAGAACTGGACTCACAGGAGAGGTTCAAATCATAGAAAGTTAGAATGTCAGTCCTCCTGTACTTTAGTCGGCATTGTGCCTTTTGTGTTAAATTCGGATGCAATATCTGTGTTTCATCGTCAATAAGAAGGTGCAAGGTATACAGTAAACCTGACCTGAAGCATCGGAATCTAAAACTGGACTCACAGGAGAGGTTCAAATCATAGAAAGTGACAGTGTCAGTCCTCTTGTACTTAAGTCGGCATTGTGGCATTTGTATTAAATTCGGGTGCAATTTCTGTTTCATCGTCAATAAGAAGGTCCAAGGGATACAGTAAACCTGAAGTGAGCCATCGGTATCTAAAACTGGACTCACAGGAGAGGTTCAAATCATAGAAAGTGAGAGTGTCGGTCCCTCTTATACTTAAGTCGCCATTGTGATTTTTGTATTAAATTCGGATGCAATTTTTGTGTTTCATCGTCAATAAGAAGGTCCAAGGGATACAGTAAACCTGATGTGAAGCATCGGAATCTTAAACTGCACTCACAGGACAGGTTCAAAACATAGAAAGTTAGAGTGTCAGTCCTCTTGTACTTAAGTCGGCATTGTACCTTTTGTATTAAATTCGGATGCAAACTCAGTGTTTCATCGTCAGTAAGAAGGTCCAAGGGATACAGCAAACCTGAAGTGAAGCATCGGAATCTAAAACTGGACTCACAGGAGAGGTTCAAATCATAGAAAGTGAGAGTGTCAGTCCTCTTGTACTTAAGTCGGCAGTGTGCCTTTTGAATTTAATTCCGATGCAATTTCGGTGTTTCATCGTCAATAAGAAGGTGCAAGGTATACAGTAAACCTGAAGTGAACCATCGGATCTAAAACTGGACTCACAGGAGAGGTTCAAATAATAGAAAGTGAGAGTGTCAGTCCTCTTCTACTTAGGTCGGCATTGTGCCTTTTGAATTAAATTCCGATGCAATTTCCGTGTTTCATCGTCAATAAGTAGGTCCAAGGGATACAGTAAACATGAAGTGAAGCATCGGAATCTAAAACTGGACTCACAGGAGAGATTCAAATCATAGAAAGTTAAAGTGTCACTCCTCTTGTACATAAGTCGGTATTGTGCCTTTTGTATTAAATTCGGATGCAATTTCTATGTTTCATCGTCAATAAGAAGGTCCAAGGGATACAGTAAACCTTAAGTGAAACATCGGAATCTAAACCTGGACTCACTGGACATGTTCAAATCATAGAAAGTTAGAGTGTCAGTCCTCTTTTACTTAGGTCGGCATTGTGCCTTTTGTATTAAATTCGGATGCAAAATCTGTGTTTCATCGTCAATCAGAAGGTGCAAGGTATACAGTAAACCTGAAGTGAAGCATCGGAATCTAAAACTGGACACACAGGAGAGGTTCAAATCATAGAAAGTGAGAGTGTCAGTCCTCTTGTACTTAAGTCGGCATTGTGCCATTTGTATTAAATTTGGATAAAATTTTTGTGTTTCATCGTCAATCAGATGGTCAAAGGTATACAGTAAACCTGAAGTGAAGCATCGGAATCTAAAACTGGACCTACAGGAGAGGTTCAAATCATAGAAAGTTAGAGTGTCACTCCTCTTGTCCTTAAGTCGGTATTGTGCCATTTGTATTACATACGGATGGAATTTCTGTGTTTCATCGTCAATAAGAAAGTCCGAGGGATACAGTAAACCAGAAGTGAAGCATCGGAATCTAAAACTAGATTCACAGGAGAGGTTCAAATCATAGAAAGTTAAAATGTCAGTCCTCTTGTACTTAAGTCGGCATTGTGCCTTTTGTATTAAATTCGGATACAATTTCTGTGTTTCATCGTCAATAAGAAGGTCCAAGGTATACAGTAAACCTAAAGTGAAGCATCGGAATCTAAAACTGGACTCACAGGAGAGGTTCAAATCATGGAAAGTGAGAGTGTCAGTCCTCTTGTACTTAAGTCGGAATTGTGGCATTTGTATTAAATTCGGATGCAATTTCTGTGTTTCAGAGTCAATAAGAAGGTCCAAGGGATACAGTAAACCTGAAGTGATGCATCGGAATCTAACACTGGACTCACAGAAGAGTTTCAAATCATAGAAAGTGAGAGTGTCAGTCCTCTTGAACTTAAGTCGCCATTGTGTTTTTTGTATTAAATTCGGATGCAATTTCTGTGTTACATCGTCAATAAGAAGGTCCTAGGGATACAGTAAACGTGTAGTGAAGCATCGGAATCTAAAACTGGACTCACAGGAGAGGTTCAAATCAGAGAAAGTTAGAGTGTCAGTCCTCTTGTACTTAAGTCGGCATTGAACCTTTTGTATTAAATTCGGATGCAAATACTGTGTTTCATCGTCAATAAGAAGGTGCAAGGTATACAGTAAACCTGGAGTGAAGCATCGTAATTTAAAACCGGACTCACAGGAGAGGTTCAAATCATAGAAAGTTAGAGTGTTTGTCCTCTTTTACTTAAGTCGGTAATATGCCTTTTGTATTAATTTCCGATGCAATTTCTATGTTTCATCGTCAATAAGAAGGTGCAAGGTATACAGTAAACCTGAAGTGAAGCACCGGAATCTAAAACTGGACTTGCAGGAGAGGTTAAAATCATAGAAAGTTCGAGTGTCAGACCTCTTTTACTTAAGTCGGCATTGTGCCTTTTGTATTAAATTCAGATGAAATTTCTGTGTTTCATTGTCAATAAAAAGGTCCAAGGGATACAGTAAACCTGAAGTGAAGCATCAGAATCTAAAACTGGACTCACAGGAGAGGTTCAAATCATAGAAAGAGAGAGTGTCAGTCCTCTTGTACTTAAGTCGCCATTGTGCCTATTGTATTAAATTCGGATGCAATTTCTGTGTTTCATTGTCATTAAGAAGGTCCAAGGGATACAGTAAACCTGAAGTGAAGCATCGGATTCTTAAACTGGACTCACAGGAGAGGTTCAAATCATAGAAAGTTAGTGTGTCAGTCCTCTTGTACTTAAGTCGCCCTTGTACCTTTTGTATTAAATTCGGATGCAAACTCTGTGTTTCATCGTCAATAAGAAGGTCCAATGGATACAGTAAACCTAAAGTGCAGCATCGTAATCTAAAAATGGACTCACAGGAGAGGTTCAAATCATAGAAAGTTATAGTCTCAGTCCTCTTTTACTTAAGCCGGCATTGTGCCTTTTGTATTAAATTCGGATGCAAACTCTGTGTTTCATCGTCAATAAGAAGGTCCAAGGGATACAGTAAACCTGAAATGAAGCATCGGAACCTAAAACTGGACTCACAGGAGAGCTTCAAATCGTAGAAAGTTATAGTGTCAGTCCTCTTGTACTTAAGTCGGCATTGTGAATTTTGAATTTAATTCCGATGCAATTTCTGTCTTTCATTGTCAATAAGTAGGTCTAATTGATACAGTACACCTGAAGTTAAGCATCGGAATCTGAAACTGGACTCACAGGAGAGGTTTAAATCGTAGAAAGTGAGAGTGTCAGTCCTCTTTTACTTAAGTCGGCATTGTGAGTTTCGAATTTAATTCCGATGCAATTTCTGTGTTTCATCGTCAATAAGAAGGTCCAAGGGATACAGTAAACCTTAAGTGAAACATCGGAATCTAAAACTGGACTCACTGGACATGTTCAAATCATAGAAAGTTAGAGTGTCAGTCCTCTTTTACTTAGGTCGGCATTGTGCCTTTTGTATTAAATTCGGATGCAAAATCTGTGTTTCATCGTCAATCAGAAGGTGCAAGGTATACAGTAAACCTGAAGTGAAGCATCGGAATCTAAAACTGGACACACAGGAGAGGTTCAAATCATAGAAAGTGAGAGTGTCAGTCCTCTTGTACTTAAGTCGGCATTGTGCCATTTGTATTAAATTTGGATAAAATTTTTGTGTTTCATCGTCAATCAGATGGTCAAAGGTATACAGTAAACCTGAAGTGAAGCATCGGAATCTAAAACTGGACTTACAGGAGAGGTTCAAATCATAGAAAGTTAGAGTGTCACTCCTCTTGTCCTTAAGTCGGTATTGTGCCATTTGTATTACATACGGATGGAATTTCTGTGTTTCATCGTCAATAAGAAAGTCCGAGGGATACAGTAAACCAGAAGTGAAGCATCGGAATCTAAAACTAGACTCACAGGAGAGGTTCAAATCATAGAAAGTTAGAATGTCAGTCCTCTTGTACTTAAGTCGGCATTGTGCCTTTTGTATTAAATTCGGATACAATTTCTGTGTTTCATCGTCAATAAGAAGGTCCAAGGTATACAGTAAACCTAAAGTGAAGCATCGGAATCTAAAACTGGACTCACAGGAGAGGTTCAAATCATGGAAAGTGAGAGTGTCAGTCCTCTTGTACTTAAGTCGGAATTGTGGCATTTGTATTAAATTCGGATGCAATTTCTGTGTTTCAGAGTCAATAAGAAGGTCCAAGGGATACAGTAAACCTGAAGTGATGCATCGGAATCTAACACTGGACTCACAGAAGAGTTTCAAATCATAGAAAGTGAGAGTGTCAGTCCTCTTGTACTTAAGTCGCCATTGTGTTTTTTGTATTAAATTCGGATGCAATTTCTGTGTTACATCGTCAATAAGAAGGTCCTAGGGATACAGTAAACGTGTAGTGAGGCATCGGAATCTAAAACTGGACTCACAGGAGAGGTTCAAATCAGAGAAAGTTAGAGTGTCAGTCCTCTTGTACTTAAGTCGGTATTGAACCTTTTGTATTAAATTCGGATACAAATACTGTGTTTCATCGTCAATAAGAAGGTGCAAGGTATACAGTAAACCTGGAGTGAAGCATCGTAATTTAAAACCGGACTCACAGGAGAGGTTCAAATCATAGAAAGTTAGAGTGTTTGTCCTCTTTTACTTAAGTCGGTAATATGCCTTTTGTATTAATTTCCGATGCAATTTCTATGTTTCATCGTCAATAAGAAGGTGCAAGGTATACAGTAAACCAGAAGTGAAGCACCGGAATCTAAAACTGGACCTGCAGGAGAGGTTAAAATCATAGAAAGTTAGAGTGTCAGACCTCTTTTACTTAAGTCGGCATTGTGCCTTTTGTATTAAATTCGGATGCAAACTCAGTGTTTCATCGTCAATAAGAAGGTCCAAGGGATACAGTGAACCTGAAATGAAGCATCGGAATCTAAAACTGGACTCACAGGAGAGGTTCAAATCGTAGAAAGTTATAGTGTCAGTCCTCTTGTACTTAAGTCGGCATTGTGATTTTTGAATTTAATTCCGATGCAATTTCTGTCTTTCATTGTCAATAAGTAGGTCTAATTGATACAGTACACCTGAAGTTAAGCATCGGAATCTAAAACTGGACTCACAGGAGAGGTTCAAATCAGAGAAAGTTAGAGTGTCAGTCCTCTTGTACTTAAGTCGGCATTGAACATTTTGTATTAAATTCGGATGCAAATACTGTGTTTCATCGTCAATAAGAAGGTCCAAGGGATACAGTAAACCTGAAGTGAAGCTTCGGAATCTAAAACTGGACTCACAGGAGAGGTTCTAATCATAGAAGGTGAGAGTGTCAGTCCTCTTGTACTTAAGTCGGCATTGTGCCTTTTGAATTTAATTCCGATGCAATTTCTGTGTTTCATCGTCAATAAGAAGGTCCAAGGTATACAGTAAACCTGAAGTGAAGCATCGGAATCTGAAACTGGACTCACAGGAAAGGTTCAAATCATTGAAAGTGAGAGTGTCTGTCCTCTTGTACTTGAGTCGCCATTGTGCCTTTTGTATTAAATTCGGATCCAATTTCTGTGTTTCATCGTCAATAAGAAGGTCCAAGGGATACAGTAAACCTGAAGTGAAGCATCGAAATCTTAAACTGGACTCACAGGTGGGGTTCAAATCATAGAAAGTTAGAGTGTCATTACTCTTGTACTTAAGTCGGCATTGTGCCTTTTGTATTAAATTCGGATGCAAACTCTGTGTTTCATCGTCAATAAGAAGGTGCAAGGTATACAGTAAACCTGGAGTGAAGCATCGTAATTTAAAACCGGACTCACAGGAGAGGTTCAAATCATAGAAAGTTAGAGTGTTTGTCCTCTTTTACTTAAGTCGGTAATGTGCCTTTTGTATTAATTTCCGATGCAATTTCTATGTTTCATCGTCAATAAGAAGGTGCAAGGTATACAGTAAACCTGAAGTGAAGCACCGGAATCTAAAACTGGACTTGCAGGAGAGGTTAAAATCATAGAAAGTTAGAGTGTCAGACCTCTTTTACTTAAGTCGGCATTGTGCCTTTTGTAATAAATTCAGATGAAATTTCTGTGTTTCATTGTCAATAAAAAGGTCCAAGGGATACAGTAAACCTGAAGTGAAGCATCGGAATCTAAAACTGGACACACAGGAGAGGTTCAAATCATAGAAAGTGAGAGTGTCAGTCCTCTTGTACTTAAGTCGGCATTGTGCCATTTGTATTAAATTTGGATAAAATTTTTGTGTTTCATCGTCAATCAGATGGTCAAAGGTATACAGTAAACCTGAAGTGAAGCATCGGAATCTAAAACTGGACTTACAGGAGAGGTTCAAATCATAGAAAGTTAGAGTGTCACTCCTCTTGTCCTTAAGTCGGTATTGTGCCATTTGTATTACATACGGATGGAATTTCTGTGTTTCATCGTCAATAAGAAAGTCCGAGGGATACAGTAAACCAGAAGTGAAGCATCGGAATCTAAAACTAGACTCACAGGAGAGGTTCAAATCATAGAAAGTTAGAATGTCAGTCCTCTTGTACTTAAGTCGGCATTGTGCCTTTTGTATTAAATTCGGATACAATTTCTGTGTTTCATCGTCAATAAGAAGGTCCAAGGTATACAGTAAACCTAAAGTGAAGCATCGGAATCTAAAACTGGACTCACAGGAGAGGTTCAAATCATGGAAAGTGAGAGTGTCAGTCCTCTTGTACTTAAGTCGGAATTGTGGCATTTGTATTAAATTCGGATGCAATTTCTGTGTTTCAGAGTCAATAAGAAGGTCCAAGGGATACAGTAAACCTGAAGTGATGCATCGGAATCTAACACTGGACTCACAGAAGAGTTTCAAATCATAGAAAGTGAGAGTGTCAGTCCTCTTGTACTTAAGTCGCCATTGTGTTTTTTGTATTAAATTCGGATGCAATTTCTGTGTTACATCGTCAATAAGAAGGTCCTAGGGATACAGTAAACGTGTAGTGAGGCATCGGAATCTAAAACTGGACTCACAGGAGAGGTTCAAATCAGAGAAAGTTAGAGTGTCAGTCCTCTTGTACTTAAGTCGGTATTGAACCTTTTGTATTAAATTCGGATACAAATACTGTGTTTCATCGTCAATAAGAAGGTGCAAGGTATACAGTAAACCTGGAGTGAAGCATCGTAATTTAAAACCGGACTCACAGGAGAGGTTCAAATCATAGAAAGTTAGAGTGTTTGTCCTCTTTTACTTAAGTCGGTAATATGCCTTTTGTATTAATTTCCGATGCAATTTCTATGTTTCATCGTCAATAAGAAGGTGCAAGGTATACAGTAAACCAGAAGTGAAGCACCGGAATCTAAAACTGGACCTGCAGGAGAGGTTAAAATCATAGAAAGTTAGAGTGTCAGACCTCTTTTACTTAAGTCGGCATTGTGCCTTTTGTATTAAATTCGGATGCAAACTCAGTGTTTCATCGTCAATAAGAAGGTCCAAGGGATACAGTAAACTTGAAATGAAGCATCGGAATCTAAAACTGGACACACAGGAGAGGTTCAAATCGTAGAAAGTTATAGTGTCAGTCCTCTTGTACTTAAGTCGGCATTGTGATTTTTGAATTTAATTCCGATGCAATTTCTGTCTTTCATTGTCAATAAGTAGGTCTAATTGATACAGTACACCTGAAGTTAAGCATCGGAATCTAAAACTGGACTCACAGGAGAGGTTCAAATCAGAGAAAGTTAGAGTGTCAGTCCTCTTGTACTTAAGTCGGCATTGAACATTTTGTATTAAATTCGGATGCAAATACTGTGTTTCATCGTCAATAAGAAGGTCCAAGGGATACAGTAAACCTGAAGTGAAGCTTCGGAATCTAAAACTGGACTCACAGGAGAGGTTCTAATCATAGAAGGTGAGAGTGTCAGTCCTCTTGTACTTAAGTCGGCATTGTGCCTTTTGAATTTAATTCCGATGCAATTTCTGTGTTTCATCGTCAATAAGAAGGTCCAAGGTATACAGTAAACCTGAAGTGAAGCATCGGAATCTGAAACTGGACTCACAGGAAAGGTTCAAATCATTGAAAGTGAGAGTGTCTGTCCTCTTGTACTTGAGTCGCCATTGTGCCTTTTGTATTAAATTCGGATCCAATTTCTGTGTTTCATCGTCAATAAGAAGGTCCAAGGGATACAGTAAACCTGAAGTGAAGCATCGAAATCTTAAACTGGACTCACAGGTGGGGTTCAAATCATAGAAAGTTAGAGTGTCATTACTCTTGTACTTAAGTCGGCATTGTGCCTTTTGTATTAAATTCGGATGCAAACTCTGTGTTTCATCGTCAATAAGAAGGTGCAAGGTATACAGTAAACCTGGAGTGAAGCATCGTAATTTAAAACCGGACTCACAGGAGAGGTTCAAATCATAGAAAGTTAGAGTGTTTGTCCTCTTTTACTTAAGTCGGTAATGTGCCTTTTGTATTAATTTCCGATGCAATTTCTATGTTTCATCGTCAATAAGAAGGTGCAAGGTATACAGTAAACCTGAAGTGAAGCACCGGAATCTAAAACTGGACTTGCAGGAGAGGTTAAAATCATAGAAAGTTAGAGTGTCAGACCTCTTTTACTTAAGTCGGCATTGTGCCTTTTGTAATAAATTCAGATGAAATTTCTGTGTTTCATTGTCAATAAAAAGGTCCAAGGGATACAGTAAACCTGAAGTGAAGCATCAGAATCTAAAACTGGACTCACAGGAGAGGTTCAAATCATAGAAAGAGAGAGTGTCAGTCCTCTTGTACTTAAGTCGCCATTGTGCCTATTGTATTAAATTCGGATGCAATTTCTGTGTTTCATCGTCATTAAGAAGGTCCAAGGGATACAGTAAACCTTAAGTGAAGCATCGGATTCTTAAACTGGACTCACAGGAGAGGTTCAAATCATAGAAAGTTAGTGTGTCAGACCTCTTGTACTTAAGTCGCCCTTGTACCTTTTGTATTAAATTCGGATGCAAACTCTGTGTTTCATCGTCAATAAGAAGGTCCAATGGATACAGTAAACCTAAAGTGCAGCATCGTAATCTAAAACTGGACTCACAGGAGAGGTTCAAATCATAGAAAGTTATAGTCCCAGTCCTCTTTTACTTAAGTCGGCATTGTGCCTTTTGTATTAAATTCGGATGCAAACTCTGTGTTTCATCGTCAATAAGAAGGTCCAAGGGATACAGTAAACTTGAAATGAAGCATCGGAATCTAAAACTGGACTCACAGGAGAGGTTCAAATCGTAGAAAGTTATAGTGTCAGTCCTCTTGTACTTAAGTCGGCATTGTGATTTTTGAATTTAATTCCGATGCAATTTCTGACTTTCATTGTCAATAAGTAGGTCTAATTGATACAGTACACCTGAAGTTAAGCATCGGAATCTAAAACTGGACTCACAGGAGAGGTTTAAATCGTAGAAAGTGAGAGTGTCAGTCCTCTTTTACTTAAGTCGGCATTGTGAGTTTCGAATTTAATTCCGATGCAATTTCAGTGTTTCATAGTCAATAAGAAGGTCCAAGGGATACAGTAAACCTGAAGTGAAGCATCGGAATCTAAAACTGGACTCACAGGAGAGATTCAAATCATAGAAAGTGCGAGTGTCAGTCCTCTTTTACTTAAGTTGGCATTGTGAGTTTCGAGTTTAATTACGATGCAATTTCTGTGTTTCATCGTCAATAATAAGGTCCAAGGGATACAGTAAACCTGAAGTGAAGCATCGGAATCTAAAACTGGACTCACAGGAGAGGTTCAAATCATTGAAAGTTAGAGTGTCAGTCCTCTTGTACTTAAGTCGCCATTGTGCCTTTTGTATTAAATTCGGATCCAATTTCTGTATCTCATCGTCAATAAGTAGGTCCAAGGGATACAGTAATCCTGAAGTGAAGCATCGGAATCTAAAACTGGACTCACAGGAGGGGTTCAAATCATAGAAAGTTAGAGTGTCATTACTCTTGTACTTAAGTCGGCATTGTGCCTTTTGGATTAATTTCGGATGCAAACTCTGTGTTTCATCGTCAATAAGAACGTCCAAGGGATACAGTAAACCTGAAGTGGAGCATCGGAATCTAAAACTGGACTCACAGGAGAGGTTCAAATCATAGATAGTGAGAGCGTCAGTCCTCTTGTACTTAAGTCGTCATTGTGCCATTTGTATTAAATTCGGGTGCAATTTCTGTGTTTCATCGTCAATAAGAAGGTCCAAGGGATACAGTAAACCTGAAGTGAAGCATCGGATTCTTAAACTGGACTCACAGGAGAGGTTCAAATCATAGAAAGTTAGTGTG
The DNA here is from genome assembly GCF_021461395.2 of Schistocerca americana. Classification (NCBI taxonomy): domain Eukaryota; kingdom Metazoa; phylum Arthropoda; class Insecta; order Orthoptera; family Acrididae; genus Schistocerca; species Schistocerca americana. The sequence continues at coordinate 445,280 of NW_025725275.1, read as the reverse complement.
TCAGTCCTCTTGTACTTAAGTCGGCATTGTACCTTTTGTATTAAATTCGGATGCAAACTCTGTGTTTCATCGTCAATAAGAAGGTCCAAGGGATACAGTAAACCTAAAATGAAGCATCGGATTCTTAAACTGGACTCACAGGAGAGGTTCAAATCATAGAAATTTAGTGTGTCAGTCATCTTGTACTTAAGTCGGCATTGTACCTTTTGTATTAAATTCGGATGCAAACACTGTGTTTCATCGTCAATAAGAAGGTCCAAGGGATACAGTAAACCTAAAGTGCAGCATCGTAATCTAAAACTGGACTCACAGGAGAGGTTCAAATCATAGAAAGTAATAGTGTCAGTCCTCTTTTACTTAAGTCGGGATTGTGCCTTTTGTATTAAATTCGGATGCAAACTCTGTCTTTCATCGTCAATAAAAAGGTCCAAGGGATACAGTAAACCTGAAGTGAAGCATCGGAATCTAAAACTGGACTCACAGGAGAGTTTCAAATAATAGAAAGTTATAGTGTCAGTCCTCTTGTACTTAAGTCGGCATTGTGCCTTTTGAATTTAATTCCGATGCAATTTCTGTGTTTCATCGTCAATAACAAGGTGCAAGGTATACAGTAAACCTGAAGTGAAGCATCGGACTCTGAAACTGGACTCACAGGAGAGGTTCAAATCATTGAAAGTGAGAGTGTCAGTCCTCTTGTACTTAAGTCGCCATTGTGCCTTTTGTATTAAATTCGGATCCAATTTCTGTGTCTCATCGTCAATAAGAAAGTCCAAGGGATACAGTAATCCTGAAGTGAAGCATCGGAATCTAAAACTGGACTCACAGGAGGGGTTCAAACCATAGAAAGTTAGAGTGTCATTACTCTTGTACTTAAGTCGGCATTGTGCCTTTTGGATTAAATTCGGATGCAAACTCTGTGTTTCATCGTCAATAAGAACGTCCAAGGGATACAGTAAACCTGAAGTGGAGCATCGGAATCTAAAACTGGACTCACAGGAGAGGTTCAAATCATAGATAGTGAGAGCGTCAGTCCTCTTGTACTTAAGTCGGCATTGTGCCATTTGTATTAAATTCGGGTGCAATTTCTGTGTTTCGTCGTCAATAAGAAGGTCCAAGGGATACAGTAAACCTGAAGTGAAGCATCGGATTCTTAAACTGGACTCACAGGAGAGGTTCAAATCATAGAAAGTTAGTGTGTCAGTCCTCTTGTACTTAAGTCGGCATTGTACCTTTTGTATTAAATTCGGATGCTAACTCTGTGTTTCAACGTCGATAAGAAGGTCCTAGGGATACAGTAAACCTGAAGTGAAGCATCGGAATCTAAAACTGGACTCACAGGAGAGGTTCAAATCATAGTAAGTGAGAGTGTCAGTCCTGTTGTACTTAAGCCGGCATTGAGCATTTTGAATTTATTTCCGATGCAATTTCTGTGTTTCATCGACAATAAGAAGGTGCAAGGTATACAGTAAACCTGAAGTGAAGCATCGGAATCTAAAACTGGACTCATAGGAGAGGTTCAAATAATAGAAAGTGAGAGTGTCACTCCTCTTCTACTTAGGTCGGCATTGTGCCTTTGAATTACATTCCGATGCAATTTCTGTGTTTCATCGACAATAAGTAGGTTCAAGGGGTACAGTAAACATGAAGTGAAGCATCGGAATCTAAAACTGGACTCACTGGAGGGATTCATATCATAGAAAGTTAAAGTGTCACTCCTCTTGTACTTAAGTCGGTATTGTGCCTTTTGTATTAAATTCGGATGCAATTTCTGTGTTTCATCGTCAATCAGAAGGTGCAAGGTATACAGTAAACCTGAAGTGAAACATCGGAATCTAAAACTAGACTCACAGGAGAGGTTCAAATCATAGAAAGTTAGAATGTCAGTCCTCTTGTACTTAAGTCGGCATTGTGCCTTTTGTATTAAATTCGGATCCAATTTCTGTGTTTCATCGTCAATAAGATGGTCCAAGGGATACAGTAAACCTGAAGTGAAGCATCGGATTCTTAAACTGGACTCACAGGAGAGGTTCAAATCATAGAAAGTTAGTGTGTCAGTCCTCTTGTACTTAAGTCGGCATTGTACCTTTTGTATTAAATTTGGATGCAAACTCTGTGTTTCATCGTCAATAAGAAGGACCAAGGAATACAGTAAACCTAAAGTGCAGCATCGTAATCTAAAACTGGACTCACAGGAGAGGTTCAAATCATAGAAAGTTATAGTGTCAGTCCTCTTTTACTTAAGTCGGCATTGTGCCTATTGTATTAAATTCGGATGCAAACTCTGTGTTTCATCGTCAATAAGAAGGTCCAAGGGATACAGTACACCCGGAGTGAAGCATGGGAATCTAAAACTGGACTCACAGGAGAGGTTCAAATCATAAAAAGTTATAGTGTCAGTCCTCTTGTACTTAAGTCGGCATTGTGATTTTTGAATTTAATTACGATGCAATTTCTGTGTTTCATTGTCAACAAGTAGGTCTAAGTGATACAGTAAACCTGAAGTTAAGCATCGGAATCTAAAACTGGACTCACAGGAGAGGTTCAAATCATAGAAAGTTAGTGTGTCAGTCCTCTTGTACTTAAGTCGGCATTGTACCTTTTGTATTAAATTTGGATGCAAACTCTGTGTTTCATCGTCAATAAGAAGGACCAAGGAATACAGTAAACCTAAAGTGCAGCATCGTAATCTAAAACTGGACTCACAGGAGAGGTTCAAATCATAGAAAGTTATAGTGTCAGTCCTCTTTTACTTAAGTCGGCATTGTGCCTATTGTATTAAATTCGGATGCAAACTCTGTGTTTCATCGTCAATAAGAAGGTCCAAGGGATACAGTACACCCGGAGTGAAGCATGGGAATCTAAAACTGGACTCACAGGAGAGGTTCAAATCATAAAAAGTTATAGTGTCAGTCCTCTTTTACTTAAGTCGGCATTGTGAGTTTCGAATTTAATTCCGATGCAATTTCTGTGTTTCATCGTCACTAAGATGGTCCAAGGGATACAGTAAACCTGAAGTGAAGCATCGGAATCTGAAACTGGACTCACAGGAGAGGTTCAAATCATAGAAAGTGCGAGTGTCACTCCTCTTTTACTTAAGTCGGCATTGTGAGTTTCGAAATTAATTCCGATGCAATTTCTGTGTTTCATCGTCAATAAGAAGGTCCAAGGGATACAGTAAACGTGAAGTGAAGCATCGGAATCTAAAACTGGACTCACAGGAGAGGTTCAAATCATAGAAAGTGAGAGTGTCAGTCCTCTTGTACGTAAGTCGGCATTGTGCCTTTTGAATTTAATTCCGATGCAATTTCTGTGTTTCATCGTCAATAACAAGGTGCAAGGTATACAGTAAACCTGAAGTGAAGCATCGGAATCTGAAACAGGACTCACAGGAGAGGTTCAAATCATAGAAAGTGCGTGTGTCAGTCCTCTTTTACTTAAGTCGGCATTGTGAGTTTCGAATTTAATTCCGATGCAATTTCTGTGTTTCATCGTCAATAAGAAGGTCCAAGGGATACAGTAAACGTGAAGTGAAGCATCGGAATCTAAAACTGGTCTCACAGGAGAGGTTCAAATCATAGAAAGTGAGAGTGTCAGTCCTCTTGTACTTAAGTCGGCATTGTGCCATTTGAATTTAATTCCGATGCAATTTCTGTGTTTCATCGTCAATAAGAAGGTCCAAGGGATACAGTAAACCTGAAGTGAAGCATCCGAATGTAAAACTGGGCTAACAGGAAATGTTCAAATCCTAGAAAGTGAGGGTGTCAGTCCTCTTGTACTTAAGTCGGCTTTGTGGCATTTGTATTAAATTCGGATGCAATTTCTGTGTTTCATCGTCAATAAGAAGGTCCAAGGGATACAGTAAATCTGAAGTGAAGCATCGGAATCTAAAACTGGACTCACAGGAGAGGTTCAAATCATAGAAAGTTAGAGTGTCTCTCCTCTTGTACTTGAGTCGGTATTGTGCCTTTTGTATTAAATTCGGGTGCAATTTCTGTGTTTCATCGTCAATAAAAAGGTCCAAGGGATACAGTAACCTGAAGCGAGCATCGGAATCTAGAACTGTACTCAAAGGAGAGGTTCAAATCATAAATAGTTAGAATGTCAGTCCTCCTATACTTTAGTCGGCATTGTGCCTTTTGTATTAAATTCGGATTCAATATCTGTGTTTCATCGTCAATAAGAAGGTGCAAGGTATACAGTAAACCTGAAGTGAAGCATCGGAATCTAAAACTGGGCTGACAGGAGAGATTCAAATCATAGACAGTGAGAAAGTCAGTCCTCTTGCAATTAAGTCGGCATTGTGGCATTTGTATTAAATTCGGGTGCAATTTCTGTGTTTCATCGTCAATAAGAAGGTCCAAGGGATACAGTAAACCTGAAGTGAAGCATCGGAATCTAAAACTGGACTCACAGGATAGGTTCAAATCATAGAAAGTGAGAGTGTCCGTCCTCTTGTACTTAAGTCGGCATTGTACCTTTTGTATTAAATTCGGTTGCAAACTCTGTGTTTCTTCGTCAGGAAGAAGGTCCAAGGGATACAGCAAACCTGAAGTGAAGCATCCGAATCTAAAACTGGACTCACAGGAGTGGTTCAAATCATAGATAGTGACAGTGTCAGTCCTGTTGTACTTAAGCCGGCATTGAGCATTTTGAATTTATTTCCGATGCAATTTCTGTGTTTCATCGACAATAAGAAAGTGAAAGGAATACAGTAAACCTGAAGTGAAGCATCGGAATCTAAAACTGGACTCATAGGAGAGGTTCAAATAATAGAAAGTGAGAGTGTCACTCCTCTTCTACTTAGGTCGGCATTGTGCCTTTTGAATTACATTCCGATGCAATTTCTGTGTTTCATCGACAATAAGTAGTTCCAAGGGATACAGTAAACATGAAGTGAAGCATCGGAATCTAAAACTGGACTCACAGGAGAGATTCATATCATAGAAAGTTAAAGTGTCATTCCTCTTGTACTTAAGTCGGTATTGTGCCTTTTGTATTAAATTCGGATCCAATTTCTGTGTTTCATCGTCAATAAGAAGATCCAAGGGTTACAGTAAACCTTAAGTGAAGCATCGGAATCTAAAACTGGACTCACTGGAGAGGTTTAAATCATAGTAAGTTAGAGTGTCAGTCCTCTTTTACTTAGGTCGGCATTGTGCATTTTGTATTAAATTCCGTTGCAATTTCTGTGTTTCATCGTCAATCAGAAGGTGCAAGGTATACAGTAAACCTGAAGTGAAGCATCGGAATCTAAAACTGGACTCACAGGAGAGGTACAAATCATAGAAAGTTAGAATGTCAGTCCTCTTGTACTTAAGTCGGCATTGTGCCTTTTGTATTAAATTCGGATCCAATTTCTGTGTTTCATCGTCAATAAGAAGGTCCAAGGGATACAGTAAACCTGAAGTGAAGCATCGGAATCTAAAACTGGACTCACGGGAGGGGTTCAAATCATAGAAAGTTAGAGTGTCAGTCCTCTTGTACTTATTTCGGCATTGTGGCGTTTGTATTAAATTCGGATGCAAACTCTGTGTTTCATCGTCAATAAGAAGGTCCAAGGGATACAGTAAACCTGAAGTGATGCATCGGAATCTAAAACTGGACTCACAGGAGAGGTTCAAATCATAGAAAGTGAGAGTGTCAGTCCTCATGTACTTAAGTCGGCATTGTAACTTTTGTATTAAATTCGGATGCAAACTCTGTGTTTCATCGTCAATAAGAAGGTCCAAGGGATACAGTAAACCTAAAGTGCAGCATCGTAATCTAAAACTGGACTCACAGGAGAGGTTTAAATCATAGAAAGTTATAGTGTCAGTCCTCTTTTACTTAAGTCGGCATTGTGCCTTTTGTATTAAATTCGGATGCAAACTCTGTGTTTCATCGTCAATAAGAAGGTCCAAGGGATAGAGTAAACCTGAAGTGAAGCATCGGAATCTAAAACTGGACTCACAGGAGAGGTTCAAATCATAGAAAGTGAGAGTGTCAGTCCTCTTTTACATAAGTCATCATTGTGAGTTTGGAATTTAATTCCGATGCAATTTCTGTGTTTCATCGTCAATAAGAAGGTCCAAGGGATACAGTAAACCTAAAGTGAAGCATCGGAATCTAAAACTGGACTCACAGGAGAGGTTCAAATCATAGAAAGTGCGAGTGTCAGTCCTATTTTACATAAATCGGCATTGTGAGTTACGAATTTAATTCCGATGCAATTTCTGTGTTTCATCGTCAATAAGAAGGTCCAAGGGATACAGTAAACCTGAAGTGAAGCATCGGAATCTAAAACTGGACTCACAGGAGAGGTTCAAATCATAGAAAGTGAGAGTGTCAGTCCACTTGTACTTGAGTCGGCATTGTGCCTTTTGAATTTAATTCCGATGCAATTTCTGTGTTTCATCGTCAATAACAAGGTGCAAGGTATACAGTAAACCTGAAGTGAAGCATCGAAATCTGAAACTGGACTCACAGGAGAGGTTCAAATCATTGATAGTGAGAGAGTCAGTCCTCTTGTACTTAAGTCGGCATTGTACCTTTTGTATTAAATTCGGTTGCAAACTCTGTGTTTCTTCGTCAGGAAGAAGGTCCAAGGGATACAGCAAACCTGAAGTGAAGCATCCGAATCTAAAACTGGACTCACAGGAGTGGTTCAAATCATAGATCCTGACAGTGTCAGTCCTGTTGTACTTAAGCCGGCATTGAGCAATTTGAATTTATTTCCGATGCAATTTCTGTGTTTCATCGACAATAAGAAAGTGAAAGGTATACAGTAAACCTGAAGTGAAGCATCGGAATCTAAAACTGGACTCATAGGAGAGGTTCAAATAATAGAAAGTGAGAGTGTCACTCCTCTTCTACTTAGGTCGGCATTGTGCCTTTTGAATTACATTCCGATGCAATTTCTGTGTTTCATCGACAATAAGTAGTTCCAAGGGATACAGTAAACATGAAGTGAAGCATCGGAATCTAAAACTGGACACACAGGAGAGATTCATATCATAGAAAGTTAAAGTGTCACTCCTCTTGTACTTAAGTCGGTATTGTGCCTTTTGTATTAAATTCGGATCCAATTTCTGTGTTTCATCGTCAATAAGAAGATCCATGGGTTACAGTAAACCTTCAGTGAAGCATCGGAATCTAAAACTGGACTCACTGGAGAGGTTTAAATCATAGTAAGTTAGAGTGTCAGTCCTCTTTTACTTAGGTCGGCATTGTGCATTTTGTATTAAATTCCGTTGCAATTTCTGTGTTTCATCGTCAATCAGAAGGTGCAAGGTATACAGTAAACCTGAAGTGAAGCATCGGAATCTAAAACTGGACTCACAGGAGAGGTACAAATCATAGAAAGTTAGAATGTCAGTCCTCTTCTACTTAAGTCGGCATTGTGCCTTTTGTATTAAATTCGGATCCAATTTCTGTGTTTCATCGTCAATAAGAAGGTCCAAGGGATACAGTAAACCTGAAGTGAAGCATCGGAATCTAAAACTGGACTCACAGGAGGGGTTCAAATCATAGAAAGTTAGAGTGTCAGTCCTCTTGTACTTATTTCGGCATTGTGGCGTTTGTATTAAATTCGGATGCAAACTCTGTGTTTCATCGTCAATAAGAAGGTCCAAGGGATACAGTAAACCTGAAGTGATGCATCGGAATCTAAAACTGGACTCACAGGAGAGGTTCAAATCATAGAAAGTGAGAGTGTCAGTCCTCATGTACTTAAGTCGGCATTGTAACTTTTGTATTAAATTCGGATGCAAACTCTGTGTTTCATCGTCAATAAGAAGGCCCAAGGGATACAGTAAACCTAAAGTGCAGCATCGTAATCTAAAACTGGACTCACAGGAGAGGTTTAAATCATAGAAAGATATAGTGTCAGTCCTCTTTTACTTAAGTCGGCATTGTGCCTTTTGTATTAAATTCGGATGCAAACTCTGTGTTTCATCGTCAATAAGAAGGTCCAAGGGATAGAGTAAACCTGAAGTGAAGCATCGGAATCTAAAACTGGACTCACAGGAGAGGTTCAAATCATAGAAAGTGAGAGTGTCCGTCCTCTTTTACTTAAGACATCATTGTGAGTTTGGAATTTAATTCCGATGCAATTTCTGTGTTTCATCGTCAATAAGAAGGTCCAAGGGATACAGTAAACCTGAAGTGAAGCATCGGAATCTAAAACTGGACTCACAGGAGAGGTTCAAATCATAGAAAGTGCGAGTGTCAGTCCTATTTTACATAAATCGGCATTGTGAGTTTCGAATTTAATTCCGATGCAATTTCTGTGTTTCATCGTCAATAAGAAGGTCCAAGGGATACAGTAAACCTGAAGTGAAGCATCGGAATCTAAAACTGGACTCACAGGAGAGGTTCAAATCATAGAAAGTGAGAGTGTCAGTCCACTTGTACTTGAGTCGGCATTGTGCCTTTTGAATTTAATTCCGATGCAATTTCTGTGTTTCATCGTCAATAACAAGGTGCAAGGTATACAGTAAACCTGAAGTGAAGCATCGAAATCTGAAACTGGACTCACAGGAGAGGTTCAAATCATTGATAGTGAGAGTGTCAGTCCTCTTGTACTTAAGTCGCCATTGTGCCTTTTTTATTAAATTCGGATCCAATTTCTGTGTCTCATCGTCAATAAGAAGGTCCAAGGGATACAGTAAACCTGAAGTGAAGCATCGGAATCTAAAACTGGACTCACAGGAGAGGTTCAAATCATAGAGAGTGAGAGTGTCGGTCCTCTTGTACTTAAGAAGACATTGTGCCATTTGTATTGAATTCGGATGCAATTTCTGTGTTTCATCGTCAATAAGAAGGTCCAAGGGATACAGAAAACCTGAAGTGAAGCATTATAATCTAAAACTGGACTCACAGGAGAGGTTCAAATCATAGAAAGTTAGAGTGTTTGTCCTCTTTTACTTAAGTTGGCATTGTGCCTTTTGTATTAAATCCGACGCAAATTCTATGTTCATCGTCAATAAGAAGGTGCAAGGTATACAGTAAACCTGGACTGAAGCATCGGAATTTAAAACCGGACTATCAGGAGAGGTTCAAATCATAGAAAGAGAGAGTGTCAGTCCTCTTGTACTTAAGTCGGCATTGTACCTTTTGTATTAAATTCGGACGCAATTTATGTGTTTAATCGTCAATAAGAAGGTCCATGGGATACAGTAAACCTGAAGTGAAGCATCGGAATCTAAAACTGGACTCACAGGAGAGGTTCAAATCATAGAAAGTTAGAGTGTCACTCCTCTTGTACTTAAGTCGGTATTGTGCCATTTGTATTACATTCGGATGCAATTTCTGTGTTTCATCGTCAATAAGAAAGTCCAAGGGATACAGTAAACCTGAGGTGAAGCATCGGAATCTAAAACTGGACTCACAGGAGAGGTTCAAATCATAGAAAGTTAGAATGTCAGTCCTCTTGTACTTAATTCGGCATTTTGCCTTTTGTATTAAATTCGGATGCAATTTCTGTGTTTCATCGTCAATAAGAAGGTGCAAGGTATACAGTAAACCTAAAGTGAAGCATCGGAATCTAAAACTGGACTCACAGGAGAGGTTCAAATCATAGAAAGTGAGAGTGTCAGCCTTCTTGTACTTAAGTCGGCATTGTACCTTTTGTATTAAATTCGGATGCAAACACTGTGTTTCGTCGAAATAAGAAGGTCCAAGGGATACAGTAAAAATGAAGTGAAGCTGCGGAATCTAAAACTGGACTCACAGGAGAGGTTCAAATCATAGAAAGTGACAGTGTCAGCCCTCTTGTACTTAAGTCGGCATTGTGCCTTTTGAATTTAATTCCGATGCTATTTCTGTGTTTCATCGTCAATAAGAAGTTGCAAGGCATACAGTAAACCTGAAGTGAAGCATCGGAATCTGAAACTGGACTCACAGGAGAGGTTCAAATCATTGAAAGTGAGAGTGTCAGTCCTCTTGTACTTAAGTCGGCATTGTGCCTTTTGTATTAAATTCGGACGCAATTTATGTGTTTAATCGTCAATAAGAAGGTCCATGGGATACAGTAAACCTGAAGTGAAGCATCAGAATCTAAAACCGGACTCACAGGAGAGGTTCAAATCATAGAAAGTTAGAGTGTCAGTCCTCTTGTACTTAAGTCGGCATTGTACATTTTGTATTAAATTAGGATGCAAACTCTGTGTTTCATCGTCAATAAAAAGGTCCAAGGGATACAGTAAACCTGAAGTGAAGCATCGGAATCTGAAACTGGTCTCACAGGAGAGGTACAAATCATAGAAAGTGAGAGTGTCAGTCCTCTTGTACTTAAGTCGGCATTGTGCCTTTTGAATTTAATTCCGATGCTATTTCTGTGTTTCATCGTCAATAAGAAGTTGCAAGGTATACAGTAAACCTGAAGTGAAGCATCGGAATCTGAAACTGGACTCACAGGAGAGGTTCAAATCATTGAAAGTGAGAGTGTCAGTCCTCTTGTACTTAAGTCGCCATTGTGCCTTTTGGATTAAATTCGGGTCCAATTTCTGTGTTTCGTCGTCAATAAGGAGGTTCAAGGGGTACAGTAAACCTGAAGTGAAGCATCGGAATCTAAAACTGGACTCACAGGAGGGGTTCAAATCATAGAAAGTTAGAGTGTCAGTCCTCTTGTACTTAAGTCAGCATTGAGCCTTTTGTATTAAAGTTGGATGCAAACTCTGTGTTTCATCGTCAATAAGAAGGTCCAAGGGATACAGTAAACCTGAAGTGAAGCATCGGAATCTAAAACTGGACTCACAGGAGAGGTTCAAATCATAGAAAGTGAGAGTGTCAGTCCTCTTGTACTTAAGTCGGCATCGTGCCATTTGTATTATATTCGGGTGCAATTTATGTGTTTCATCATCAATAAGAAGGTCCAAGGGATACAGTAAACCTGAAGTGAAGGATCGAAATCTAAAAGTGGACTCACAGGAAAGGTTCAAATCATAGAAAGTGACAGTGTCAGTCCTCTTGTAGTGAAGTCGGCATTGTGGCAATTGTATTAAATTCGGATGCAATTTCTGTGTTTCATCGTCAATAAGAAGTTCCAAGGGATGTAGTAAACCTGAAGTGATACATCGGAATCTAAAACTGGACTCACAGGAGAGGTTCAAATCATAGAGAGTGAAAGTGTTGGTCCTCTTGTACTTAAGTCGACATTGTGCCATTTGTATAAAATTCGGATACAATTTCTGTGTTTCATCGTCAATAAGAAGGTCCAAGGGACACAGTAAACCTGAAGTGAAGCATCAGAATCTAAAACTGGACTCACAGGAGAGGTTCAAATCATAGAAAGTGAGAGTGTCAGTCCTCTTTTACTTAAGTCGGCATTGTGCGTTTTGAATTAAATGCCGATGCAATTTCTGTGTTTCATCTTCAATAAGAAGGTCCAAGGGATACAGTAAACCTGAAGTGAAGCATCGAAATCTAAAAGTGGACTCACAGGAAAGGTTCAAATCATAGAAAGTGACAGTGTCAGTCCTCTTGTAGTGAAGTCGGCATTGTGGCAATTGTATTAAATTCGGATGCAATTTCTGTGTTTCATCGTCAATAAGAAGTTCCAAGGGATATAGTAAACCTGAAGTGATGCATCGGAATCTAAAACTGGACTCACAGGAGAGGTTCAAATCATAGAGAGTGAAAGTGTTGGTCCTCTTGTACTTAAGTCGACATTGTGATATTTGTATTAAATTCGGATACAATTACTGTGTTTCATCGTCAATAAGAAGGTCCAAGGGACAGAGTAAACCTGAAGTGAAGCATCGGAATCTAAAACTGGACTCACAGGAGAGGTTCAAATCATAGAAAGTGAGAGTGTCAGTCCTCTTTTACTTAAGTCGGCATTGTGCGTTTTGAATTAAATTCCGATGCAGTTTCTGTGTTTCATCTTCAATAAGAAGGTCCAAGGGATACAGTAAACCTGAAGTGAAGCATCGGAATCTAAAACTGGACTCACAATAAAGGTTCAAATCATAGAAAGTGAGAGTGTCACTCCTCTTGTACTTGAGTCGGTATTGTGCTTTTGTATTAAATTGGGGAGCAATTTCTGTGTTTCATCGTCAATAAGAATGTCTAAGGGGTACAGTAAACCTGAAGTGAAGCTTCGGAATCTAAAACTGGATTCACAGGAGAGGTTCAAATCATAGAAAGTTAGAATGTCAGTCCTCTTGTACTTAAGTCGGCATTGTGCCCTTTGTATTAAATTCGGATGCAATATCTGTGTTTCATCGTCAATAAGTAGGAGCAAGGTATTCAGTAAACCTGAAGTGAAGCATCGGAATCTAAAACTGGACTCACAGGAGAGGTTCAAATCATAGAAAATGAGAGTGTCAGTCCTCTTGTACTTAAGTCGGCATTGTGCCCTTTGTATTTAATTAGGATGAAATATCTGTGTTTCATCGTGAATACGAAGGTCCAAGGGATACTGTAAACCTGAAGTGAAGCATCGGAATCTAAAACTGGACTCACAGGAGAGGTTCAAATCATAGAAACTGAGAGTGACAGTACTATTGTGCTTTAGTCGCCATTGTGATTTATTTATTAAATTCGGATGCAATTTCTGTGTTTCATCGTCAATAAGAAGGTCCAAGGGATACAGTAAACCTGAAGTGAGGCATCGGAATCTAAAACTGGACTCACAGGAAAGGTTCCAGTCATAGAAAGTGAGAGTGTCACTCCTCTTGTACTTGAGTCGGTATTGTGCTTTTGTATTAAATTGGGGAGCAATTTCTGTGTTTCATCGTCAATAAGAATGTCTAAGGGGTACAGTAAACCTGAAGTGAAGCATCGGAATCTAAAACTGGACTCACAGGAGAGGTTCAAATCATAGAAAGTGAGAGTGTCAGTCCTCTTGTACTTAAGTCGCCATTGTGCCATTTGTATTAAATTCGGATGCAATTTCTGTGTTTCATCATCAATAAAAAGGTCCAAGGGATACAGTAAACCTGAAGTGAAGCATCGGGATCTAAAACTGGACTCATAGGAGAGGTTCAAATCACAGAGAGTGAGAGTGTCAATCCTCTTGTACTTAACTCTGCATTGTGATTTTTGAATTTAATTCCGATGCAATTTCTGTGTTTCATCGTCAATAAGAAGGTCCAAGGGATACAGTAAACCTGGAATGAAGCATTGGAATCTAAGACTGGACTCACAGGAGAGGTTCAAATCATAGAGATTGAGATTGTCAGTCCTCTTTTACTTAAGTCGGCATTGTGCGTTTTGATTTTAATTCCGATGCAAATTCTGTGTTTCATCGTCAATAAGAAAGTCCAAGGGATACAGTAAACCTGAGGTGAAGCATCGGAATCGAAAACTGGACTCACAGGAGAGGTTCAAATCATTGAAAGTGAGAGTGTCAGTCCTCTTGTACTTAAGTCGCCATTGTGCCTTTTGGATTAAATTCGGATCCAATTTCTGTGTTTCGTCGTCAATAAGGAGGTTCAAGGGATACAGTAAACCTGAAGTGAAGCATCGGAATCTAAAACTGGACTCACAGGAGGGGTTCAAATCATAGAAAGTTAGAGTGTCAGTCCTCTTGTACTTAAGTCGGCATTGAGCCTTTTGTATTAAAGTCGGATGCAAACTCTGTGTTTCATCGTCAATAAGAAGGTCCAAGGGATACAGTAAACCTGAAGTGAAGCATCGGAATCTAAAACTGGACTCACAGGAGAGGTTCAAATCATAGAAAGTGAGAGTGTCAGTCCTCTTGTACTTAAGTCGGCATCGTGCCATTTGTATTATATTCGGGTGCAATTTCTGTGTTTCATCATCAATAAGAAGGTCCAAGGGATACAGTAAACCTGAAGTGAAGCATCGAAATCTAAAACTGGACTCACAGGAAAGGTTCAAATCATAGAAAGTGACAGTATCAGTCCTCTTGTAGTTAAGTCGGCATTGTGGCAATTGTGTTAAATTCCGGTGCAATTTCCGTGTTTCATCGTCAATAAGAAGTTCCAAGGGATATAGTAAACCTGAAGTGATGCATCGGAATCTAAAACTAGACTCACAGGAGAGGTTCAAATCATAGAGAGTGAAAGTGTTGGTCCTCTTGTACTTAAGTCGACATTGTGCCATTTGCATTAAATTCGGATACAATTTCTGTGTTTCATCGTCAACAAGAAGGTCCAAGGGACACAGTAAACCTTAAGTGAAGCATCGGAATCTAAGACTGGACTCACAGGAGAGGTTCAAATCATAGAGAATGAGAGTGTCAGTCCTCTTTTACTTAAGTCGGCATTGTGCGTTTTGAATTAAATTCCGATGCAATTTCTGTGTTTCATCGTCAATAAGAATGTCTAAGGGGTACAGTAAACCTGAAGTGAAGCATCGGAATCTAAAACTGGATTCACAGGAGAGGTTCAAATCATAGAAAGTTAGAATGTCAGTCCTCTTGTACTTAAGTCGGCATTGTGCCCTTTGTATTAAATTCGGATGGAATTTCTGTGTTTCATCGTCAATAAGAAGGAGCAAGGTATTCAGTAAACCTGAAGTGAAGCATCGGAATCTAAAACTGGACTCACAGGAGAGGTTCAAAACATAGAAAAAGAGAGTGTCAGTCCTCTTGTACTTAAGTCGGCATTGTGCCCTTTGTATTTAATTAGGATGAAATATCTGTGTTTCATCGTCAATAAGAAGCTGCAAGGGATACTGTAAACCTGAAGTGAAGCATCGGAATCTAAAACTGGACTCACAGGAGAGGTTCAAATCATAGAAAGTGAGAGTGTCAGTACTATTGTACTTTAGTCGCCATTGTGATTTATTTATTAAATTCGGATGCAATTTCTGTGTTTCATCGTCAATAAGAAGATCCAAGGGGTACAGTAAACCTGAAGTGGAGCATCGGAATCTAAAACTGGATTCACAGGAGAGGTTCAAATCATAGAAAGTTAGAATGTCAGTCCTCTTGTACTTAAGTCGGCATTGTGCTCTTTGTATTAAATTCGGATGCAATTTCTGTGTTTCATCGTCAATAAGAAGGAGCTAGGTATTCAGTAAACCTGAAGTGAAGCATCGGAATCTAAAACTGGACTCACAGGAGAGGTTCAAATCATAGAAAATGAGAGTGTCAGTCCTCTTGTACTTAAGTCGGCATTGTGCCCTTTGTATTTAATTAGGATGAAATATCTGTGTTTCATCGTCAATACGAAGGTCCAAGGGATACAGTAAATCTGTAGTGAAGCATCGGAATCTAAAACTGGACTCACAGGAGAGGTTCAAATCATAGAAAGTGAGAGTGCCAGTACTCATGTACTTTAGTCGCTATTGTGATTTGTGTAATAAATTCGGAAGCAATTTCTGTCTTTCATCGTCAATAAGAAGGTCCAAGGGATACAGTAAACCTGAAGTGATGCATCGGAATCTAAAACTGGAATCACAGGAGAGATTCAAATCATAGAAAGTTAGAGTGTCAATCCTCTTGTACTTAACTCTGCATTGTGATTTTTGAATTTAATTCCGATGCAATTTCTGTGTTTCATCGTCAATAAGAAGGTCCAAGGGATACAGTAAACCTGGAATGAAGCATTGGAATCTAAGACTGGACTCACAGGAGAGGTTCAATCATAGAGAATGAGAGTGTCAGTCCTCTTTTACTTAAGTCGGCATTGTGCGTTTTGAATTTAATTCCGATGCAAATTCTGTGTTTCATCGTCAATAAGAAGGTCCAAGGGATACAGTAAACCTTAAGTGAAGCATCGGAATCTAAAACTGGACTCGCAGGAGAGGTTCAAATCATAGAATTTTTGAGTGTCAGTCCTCTTTTACTTAAGTCGGCATTGTGCCTTTTGTATTAAATTCGGATGCAATGTCTGTGTTTCATCGTCAATAAGAAGGTCCACGGGATACAGTAAACCTGAAGTGAAGCATCGGAAACTAAAACTGGACTCACAGGAGAGGTTCAAATCATAGAAAGTTAGAATGTCAGTCCTCTTGTACTTAAGTCGGCATTGTGCCTTTTCTATTAAATTCGGATGCAATTTCTGTGTTTCATCGTCAATAAGAAGGTGCAAGGTATACTGTAAACCTTAAGTGAAGCATCGGAATCTAAAACTGGACTCACAGGAGCGGTTCAAATCATAGAAAGTGAGGGTGTCAGTCCTCTTGTACTTAAGTCGACATTGTGCCATTTGTATTAAATTCGGATGCAATTTCTGTGTTTCATCGTCAATAAGAAGGTCCAAGGGATACAGTAAACCTGAAGTGAAGCATCGGAATCTAAAACTGGACTCACAGGAGAGGTTCAAATCATAGAAAGTTAGAGTGTTAGTCCTCTTTTATTTAAGTCAGCATTGTGGCTTTTGCATTAAATTCCGATGCAATTTCTATGTTTCACCGTCAATAAGAAGGTGCAAGGTATACAGTAAACCTGAAGTGAAGCATCGGAATTTAAAACCGGACTCACAGGAGAGGTTCAAATGATAGAAAGAGAGAGTGTCAGTCCTCTTGTACTTAAGTTGGCATTGTGCCATTTGTATTAAATTCGGATGCAATTCCTGTGCTTCATAGTCAATAAGAAGGTCCAAGGAATACAGTAAACCTGAAGTGAAACATCGGAATCTAAAACTGGACTCACAGGAGAGGTTCAAATCATAGAAAGTAAGAGTGTCAGTCCTCTTGTACTTAAGTCGGCATTGTACCTTTTGTATTAAATTTGGATGCAAACTCTGTGTTTCATCGTCAATAAAAAGGTCCAAGGGATACAGTAAACCTGAAGTGTAGCATCGTGATCTATAACTGGACTCATAGGAGAGGCTCAAATCATAGAAAGTGAGAGTGGCAGTCCTCTTGTAGTTAAGTCGGTATTGTGCATTTTGAAATTAATTCCGATGCAATTTCTGTGTTTCATCGTCAATAACAAGGTGGAAGGTACGCAGTAAACCTGAAGTGAAGTATCGGAATCTGAAACTGGACTCACAGGAGAGGTACACATCATAGAAAGTGAGAGTGTCAGTAGTCTTGTACTTAAGTCGCCATTGTGCCTTTTGTATTACATTCGGATGCAATTTCTGTGTTTCATCGTCAATAAGAAGGTCCAAGGGATACAGTAAACCTAAAGTGAAGATTCGGAATCTCAAACTGGACTCACAGGAGAGGTTCAAATCATAGAATGTTAGAGTGTCAGTCCTTTTGTACTTAAGTCGGCATTGTGACTTTTGTATTAAATTCGGATGCAAACTCTGTGTTTCATCGTCAATTAGAAGGTCCAAGGGATACAGTAAACCTGAAGTGATGTATCGGAATCTGAAACTGGACTCACAGGAGAGTTTCAAATCATAGAAAGTGAGAGTGTCACTCCTCTTGTACTTGAGTGGGTATTGTGCTTTTGTATTAAATTGGGGAGCAATTTCTGTGTTTCATCGTCAATAAGAATGTCTAAGGGGTACAGTAAACCTGAAGTGAAGCTTCGGAATCTAAAACTGGATTCACAGGAGAGGTTCAAATCATAGAAAGTTAGAATGTCAGTCCTCTTGTACTTAAGTCGGCATTGTGCCCTTTGTATTAAATTCGGATGCAATTTCTGTGTTTCATCGTCAATAAGTAGGAGCAAGGTATTCAGTAAACCTGAAGTGAAGCATCGGAATCTAAAACTGGTCTCACAGGAGAGGTTCAAATCATAGAAAATGAGAGTGTCAGTCCTCTTGTACTTAAGTCGGCATTGTGCCCTTTGTATTTAATTAGGATGAAATATCTGTGTTTCATCGTGAATACGAAGGTCCAAGGGATACTGTAAACCTGAAGTGAAGCATCGGAATCTAAAACTGGACTCACAGGAGAGGTTCAAATCATAGAAACTGAGAGTGACAGTACTATTGTACTTTAGTCGCCATTGTGATTTATTTATTATATTCGGATGCAATTTCTGTGTTTCATCGTCAATAAGAAGGTCCAAGGGATACAGTAAACCTGAAGTGAGGCATCGGAATCTAAAACTGGACTCACAGGAAAGGTTCCAGTCATAGAAAGTGAGAGTGTCACTCCTCTTGTACTTGAGTCGGTATTGTGCTTTTGTATTAAATTGGGGAGCAATTTCTGTGTTTCATCGTCAATAAGAATGTCTAAGGGGTACAGTAAACCTGAAGTGAAGCATCGGAATCTAAAACTGGACTCACAGGAGAGGTTCAAATCATAGAAAGTGAGAGTGTCAGTCCTCTTGTACTTAAGTCGCCATGGTGATTTTTGTATTAAATTCGGATGCAATTTCTGTGTTTCATCGTCAATAAGAAGATCCAAGAGATACAGTAAACCTAAAGTGAAGCATCGGAAACTAAAACTGGACTCACAGGAGAGGTTAAATCATAGAAAATTAGAATGTCAGTCCTCTTGTACTTGAGTCGGCATTGTGGCTTTTGTATTAAATTCGGATGCAATTTCTGTGTTTCATCGTCAATAAGAAGGTGTAAGGTATATTGTATACCTGAAGTGAAGCATCGGAATCTAAAACTGGACTCACAGGAGAGGTTCAAATCATAGAAAGTGAGAGTGTCAGTCCTCTTGTACTTAAGTCGACATTGTGCCATTTGTATTAAATTCGGATGCAATTTCTGTGTTTCATCATCAATAAAAAGGTCCAAGGGATACAGTAAACCTGAAGTGAAGCATCGGGATCTAAAACTGGACTCATAGGAGAGGTTCAAATCACAGAGAGTGAGAGTGTCAATCCTCTTGTACTTAACTCTGCATTGTGATTTTTGAATTTAATTCCGATGCAATTTCTGTGTTTCATCGTCAATAAGAAGGTCGAAGGGATACAGTAAACCTGGAATGAAGCATTGGAATCTAAGACTGGACTCACAGGAGAGGTTCAAATCATAGAGATTGAGATTGTCAGTCCTCTTTTACTTAAGTCGGCCTTGTGCGTTTTGATTTTAATTCCGATGCAAATTCTGTGTTTCATCGTCAATAAGAAAGTCCAAGGGATACAGTAAACCTGAGGTGAAGCATCGGAATCGAAAACTGGACTCACAGGAGAGGTTCAAATCATTGAAAGTGAGAGTGTCAGTCCTCTTGTACTTAAGTCGCCATTGTGCCTTTTGGATTAAATTCGGATCCAATTTCTGTGTTTCGTCGTCAATAAGGAGGTTCAAGGGATACAGTAAACCTGAAGTGAAGCATCGGAATCTAAAACTGGACTCACAGGAGGGGTTCAAATCATAGAAAGTTAGAGTGTCAGTCCTCTTGTACTTAAGTCGGCATTGAGCCTTTTGTATTAAAGTCGGATGCAAACTCTGTGTTTCATCGTCAATAAGAAGGTCCAAGGGATACAGTAAACCTGAAGTGAAGCATCGGAATCTAAAACTGGACTCACAGGAGAGGTTCAAATCATAGAAAGTGAGAGTGTCAGTCCTCTTGTACTTAAGTCGGCATCGTGCCATTTGTATTATATTCGGGTGCAATTTCTGTGTTTCATCATCAATAAGAAGGTCCAAGGGATACAGTAAACCTGAAGTGAAGCATCGAAATCTAAAACTGGACTCACAGGAAAGGTTCAAATCATAGAAAGTGACAGTATCAGTCCTCTTGTAGTTAAGTCGGCATTGTGGCAATTGTGTTAAATTCCGGTGCAATTTCCGTGTTTCATCGTCAATAAGAAGTTCCAAGGGATATAGTAAACCTGAAGTGATGCATCGGAATCTAAAACTAGACTCACAGGAGAGGTTCAAATCATAGAGAGTGAAAGTGTTGGTCCTCTTGTACTTAAGTCGACATTGTGCCATTTGCATTAAATTCGGATACAATTTCTGTGTTTCATCGTCAACAAGAAGGTCCAAGGGACACAGTAAACCTTAAGTGAAGCATCGGAATCTAAGACTGGACTCACAGGAGAGGTTCAAATCATAGAGAATGAGAGTGTCAGTCCTCTTTTACTTAAGTCGGCATTGTGCGTTTTGAATTAAATTCCGATGCAATTTCTGTGTTTCATCGTCAATAAGAATGTCTAAGGGGTACAGTAAACCTGAAGTGAAGCATCGGAATCTAAAACTGGATTCACAGGAGAGGTTCAAATCATAGAAAGTTAGAATGTCAGTCCTCTTGTACTTAAGTCGGCATTGTGCCCTTTGTATTAAATTCGGATGGAATTTCTGTGTTTCATCGTCAATAAGAAGGAGCAAGGTATTCAGTAAACCTGAAGTGAAGCATCGGAATCTAAAACTGGACTCACAGGAGAGGTTCAAAACATAGAAAATGAGAGTGTCAGTCCTCTTGTACTTAAGTCGGCATTGTGCCCTTTGTATTTAATTAGGATGAAATATCTGTGTTTCATCGTCAATAAGAAGCTGCAAGGGATACTGTAAACCTGAAGTGAAGCATCGGAATCTAAAACTGGACTCACAGGAGAGGTTCAAATCATAGAAAGTGAGAGTGTCAGTACTATTGTACTTTAGTCGCCATTGTGATTTATTTATTAAATTCGGATGCAATTTCTGTGTTTCATCGTCAATAAGAAGGTCCAAGGGGTACAGTAAACCTGAAGTGGAGCATCGGAATCTAAAACTGGATTCACAGGAGAGGTTCAAATCATAGAAAGTTAGAATGTCAGTCCTCTTGTACTTAAGTCGGCATTGTGCCCTTTGTATTAAATTCGGATGCAATTTCTGTGTTTCATCGTCAATAAGAAGGAGCTAGGTATTCAGTAAACCTGAAGTGAAGCATCGGAATCTAAAACTGGACTCACAGGAGAGGTTCAAATCATAGAAAATGAGAGTGTCAGTCCTCTTGTACTTAAGTCGGCATTGTGCCCTTTGTATTTAATTAGGATGAAATATCTGTGTTTCATCGTCAATACGAAGGTCCAAGGGATACAGTAAATCTGTAGTGAAGCATCGGAATATAAAACTGGACTCACAGGAGAGGTTCAAATCATAGAAAGTGAGAGTGCCAGTACTCATGTACTTTAGTCGCTATTGTGATTTGTGTAATAAATTCGGAAGCAATTTCTGTCTTTCATCGTCAATAAGAAGGTCCAAGGGATACAGTAAACCTGAAGTGATGCATCGGAATCTAAAACTGGAATCACAGGAGAGGTTCAAATCATAGAAAGTTAGAGTGTCAATACTCTTGTACTTAACTCTGCATTGTGATTTTTGAATTTAATTCCGATGCAATTTCTGTGTTTCATCGTCAATAAGAAGGTCCAAGGGATACAGTAAACCTGGAATGAAGCATTGGAATCTAAGACTGGACTCACAGGAGAGGTTCAAATCATAGAGAATGAGAGTGTCAGTCCTCTTTTACTTATGTCGGCATTGTGCGTTTTGAATTTAATTCCGATGCAAATTCTGTGTTTCATCGTCAATAAGAAGGTCCAAGGGATACAGTAAACCTTAAGTGAAGCATCGGAATCTAAAACTGGACTCGCAGGAGAGGTTCAAATCATAGAATTTTTGAGTGTCAGTCCTCTTTTACTTAAGTCGGCATTGTGCCTTTTCTATTAAATTCGGATGCAATTTCTGTGTTTCATCGTCAATAAGAAGGTGCAAGGTATACTGTAAACCTTAAGTGAAGCATCTGAATCTAAAACTGGACTCACAGGAGCGGTTCAAATCATAGAAAGTGAGGGTGTCAGTCCTCTTGTACTTAAGTCGACATTGTGCCATTTGTATTAAATTCGGATGCAATTTCTGTGTTTCATCGTCAATAAGAAGGTCCAAGGGATACAGTAAACCTGAAGTGAAGCATCGGAATCTAAAACTGGACTCACAGGAGAGGTTCAAATCATAGAAAGTTAGAGTGTTAGTCCTCTTTTATTTAAGTCGGCATTGTGGCTTTTGCATTAAATTCCGATGCAATTTCTATGTTTCACCATCAATAAGAAGGTGCAAGGTATACAGTAAACCTGAAGTGAAGCATCGGAATTTAAAACCGGACTCACAGGAGAGGTTCAAATGATAGAAAGAGAGAGTGTCAGTCCTCTTGTACTTAAGTTGGCATTGTGCCATTTGTATTAAATTCGGATGCAATTCCTGTGCTTCATAGTCAATAAGAAGGTCCAAGGAATACAGTAAACCTGAAGTGAAACATCGGAATCTAAAACTGGACTCACAGGAGAGGTTCAAATCATAGAAAGTAAGAGTGTCAGTCCTCTTGTACTTAAGTCGGCATTGTACCTTTTGTATTAAATTTGGATGCAAACTCTGTGTTTCATCGTCAATAAAAAGGTCCAAGGGATACAGTAAACCTGAAGTGTAGCATCGTGATCTATAACTGGACTCATAGGAGAGGCTCAAATCATAGAAAGTGAGAGTGGCAGTCCTCTTGTAGTTAAGTCGGTATTGTGCATTTTGAATTTAATTCCGATGCAATTTCTGTGTTTCATCGTCAATAACAAGGTGGAAGGTACGCAGTAAACCTGAAGTGAAGTATCGGAATCTGAAACTGGACTCACAGGAGAGGTACACATCATAGAAAGTGAGAGTGTCAGTAGTCTTGTACTTAAGTCGCCATTGTGCCTTTTGTATTAAATTCGGATGCAATTTCTGTGTTTCATCGTCAATAAGAAGGTCCAAGGGATACAGTAAACCTAAAGTGAAGATTCGGAATCTCAAACTGGACTCACAGGAGAGGTTCAAATCATAGAATGTTAGAGTGTCAGTCCTTTTGTACTTAAGTCGGCATTGTGACTTTTGTATTAAATTCGGATGCAAACTCTGTGTTTCATCGTCAATTAGAAGGTCCAAGGGATACAGTAAACCTGAAGTGATGTATCGGAATGTGAAACTGGACTCACAGGAGAGTTTCAAATCATAGAAAGTTAGAGTGTCAGTCCTCTAGTACTTAAGTCGGCATTGTGCCATTTGTATTAAATTCGGGTGAAATTTCTGTGTTTCACCGTCAATAAGAAGGTCCAAGGGATACAGTAAACCTGAAGTGAAGCATCGGAATCTAAGACTGGACTCACAGGAGACATTCAAATCATAGATAGCTAGAGTGTCACTCCTCTTATACTTAAGTCGGTATTGTGCCTTTTGTATTAAATTCGGATGCAATTTCTGTATTTCATCGTCAATAAGAAGGACCAAGGGATACAGTAAACCTTAAGTAAGCATCGGAACCTAAAACTGGACTCACAGGAGAGGTTCAAATCATAGAAAGTTAGAGTGTCAGTCCTCTTGTACTTAAGTCGGCATTGTGCCTTTTGTATTAATTTTGGATGCAAACTCTGTGTTTCATCGTCAATAAGAAGGTCTAAGGGATACAGTAAATCTGGAATGAAGCATTGGAATCTGAGACTGGACTCACAGGAGAGGTTCAAATCATAGAGAATGAGAGTGTCAGTCCTCTTTTACTTAAGTCGGCATTGTGCGTTTTGAATTTAATTCCGATGCAAATTCTGTGTTTCATCGTCAATAAGAAGGTCCAAGGGATACAGTAAACCTTAAGTGAAGCATCGGAATCTAAAACTGGACTCGCAGGAGAGGTTCAAATAATAGAATGTTAGAGTGTCAGTCCTCTTTTACTTAAGTCGGCATTGTGCCTTTTGTATTAAATTCGGATGCAATATCTGTGTTTCATCGTCAATAAGAAGGTCCAAGGGATACACTAAACCTGAAGTGATGCATCGGAAACTAAAACTGGACTCAGAGGAGAGGTTCAAATCATAGAAAGTTAGAATGTCAGTCCTCTTGTACTTAAGTCGGCATTGTGCCTTTTGTATTAAATTCGGATGCAATTTCTGTGTTTCATCGTCAATAAGAAGGTCCAAGGTATACTGTAAACCTGAAGTGAAGCATCGGAATCTAAAACCGGACTCACAGGAGCGGTTCAAATCATAGAAAGTGAGAGTATCAGTCCTCTTGTACTTAAGTCGACATTGTGCCATTTGTATTAAATTCGGATGCAATTTCTGTGTTTCATCGTCACTAAGAAGGTCCAAGGGATACAGTAAACCTGAAGTGAAGCATCGGAATCTAAAACTGGACTCACAGGAGAGATTCAAATCATAGAAAGTTAGAGTGTTAGTCCTCTTTTATTTAAGTCGGCATTGTGGCTTTTGCATTAAATTCCGATGCAATTTCTATGTTTCACCGTCAATAAGAAGGTGCAAGGTATACAGTAAACCTGAAGTGAAGCATCGGAATTTAAAACCGGACTCAAAGGAGAGGTTCAAATCATAGATAGAGAGAGTGTCAGTCCTCTTGTACTTAAGTTGGCATTGTGCCCTTTGTATTAAATTCGGATGCAATTCCTATGCTTCATAGTCAATAAGAAGGTCCAAGGGATACAGTAAACCTGAAGTGAAGCATCGGAATCTAAGACTGGACTCACAGGAGAGGTTCAAATCATAGAAAGTAAGAGTGTCTGTCCTCTTCTATTTAGGTCGGCATTGTGCCTTTTGAATTTAATTCCGATGCAATTACTGTGTTTCATCGTCAATAAGAAGGTCCAAAGGATATAGTAAACCTGAAGTGAAGCATCGGAATCTAAAACTGAACTCACAGGAGAGATTCAAATCATAGAAAGTTAGAGTGTCAGTCCTCTTGCACTTAAGTCGGCATTGAGCCTTTTGTATTAAAGTCGGGTGCAATTTCTGTGTTTCATCATCAATAAGAAGGTCCAAGGGATACAGTAAACCTGAAGTGAAGCATCGAAATCTAAAACTGGACTCACAGGAAAGGTTCAAATCATAGAAAGTGACAGTGTCAGTCCTCTTGTAGTTAAGTCGGCATTGTGGCAATTGTGTTAAATTCCGGTGCAATTTCTGTGTTTCATCGTCAATAAGAAGTTCCAAGGGATATAGTAAACCTGAAGTGATGCATCGGAATCTAAAACTAGACTCACAGGAGAGGTTCAAATCATAGAGAGTGAAAGTGTTGGTCCTCTTGTACTTAAGTCGACATTGTGCCATTTGCATTAAATTCGGATACAATTTCTGTGCTTCATCGTCAATAAGAAGGTCCAAGGGACACAGTAAACCTGAAGTGAAGCATCGGAATCTAAGACTGGACTCACAGGAGAGGTTCAAATCATAGAGAATGAGAGTGTCAGTCCTCTTTTACTTAAGTCGGCATTGTGCGTTTTGAATTAAATTCCGATGCAATTTCTGTGTTTCATCGACAATAAGAATGTCTAAGGGGTACAGTAAACCTGAAGTGAAGCATCGGAATCTAAAACTGGATTCACAGGAGAGGTTCAAATCATAGAAAGTTAGAATGTCAGTCCTCTTGTACTTAAGTCGGCATTGTGCCCTTTGTATTAAATTCGGATGGAATTTCTGTGTTTCATCGTCAATAAGAAGGAGCAAGGTATTCAGTAAACCTGAAGTGAAGCATCGGAATCTAAAACTAGACTCACAGGAGAGGTTCAAAACATAGAAAATGAGAGTGTCAGTCCTCTTGTACTTAAGTCGGCATTGTGCCCTTTGTATTTAATTAGGATGAAATATCTGTGTTTCATCGTGAATACGAAGGTCCAAGGGATACTGTAAACCTGAAGTGAAGCATCGGAATCTAAAACTGGACTCACAGGAGAGGTTCAAATCATAGAAAGTGAGAGTGTCAGTACTATTGTACTTTAGTCGCCATTGTGATTTATTTATTAAATTCGGATGCAATTTCTGTGTTTCATCGTCAATAAGAAGGTCCAAGGGGTACAGTAAACCTGAAGTGGAGCATCGGGATTTAAAACTGGATTCACAGGAGAGGTTCAAATCATAGAAAGTTAGAATGTCAGTCCTCTTGTACTTAAGTCGGCATTGTGCCCTTTGTGTTAAATTCGGATGCAATTTCTGTGTTTCATCGTCAATAAGAAGGAGCTAGGTATTCAGTAAACCTGAAGTGAAGCATCGGAATCTAAAACTGGACTCACAGGAGAGGTTCAAATCATAGAAAATGAGAGTGTCAGTCCTCTTGTACTTAAGTCGGCATTGTGCCATTTGTATTTAATTAGGATGAAATATCTGTGTTTCATCGTCAATACGAAGGTCCAAGGGATACAGTAAATCTGTAGTGAAGCATCGGAAACTAAAACTGGACTCACAGGAGAGGTTCAAATCATAGAAAGTGAGAGTGCCAGTACTCTTGTACTTTAGTCGCTATTGTGATTTGTGTAATAAATTCGGAAGCAATTTCTGTCTTTCATCGTCAATAAGAAGGTCCAAGGGATACAGTAAACCTGAAGTGATGCATCGGAATCTAAAACTGGAATCACAGGAGAGGTTCAAATCATAGAAAGTTAGAGTGTCAATCCTCTTGTACTTAACTCTGCATTGTGATTTTTGAATTTAATTCCGATGCAATTTCTGTGTTTCATCGTCAATAAGAAGGTCCAAGGGATACAGTAAACCTGGAATGAAGCATTGGAATCTAAGACTGGACTCACAGGAGAGGTTCAAATCATAGAGAATGAGAGAGTCAGTCCTCTTTTACTTAAGTCGGCATTGTGCGTTTTGAATTTAATTCCGATGCGAATTCTGTGTTTCATCGTCAATAAGAAGGTCCAAGGGATACAGTAAACCTTAAGTGAAGCATCGGAATCTAAAACTGGACTCGCAGGAGAGGTTCAAATCATAGAATTTTAGAGTGTCAGTCCTCTTTTACTTAAGTCGGCATTGTGCCTTTTGTATTAAATTCGGATGCAATATCTGTGTTTCATCGTCAATAAGAAGGTCCACGGGATACAGTAAACCTGAAGTGAAGCATCGGAAACTAAAACTGGACTCACAGGAGAGGTTCAAATCATAGAAAGTTAGAATGTCAGTCCTCTTGTACTTAAGTCGGCATTGTGCCTTTTCTATTAAATTCGGATGCAATTTCTGTGTTTCATCGTCAATAAGAAGGTGCAAGGTATACTGTAAACCTGAAGTGAAGCATCGGAATCTAAAACTGGACTCACAGGAGCGGTTCAAATCATAGAAAGTGAGAGTGTCAGTCCTCTTGTACTTAAGTCGACATTGTGCCATTTGTATTAAATTCGGATGCAATTTCTGTGTTTCATCGTCAATAAGAAGGTCCAAGGGATACAGTAAACCTGAAGTGAAGCATCGGAATCTAAAACTGGACTCACAGGAGAGGTTCAAATCATAGAAAGTTAGAGTGTTAGTCCTCTTTTATTTAAGTCGGCATTGTGGCTTTTGCATTAAATTCCGATGCAATTTCTATGTTTCACCGTCAATAAGAAGGTGCAAGGTATACAGTAAACCTGAAGTGAAGCATCGGAATTTAAAACCGGACTCACAGGAGAGGTTCAAATGATAGAAAGAGAGAGTGTCAGTCCTCTTGTACTTAAGTTGGCATTGTGCCATTTGTATTAGATTCGGATGCAATTCCTGTGCTTCATAGTCAATAAGAAGGTCCAAGGAATACAGTAAACCTGAAGTGAAACATCGGAATCTAAAACTGGACTCACAGAAGAGGTTCAAATCATAGAAAGTAAGAGTGTCAGTCCTCTTGTACTTAAGTCGGCATTGTACCTTTTGTATTAAATTTGGATGCAAACTCTGTGTTTCATCGTCAATAAAAAGGTCCAAGGGATACCGTAAACCTGAAGTGAAGCATCGTGATCTATAACTGGACTCATAGGAGAGGCTCAAATCATAGAAAGTGAGAGTGGCAGTCCTCTTGTAGTTAAGTCGGTATTGCGCATTTTGAATTTAATTCCGATGCAATTTCTGTGTTTCATCGTCAATAACAAGGTGCAAGGTACGCAGTAAACCTGAAGTGAAGTATCGGAATCTGAAACTGGACTCACAGGAGAGGTTCACATCATAGAAAGTGAGAGTGTCAGTAGTCTTGTACTTAAGTCGCCATTGTGCCTTTTGTATTAAATTCGGATGCAATTTCTGTGTTTCATCGTCAATAAGAAGGTCCAAGGGATACAGTAAACCTAAAGTGAAGATTCGGAATCTCAAACTGGACTCACAGGAGAGGTTCAAATCATAGAATGTTAGAGTGTCAGTCCTTTTGTACTTAAGTCGGCATTGTGACTTTTGCATTAAATTCGGATGCAAACTCTGTGTTTCATCGTCAATTAGAAGGTCCAAGGGATACAGTAAACCTGAAGTGATGTATCGGAATCTGAAACTGGACTCACAGGAGAGGTTCAAATCATAGAGAATGAGAGTGTCAGTCCTCTTTTACTTAAGTCGGCATTGTGCGTTTTGAATTAAATTCCGATGCAATTTCTGTGTTTCATCGTCAATAAGAATGTCTAAGGGGTACAGTAAACCTGAAGTGAAGCATCGGAATCTAAAACTGGATTCACAGGAGAGGTTCAAATCATAGAAAGTTAGAATGTCAGTCCTCTTGTACTTAAGTCGGCATTGTGCCCTTTGTATTAAATTCGGATGGAATTTCTGTGTTTCATCGTCAATAAGAAGGAGCAAGGTATTCAGTAAACCTGAAGTGAAGCATCGGAATCTAAAACTAGACTCACAGGAGAGGTTCAAAACATAGAAAATGAGAGTGTCAGTCCTCTTGTACTTAAGTCGGCATTGTGCCCTTTGTATTTAATTAGGATGAAATATCTGTGTTTCATCGTGAATACGAAGGTCCAAGGGATACTGTAAACCTGAAGTGAAGCATCGGAATCTAAAACTGGACTCACAGGAGAGGTTCAAATCATAGAAAGTGAGAGTGTCAGTACTATTGTACTTTAGTCGCCATTGTGATTTATTTATTAAATTCGGATGCAATTTCTGTGTTTCATCGTCAATAAGAAGGTCCAAGGGGTACAGTAAACCTGAAGTGGAGCATCGGGATTTAAAACTGGATTCACAGGAGAGGTTCAAATCATAGAAAGTTAGAATGTCAGTCCTCTTGTACTTAAGTCGGCATTGTGCCCTTTGTATTAAATTCGGATGCAATTTCTGTGTTTCATCGTCAATAAGAAGGAGCTAGGTATTCAGTAAACCTGAAGTGAAGCATCGGAATCTAAAACTGGACTCACAGGAGAGGTTCAAATCATAGAAAATGAGAGTGTCAGTCCTCTTGTACTTAAGTCGGCATTGTGCCCTTTGTATTTAATTAGGATGAAATATCTGTGTTTCATCGTCAATACGAAGGTCCAAGGGATACAGTAAATCTGTAGTGGAGCATCGGAAACTAAAACTGGACTCACAGGAGAGGTTCAAATCATAGAAAGTGAGAGTGCCAGTACTCTTGTACTTTAGTCGCTATTGTGATTTGTGTAATAAATTCGGAAGCAATTTCTGTCTTTCATCGTCAATAAGAAGGTCCAAGGGATACAGTAAACCTGAAGTGATGCATCGGAATCTAAAACTGGAATCACAGGAGAGGTTCAAATCATAGAAAGTTAGAGTGTCAATCCTCTTGTACTTAACTCTGCATTGTGATTTTTGAATTTAATTCCGATGCAATTTCTGTGTTTCATCGTCAATAAGAAGGTCCAAGGGATACAGTAAACCTGGAATGAAGCATTGGAATCTAAGACTGGACTCACAGGAGAGGTTCAAATCATAGAGAATGAGAGAGTCAGTCCTCTTTTACTTAAGTCGGCATTGTGCGTTTTGAATTTAATTCCGATGCGAATTCTGTGTTTCATCGTCAATAAGAAGGTCCAAGGGATACAGTAAACCTTAAGTGAAGCATCGGAATCTAAAACTGGACTCGCAGGAGAGGTTCAAATCATAGAATTTTAGAGTGTCAGTCCTCTTTTACTTAAGTCGGCATTGTGCCTTTTGTATTAAATTCGGATGCAATATCTGTGTTTCATCGTCAATAAGAAGGTCCACGGGATACAGTAAACCTGAAGTGAAGCATCGGAAACTAAAACTGGACTCACAGGAGAGGTTCAAATCATAGAAAGTTAGAATGTCAGTCCTCTTGTACTTAAGTCGGCATTGTGCCTTTTCTATTAAATTCGGATGCAATTTCTGTGTTTCATCGTCAATAAGAAGGTGCAAGGTATACTGTAAACCTGAAGTGAAGCATCGGAATCTAAAACTGGACTCACAGGAGCGGTTCAAATCATAGAAAGTGAGAGTGTCAGTCCTCTTGTACTTAAGTCGACATTGTGCCATTTGTATTAAATTCGGATGCAATTTCTGTGTTTCATCGTCAATAAGAAGGTCCAAGGGATACAGTAAACCTGAAGTGAAGCATCGGAATCTAAAACTGGACTCACAGGAGAGGTTCAAATCATAGAAAGTTAGAGTGTTAGTCCTCTTTTATTTAAGTCGGCATTGTGGCTTTTGCATTAAATTCCGATGCAATTTCTATGTTTCACCGTCAATAAGAAGGTGCAAGGTATACAGTAAACCTGAAGTGAAGCATCGGAATTTAAAACCGGACTCACAGGAGAGGTTCAAATGATAGAAAGAGAGAGTGTCAGTCCTCTTGTACTTAAGTTGGCATTGTGCCATTTGTATTAGATTCGGATGCAATTCCTGTGCTTCATAGTCAATAAGAAGGTCCAAGGAATACAGTAAACCTGAAGTGAAACATCGGAATCTAAAACTGGACTCACAGAAGAGGTTCAAATCATAGAAAGTAAGAGTGTCAGTCCTCTTGTACTTAAGTCGGCATTGTACCTTTTGTATTAAATTTGGATGCAAACTCTGTGTTTCATCGTCAATAAAAAGGTCCAAGGGATACCGTAAACCTGAAGTGAAGCATCGTGATCTATAACTGGACTCATAGGAGAGGCTCAAATCATAGAAAGTGAGAGTGGCAGTCCTCTTGTAGTTAAGTCGGTATTGCGCATTTTGAATTTAATTCCGATGCAATTTCTGTGTTTCATCGTCAATAACAAGGTGCAAGGTACGCAGTAAACCTGAAGTGAAGTATCGGAATCTGAAACTGGACTCACAGGAGAGGTTCACATCATAGAAAGTGAGAGTGTCAGTAGTCTTGTACTTAAGTCGCCATTGTGCCTTTTGTATTAAATTCGGATGCAATTTCTGTGTTTCATCGTCAATAAGAAGGTCCAAGGGATACAGTAAACCTAAAGTGAAGATTCGGAATCTCAAACTGGACTCACAGGAGAGGTTCAAATCATAGAATGTTAGAGTGTCAGTCCTTTTGTACTTAAGTCGGCATTGTGACTTTTGTATTAAATTCGGATGCAAACTCTGTGTTTCATCGTCAATTAGAAGGTCCAAGGGATACAGTAAACCTGAAGTGATGTATCGGAATCTGAAACTGGACTCACAGGAGAGTTTCAAATCATAGAAAGTTAGAGTGTCAGTCCTCTAGTACTTAAGTCGGCATTGTGCCATTTGTATTAAATTCGGGTGAAATTTCTGTGTTTCACCGTCAATAAGAAGGTCCAAGGGATACAGTAAACCTGAAGTGAAGCATCGGAATCTACGACTGGACTCACAGGAGAGGTTCAAATCATAGAAAGTGAGAGTGTCTGTCCCTTACTACTTAGGTCGGCATTGTGCCTTTTGAATTTAATTCGGATGCAATTTCTGTGTTTCATCGTCAATAAGAAGGTCCAAAGGATATAGTAAACCTGAAGTGAAGCATCGGAATCTAAAACTGAACTCACAGGAGACATTCAAATCATAGGTAGCTAGAGTGTCACTCCTCTTATACTTAAGTCGGTATTGTGCCTTTTGTATTAAATTCGGATGCAATTTCTGTGTTTCATCGTCAATAAGAAGGACCAAGGGATACAGTAATCCTTAAGTAAGCATCGGAACCTAAAACTGGACTCACAGGAGAGGTTCAAATCATAGAAAGTTAGAGTGTCAGTCCTCTTGTACTTAAGTCGGCATTGTGCCTTTTGTGTTAATTTTGGATGCAAACTCTGTGTTTCATCGTCAATAAGAAGGTCTAAGGGATACAGTAAAC
Source organism: Schistocerca americana (assembly GCF_021461395.2). NCBI lineage: Eukaryota > Metazoa > Arthropoda > Insecta > Orthoptera > Acrididae > Schistocerca > Schistocerca americana. The sequence goes on along the minus strand of NW_025725275.1, from coordinate 413,556 downwards.
CTGGAATGAAGCAATGGAATCTAAGACTGGACTCACAGGAGAGGTTCAAATCATAGAGAATGAGAGTGTCAGTCCTCTTTTACTTAAGTCGGCATTGTGCGTTTTGAATTTAATTCCGATGCAAATTCTGTGTTTCATCGTCAATAAGAAGGTCCAAGGGATACAGTAAACCTTAAGTGAAGCATCGGAATCTAAAACTGGACTCGCAGGAGAGGTTCAAATAATAGAATGTTAGAGTGTCAGTCCTCTTTTACTTAAGTCGGCATTGTGCCTTTTGTATTAAATTCGGATGCAATATCTGTGTTTCATCGTCAATAAGAAGGTCCAAGGGATACACTAAACCTGAAGTGATGCATCGGAAACTAAAACTGGACTCAGAGGAGAGGTTCAAATCATAGAAAGTTAGAATGTCAGTCCTCTTGTACTTAAGTCGGCATTGTGCCTTTTGTATTAAATTCGGATGCAATTTCTGTGTTTCATCGTCAATAAGAAGGTCCAAGGTATACTGTAAACCTGAAGTGAAGCATCGGAATCTAAAACCGGACTCACAGGAGCGGTTCAAATCATAGAAAGTGAGAGTATCAGTCCTCTTGTACTTAAGTCGACATTGTGCCATTTGTATTAAATTCGGATGCAATTTCTGTGTTTCATCGTCAGTAAGAAGGTCCAAGGGATACAGTAAACCTGAAGTGAAGCATCGGAATCTAAAACTGGACTCACAGGAGAGATTCAAATCATAGAAAGTTAGAGTGTTAGTCCTCTTTTATTTAAGTCGGCATTGTGGCTTTTGCATTAAATTCCGATGCAATTTCTGTGTTTCACCGTCAATAAGAAGGTGCAAGGTATACAGTAAACCTGAAGTGAAGCATCGGAATTTAAAACCGGACTCAAAGGAGAGGTTCAAATCATAGATAGAGAGAGTGTCAGTCCTCTTGTACTTAAGTTGGCATTGTGCCCTTTGTATTAAATTCGGATGCAAATCCTGTGCTTCATAGTCAATAAGAAGGTCCAAGGGATACAGTAAACCTGAAGTGAAGCATCGGAATCTAAGACTGGACTCACAGGAGAGATTCAAATCATAGAAAGTGAGAGTGTCTGTCCTCTTCTATTTAGGTCGGCATTGTGCTTTTGAATTTAATTCCGATGCAATTTCTGTGTTTCATCGTCAATAAGAAGGTCCAAAGGATATAGCAAACCTGAAGTGTAGCATCGGAATCTAAAACTGAACTCACAGGAGAGATTCAAATCATAGAAAGCTAGAGTGTCACTCCTCTTGTACTTAAGTCGGTATAGTGCCTTTTGTATTAAATTCGGATGCAATTTCTGTGTTTCATCGTCAATAAGAAGGACCAAGGGATACAGTAAACCTTAAGTAATGCATCGGAATCTAAAACTGGACTCACAGGAGAGGTTCAAATCATAGAAAGTTAAAGTGTCAGTCCATTTGTACTTAAGTCGGCATTGTGCCTTTTGTATTAATTTTGGATGCAAACTCTGTGTTTCATCGTCAATAAGAAGGTCCAAGGGATACAGTAAACCTGGAATGAAGCATTGGAATCTAAGACTGGACTCACAGGAGAGGTTCAAATCATAGAGAATGAGAGTGTCAGTCCTCTTTTACTTAAGTCGGCATTGTGCGTTTTGAATTTAATTCCGATGCAAATTCTGTGTTTCATCGTCAATAAGAAGGTCCAAGGGATACAGTAAACCTTAAGTGAAGCATCGGAATCTAAAACTGGACTCGCAGGAGAGGTTCAAATAATAGAATGTTAGAGTGTCAGTCCTCTTTTACTTAAGTCGGCATTGTGCCTTTTGTATTAAATTCGGATGCAATATCTGTGTTTCATCGTCAATAAGAACGTGCAAGGGATACAGTAAACCTGAAGTGAAGCATCGGAAACTAAAACTGGACTCACAGGAGAGGTTCAAATCATAGAAAGTTAGAATGTCAGTCCTCTTGTACTTAAGTCGGCATTGTGCGTTTTGTATTAAATTCGGATGCAATTTCTGCGTTTCATCGTCAATAAGAAGCTCCAAGGTATACTGTAAACCTGAAGTGAAGCATCGGAATCTAAAACTGGACTCACAGGAGCGGTTCAAATCATAGAAAGTGAGAGTATCAGTCCACTTGTACTTAAGTCGACATTGTGCCATTTGTATTAAATTCGGATGCAATTTCTGTGTTTCATCGTCAATAAGAAGGTCCAAGGGATACAGTAAACCTGAAGTGAAGCATCGGAATCTAAAACTGGACTCACAGGAGAGATTCAAATCATAGAAAGTTAGAGTGTTAGTCCTCTTTTATTTAAGTCGGCATTGTGGCTTTTGCATTAAATTCCGATACAATTTCTATGTTTCACCGTCAATAAGAGGGTGCAAGGTATACAGTAAACCTGAAGAGAAGCATCGGAATTTATAACCGGACTCACAGTAGAGTTTCAAATCATAGAAAGAGACAGTGTCAGTCCTCTTGTACTTAAGTTGGCATTGTGCCATTTGTATTAAATTCGGATGCAATTCCTGTGATTCATAGTCAATAAGAAGGTCCAAGGAAAACAGTAAACCTGAAGTGAAACATCGGAATCTAAAACTGGACTCACAGGAGAGGTTCAAATCATAGAAAGTAAGAGTGTCAGTCCTCTTGTACTTAAGTCGGCATTGTACCTTTTGTATCAAATTTGGATGCAAACTCTGTGTTTCATCGTCAATAAAAAGGTCCAAGGGATACAGTAAACCAGAAGTGAAGCATCGGGATCTATAACTGGACTCATAGGAGAGGTTCAAATCATAGAAAGTGAGAGTGGCAGTCCTCTTGTAGTTAAGTCGGTATTGTGCATTTTGAAATTAATTCCGATGCAATTTCTGTGTTTCATCGTCAATAACAAGGTGCAAGGTATGCAGTAAACCTGAAGTGAAGTATCGGAATCTGAAACTGGACTCACATGAGAGGTTCACATCATAGAAAGTGAGAGTGTCAGTAGTCTTGTTCTTAAGTCGCCATTGTGCCTTTTGTATTAAATTCGGATGCAATTTCTGTGTTTCATCGTCAATAAGAAGGTCCAAGGGATACAGTAAACCTGAAGTGAAGATTCGGAATCTCAAACTGGACTCATAGGAGAGGTTCAAATCATACAATGTTAGAGTGTCAGTCCTTTTGTACTTAAGTCGGCATTGTGACTTTTGTATTAAATTCGGATGCAAACTCTGTGTTTCATCGTCAATTAGAAGGTCCAAGGGATACAGTAAACCTGAAGTGATGCATCGGAATCTGAAACTGGACTCACAGGAGAGGTTCAAATGATAGAAAGTTAGGGTGTCAGTCCTCTTGTACTTAAGTCGGCATTGTGCCATTTGTATTAAATTCGGGTGCAATTTCTGTGTTTCATCGTCAATAAGTTGGTCCAAGGGATACAGTAAACCTGAAGTGAAGCATCGGAACCTAAGACTCGACTCACAGGAGAGGTTCAAATCATAGAAAGTGAGAGTGTCTGTCCTCTTCTACTTAGGTCGGCATTGTGCATTTTGAATTTAAATCCGATGCAATTTCTGTGTTTCATCGTCAATAAGAAGGTCCAAAAGATATAGTAAACCTGAAGTGAAGCATCGGAATCTAAAACTGAACTCACAGGAGAGATTCAAATCATAGAAAGCTAGAGTGTCACTCCTCTTGTACTTAAGTCGGTATTGTGCCTTTTGTATTAAATTCGGATGCAATTTCTGTGTTTCATCGTCAATAAGAAGGACCAAGGGATACAGTAAACCTTAAGTAAAGCATCGGAATCTAAAACTGGACTCACAGGAGAGGTTCAAATCATAGAAAGTTAGAGTGTCAGTCCTCTTGTACTTAAGTCGGCATTGTGCCTTTTGTATTAATTTTGGATGCAAAATCTGTGATTCATCGTCAATAAGAAGGTCCAAGGGATGCAGTAAACCTGGAATGAAGCATTGGAATCTAAGACTGGACTCACAGGAGAGGTTCAAATCATAGAGAATGAGAGTGTCAGTCCTCTTTTTCTTAAGTCGGCATTGTGCGTTTTGAATTTAATTCCGATGCAAATTCTGTGTTTCATCGTCAATAAGAAGGTCCAAGGGATACAGTAAACCTTAAGTGAAGCATCGGAATCTAAAACTGGACTCGCAGGAGAGGTTCAAATCATAGAATGTTAGAGTGTCAGTCCTCTTTTACTTAAGTCGGCATTGTGCCTTTTGCATTAAATTCGGATGCAATATCTGTGTTTCATCGTCAATAAGAAGGTCTAAGGGATACAGTAAACCTGAAGTGAAGCATCGGAAACTAAAACTGGACTCACAGGAGAGGTTCAAATCATAGAAAATTAGAATGTCAGTCCTCTTGTACTTAAGTCGGCATTGTGCCTTTTGTATTAAATTCGGATGCAATTTCTGAGTTTCATCGCCAATAAGAAGGTGCAAGGTATACTGTAAACCTGAAGTGAAGCATCGGAATCTAAAACTGGACTCACAGGAGCGGTTGAAATCATAGAAAGTGAGAGTGTCAGTCCTCTTGTACTTAAGTCGACATTGTGCCATTTGTATTAAACTCGGATGCAATTTCTGTGTTTCATCGTCAATAAGAAGGTCCAAGGGATACAGTAAACCTGAAGTGAAGCATCGGAATCTAAAACTGGACTCACAGGAGAGATTCAAATCATAGAAAGTTAGAGTGTTAGTCCTCTTTTATTTAACTCGGCATTGTGGCTTTTGCATTAATTTCCGATTCAATTTCTATGCCTCATCGTCAATAAGAAGGTGCAAGGTAAACAGTAAACCTGAAGAGAAGCATCGGAATTTAAAACCGGACTCACAGGAGAGGTTCAAATCATAGAAAGGGAGAGTGTCAGTCCTCTTGTACTTAAGTTGGCATTGTGCCATTTGTATTAAATTCGGATGCAATTCCTGTGTTTCATAGTCAATAATAAGGTCCAAGGAATACAGTACACCTGAAGTGAAACATCGGAATCTAAAACTGGACTCACAGGAGAGGGTCACATCATAGAAAGTGAGAGTGTCAGTATTCTTGTACATAAGTCGCCATTGTGCCTTTTGTATTAAATTCGGATGCAATTTCTATGTTTCATCGTCAATAAGAAGGTCAAAGGGATACTCTAAACCTGAAGTGAAGCTTCGGAATCTCAAACTGGACTCACAGGAGCGGTTCAAATCATAGAAAGTGAGAGTGTCAGTCCTCTTGTACTTAAGTCGACATTGTGGCATTTGTATTAAATTCGGATGCAATTTCTGTGTTTCATCGTCAATAAGAAGGTCCAAGGGATACAGTAAACCTGAAGTGAAGCATCGGAATCTAAAACTGGACTCAATGGAGAGATTCAAATCATAGAAAAATAGAGTGTTAGTCCTCTTTTATTTAAGTCGGCATTGTGGCTTTTGCATTAAATTCCGATGCAATTTCTATGTCTGATCGTCAATAAGTAGGTGCAAGGTATACAGTAAACCTGAAGTGAAGCATCGGATTTTAAAACCGGACTCAAAGGAGAGGTTCAAATCATAGAAAGAGAGAGTGTCAGTCCTCTTGTACTTAAGTTGACATTGTGCCATTTGTATTAAATTTGGATGCAATTCCTGTGTTTCATAGTCAATAAGAAGGTCCAAGGAAAACAGTACACCTGAAGTGAAACATCGGAATCTAAAACTGGACTCACAGGAGTGGTTCAAATCATAGAAAGTGAGAGTGTCAGTCCTCTTGTACTTAAGTCGGCATTGTGCCATTTGTATTAAATTCGGATGCAATTTCTGTCTTTCATCGCCAATAAGAAGGTCCAAGGGATACAGTAAACCTGAAGTGAAGCATCGGAATCTAAAACTGGACTCACAGGAGAGGTTCAAATCATAGAAAGTGAGAGTGTCAGTCCTCTTGTACTTAAGTCGACATTGTGCCATTTGTATTAAATTCTGATGCAATTTCTGTGTTTCATCGTCAATAAGAAAGTCCAAGGGATACAGTAAACCTGAAGTGAAGCATCGGAATCTAAAACTGGACTCACAGGAGAGATTCAAATCATAGAAAGTTAGAGTGTTAGTCCTCCTTTATTTAAGTCGGCATTGTGGCTTTTGCATTAAATTCCGATGCAATTTCTATGTCTCATCGTCAATAAGAAGGTGCAAGGTATACAGTAAACCTGAAGTGAAGCATCGGAATTTAAAACCGGACTCACAGGAGAGGTTCAAATCATAGAAAGAGAGAGTGTCACTCCTCTTGTACTTAAGTCGGTATTGTGCCTTTTGTATTAAATTCGGATGCAATTTCTGTGTTTCATCGTCAATATGAAGGTCCAAGGGATACAGTAAAGCCTAAGTAAAGCATCGGAATCTAAAACTGGACTCACAGGAGAGGTTCAAATCATAGAAAGTTAGAGTGTCAGTCCTCTTGTACTTAAGTCGGCATTTTGCCTTTTGTATTAATTTCGGATGCAAAGTCTGTGTTTCATCGTCAATAAGAAGGTCCAAGGGATACAGTAAACCTGAAGTGAAGCATCGGAATCTAAGACTGGACTCACAGGAGAGGATCAAATCATAGAAAGTTAGAGTGTCATTCCTCTTGTACTTAACACTGCATTGTGATTTTTGAATTTAATTCCGATGCTATTTCTGTGTTTCTTCGTCAATAAGAAGGTCCAAGGGATACAGTAAACCTGGAATGAAGCATTGGAATCTAAGACTGGACTCACAGGAGAGGTTCAAATCATAGAAAATGAGAGTGTCAGTCCTCTTTTACTTAAGTCGGCATTGTGCGTTTTGAATTTAATTCCGATGCAATTTCTATGTTTCATCGTCAATAAGAAGGTGCAAGGTATACAGTAAACCTGAAGTGAAGCATCGGAATTTAAAACCGGTCTCACAGGAGAGGTTCAAATCATAGAAAGAGAGAGTGTCAGTAGTCTTGTACTTAAGTTGGCATTGTGCCATTTGTATTAAATTCGGATGCAATTCCTGTGTTTCATAGTCAATAAGAAGGTCAAAGGAATACAGTAAACCCGAAGAGAAACATCGGAATCTAAAACTGGACTCACAGGAGAGGTTCATATCATAGAAAGTTAGAGTGTCAGTCCTCTTGTACTTAAGTCGGCATTTTGCCTTTTGTATTAATTTCGGATGCAAAGTCTGTGTTTCATCGTCAATAAGAAGGTCCAAGGGATACAGTAAACCTGAAGTGAAGCATCGGAATCTAAAACTGGACTCACAGGAGAGGTTCAAATCATAGAAAGTTAGAATGTCAGTCCTCTTGTACTTAAGTCGGCATTGTGCCGTTTGTATTAAATTCGGATGCAATTTCTGTGTTTCATCGTCAATAAGAAGGTCCAAGGGATACAGTAAACCTGAAGTGAAGCATCGGAATCGAAAACTGGACTCACAGGAGAGGTTCAAATCATAGAAAGTTAGAGTGTTATTCCTCTTTTATTTAAGTCGGCATTGTGGATTTTGCATTAAATTCCGATGCAATTTCTGTGTCTCATCGTCAATAAGAAGGTGCAAGGTATACAGTAAACCTGAAGTGAAGCATCGGAATTTAAAACCGGACTCACAGGAGAGGTTCAAATCATAGAAAGTGAGAGTGTCAGTCCACTTCTACTTAGGTCTGCATTGTGCCTTTTGAATTTAATTCCGATGCAATTTCTGTGTTTCATCGTCAATAAGAAGGCCCAAAGGATATAGTAAACATGATGTGAAGTATCGGAATCTGAAACTGGACTTACAGGAGAGGTTGAAATCATAGAAAGTGAGAGTGTCTGTCCTCTGCTACTTAGGTCGGCATTGTGCCTTTTGAATTTAATTCCGATGCAATTTCTGTGTTTCATCGTCAATAAGAAGGTCCAAAGGATATAGTAAACCTGAAGTGAAGCATCGGAATCTAAAACTGAACTCACAGGAGAGATTCAAATCATAGAAAGCTAGAGCGTCACTACTCTTGTACTTAAGTCGGTATTGTGTCTTTTGTATTAGATTCGGATGCAATTTCTGTGTTTCATCGTCAATAAGAAGGTCCAAGGGATACAGTAAACCTTAAGTAAAGCATCGGAATCTAAAACTGGACTCACAGGAGAGGTTCAAATCATAGAAAGTTAGAGTGTCAGTCCTCTTGTACTTAAGTCGGCATTGTGCCTTTTGTATTAATTTTGGATGCAAACTCTGTGTTTCATCGTCAATAAGAAGGTCCAAGGGATACAGTAAACCTGAAGTGAAGCATCGGAATCTAAAACTGGACTCACAGGAGAGGTTCAAATCATAGAAAGTTAGAGTGTCATTCCTCTTGTACTTAACTCTGCATTGTGATTTTTGAATTTAATTCCGATGCAATTTCTGTGTTTCATCGTCAATAAGAAGGTCCAAGGGATACAGTAAACCTGATGTGAAGCATCGGGATCTATAACTGGACTCATAGGAGAGGTTCAAATCATAGAAAGTGAGAGTGGCAGTCCTGTTGTAGTTAAGTCGGTATTGTGCATTTTGAATTTAATTCCGATGCAATTTCTGTGTTTCATCGTCAATAACAAGGTGCAAGGTACTCAGTAAACCTGAAGTGAAGTATCGGAATCTGAAACTGGACTCGCAGGAGAGGTTCACATCATAGAAAGTGAGAGGGTCAGTAGTCTTGTACTTAAGACGCCATTGTTCCTTTTGTATTAAATTCGGATGCAATTTCTGTGTTTCATCGTCAATAAGAAGGTCCAAGGGATACAGTAAACCTGAAGTGAAGCTTCGGAATCTCAAACTGGACTCACAGGAGAGGTTCAAATCATAGAAAGTTAGAGAGTCAGTCCTTTTGTACTTAAGTCGGCATTGTGACTTTTGTATTAAATTCGGATGCAAACTCTGTGTTTCATCGTCAATTAGAAGGTCCAAGGGATACAGTAAACCTGAAGTGATGCATCGGAATCTGAAACTGGACTCACAGCAGAGGTTCAAATCATAGAAAGTGAGAGTGTCTGTCCTCTTGTACTTAAGTCGGCATTGTGCCTTTTCTATTAAATTCGGATGCAATTTCTGTGTTTCTTCGTCAATAAGATGGTGCAAGGTATACTGTAAACCTGAAGTGAAGCATCGGAATCTAAAACTGGACTCACAGGAGAGGTTCAAATCATAGAAAGTTAGAGTGTTAGTCCTCTTTTATTTAAGTCGGCATTGTGGCTTTTGCATTAAATTCCGATGTAATTTCTATGTTTCATCGTCAATAGGAAGGTGCAAGGTATACAGTAAACCTGAAGTGAAGCATCGGAATTTAAAACCGGACTCACAGGAGGGGTTCAAATCATAGAAAGAGAGAGTGTCAGTCATCTTGTACTTAAGTCGGCATTGTACCTTTTGTATTAAATTTGGATGCAAACTCTGTGTTTCATCGTCAATAAAAAGGTCCAAGGGATACAGTAAACCTGAAGTGAAGCATCGGGATCTATAACTGGACTTATAGGAGAGGTTCAAATCATAGAAAGTGAGAGTGGCAGTCCTCTTGTAGTTAAGTCGGTATTGTGCATTTTGAATTTAATTCCGATGCAATTTCTGAGTTTCATCGTCAATAACAAGGTGCAAGGTACTTAGTAAACCTGAAGTGAAGTATCGGAATCTGAAACTGGACTCACAGGAGAGGTTCAAATCATAGAAAGTGAGAGTGTCAGTAGTCTTGTACTTAAGTCGCCATTGTGCCTTTTGTATTAAATTCGGATGCAATTTCTGTGTTTCATCGTCAATAAGAAGGCCCAAGGGATACAGTAAACCTGAAGTGAAGCTTCGGAATCTCAAACTGGACTCACAGGAGAGGTTCAAATCATAGAAAGTTAGAGAGTCAGTCCTTTTGAACTTAAGTCGGCATTGTGACTTTTGTATTAAATTCGGATATAAACTCTGTGTTTCATCGTCAATTAGAAGGTCCAAGAGATACAGTAAACCTGAAGTGATGCATCGGAATCTGAAGCTGGACTCACAGGAGAGGTTGAAATCATAGATACAGTAAACCAGAAGTGAAGCTTCGGAATCACAAACTGGACTCACAGGAGAGGTTCAAATCATAGAAAGTTAGAGAGTCAGTCCTTTTGTACTTAAGTCGGCGTTGTGACTTTTGTATTAAATTCGGATGCAAACTCTGTGTTTCATCGTCAATTAGAAGGTCCAAGGGATACAGTAAACCTGAAGTGATGCATCGGAATCTGAAACTGGACTCACAGGAAAGATTCAAATCATAGAAAGTGAGAGTGTCAGTCCTCTCGTACTTAAGTCGGCATTGTGCCATTTGTATTAAATTCGGGTGCAATTTCTGTGTATCATCGTCAATAAGAAGGTCCAAGGGATACAGTAAACCTGAAGTGAAGCATCGGAATCTAAAACTGGTCTCACAGGAGAGGTTCAAATCATAGAAAGTGAGAGTGTCTGTCCTCTTCTACTTAGGTCGGCATTGTGCCTTTTGAATTTAATTCCGATGCAATTTCTGTGTTTCATCGTCAATAAGAAGGTCCAAAGGATATAGTAAACCTGAAGTGAAGCATCGGAATCTAAAACTGAACTCACAGGAGAGATTAAAATCATAGAAAGCTTGAGTGTCACTCCTCTTGTACTTAAGTCGGCATTGTGCCATTTGTATTAAATTCGGGTGCAATTTCTGTGTATCATCGTCAATAAGAAGGTCCAAGGGATACAGTAAACCTGAAGTGAAGCATCGGAATTTAAAACCGGACTCACAGGAGAGGTTCAATCATAGAAAGTGAGAGTGTCATTAGTCTTGTACTTATGTCGCCATTGTGCCTTTTGTATTAAATTCGGATGCAATTTCTGTGTTTCATCGTCAAAAAGAAGGTCCAAGGGATACAGTAAACCTGAAGTGAAGCTTCGGAATCTCAAACTGGACTCACAGGAGAGGTTCAAATCATAGAAAGTTAGAGTGTCTGTCCTTTTGTACTTAAGTCGGCATTGTGACTTTTGTATTAAATTCGGATGCAAACTCTGTGTTTCATAGTCAATTAGAAGGTCCAAGGGATAGAGTAAACCTGAAGTGATGCATTGGAATCTGAAACTGGACTCACAGGAGAGGTTCAAATCATAGAAAGCTAGAGTCTCACTCCTCTTGTACTTAAGTCGGTATTGAGCCTTTTGTATTAAATTCGGATGCAATTTCTGTGTTTCATCGTCAATAAGAAGGTCCAAGGGATACAGTAAAGCTTAAGTAAAGCATCGGAATCTAAAACTGGACTCACAGGAGAGGTTCAAATCATAGAAAGTTAGAGTGTCAGTCCTCTTTTACTTAAGTCGGCATTGTGCCTTTTGTATTAATTTCGGATGCAAAAACTGTGTTTCATCGTCAATAAGAAGGTCCAAGGGATACAGTAAACCTGAAGTGAAGCATCGGAATCTAAAACTGGACTCACAGGAGAGGTTCAAATCGTAGAAAGTTAGAGTGTCATTCCTCTTGTACTTAACTCTGCATTGTGACTTTTGAATTTAATTCCGATGCAATTTCTGTGTTTCATCGTCAATAAGAAGGTCCAAGGGATACAGTAAACCTGGAATGAAGCATTGGAATCTAAGACTGGACTCACAGGAGAGGTTCAAATCATAGAAAGTTAGAGTGTCAGTCCTCTTGTACTTAAGTCGGCATTGTGCCTTTTGTATTAATTTCGGAATCAAACTCTGTGTTTCATCGTCAATAAGAAGGTCAAAGGGATACACTAAACCTGAAGTGAAGCATCGGAATCTAAAACTGGACTCACAGGAGAGTTTCAAATCATAGAAAGTTAGAAGGTTAGTCCTCTTTTATTTAAGTCGCCATTGTGGCTTTTGCATTAAATTCAGATGCAATTTCTATGTTTCATCGTCAATAAGAAGGTGCAAGGTATACAGTAAACCTGAAGTGAAGCATCGGAATTTAAAACCGGACTCACAGGAGAGGTTCAAATCATAGAATGAGAGAGGGTCAGTCCTCTTGTACTTAAGTTGGCATTGTGCCATTTGTATTAAATTCGGATGCAATTCCTGTGTTTCATAGTCAATAAGAAGGTCCAAGGAATACAGTAAACCTGAAGTGAAACATCGGAATCTAAAACTGGACTCACAGGAGAGGTTCAAATCATATAAAGTAAGAGTGTCAGTTCTCTTGTACTTAAGTCGGCATTGTACCTTTTGTATTAAATTTGGATGCAAACTCTGTGTTCCATCGTCAATAAGAAGGTCCAAGGGATACAGTAAACCTGGAATGAAGCATTGGAATCTAAGACTGGACTCACAGGAGAGGTTCAAATCATAGAGAATGAGAGTGTCAGTCCTCTTTTACTTAAGTCGGCATTGTGCGTTTTGAATTTAATTCCGATGCAAATTCTGTGTTTCATCGTCAATAAGAAGGTTCAAGGGATACAGTAAACCTGAAGTGAAGCTTCGGAATCTCAAACTGGACTCACAGGAGAGGTTCAAATCATAGAAAGTTAGAGAGTCAGTCCTTTTGTACTTAAGTCGGCATTGTGACTTTTGTATTAAATTCGGATGTAAACCCTGTGTTTCATCGTCAATTAGAAGGTCCAAGAGATACAGTAAACCTGAAGTGATGCATCGGAATCTGAAGCTGGACTCACAGGAGAGGTTGAAATCATAGATACAGTAAACCTGAAGTGAAGCTTCGGAATCACAAACTGGACTCACAGGAAAGGTTCAAATCATAGAAAGTTAGAGAGTCAGTCCTTTTGTACTTAAGTCGGCGTTGTGACTTTTGTATTAAATTCGGATGCAAACTCTGTGTTTCATCGTCAATTAGAAGGTCCAAGGGATACAGTAAACCTGAAGTGATGCATCGGAATCTGAAACTGGACTCACAGGAAAGATTCAAATCATAGAAAGTGAGAGTGTCAGTCCTCTCGTACTTAAGTCGGCATTGTGCCATTTGTATTAAATTCGGGTGCAATTTCTGTGTATCATCGTCAATAAGAAGGTCCAAGGGATACAGTAAACCTGAAGTGAAGCATCGGAATCTAAAACTGGTCTCACAGGAGAGGTTCAAATCATAGAAAGTGAGAGTGTCTGTCCTCTTCTACTTAGGTCGGCATTGTGCCTTTTGAATTTAATTCCGATGCAATTTCTGTGTTTCATCGTCAATAAGAAGGTCCAAAGGATATAGTAAACCTGAAGTGAAGCATCGGAATCTAAAACTGAACTCACAGGAGAGATTCAAATCATAGAAAGCTTGAGTCTCACTCCTCTTGTACTTAAGTCGGTATTGTGGCTTTTGTGTTAAATTCGGTTGCAATTTCTGTGTGTCATCGTCAATAAGAAGGTCCAAGGGATACAGTAAACCTTAAGTAAAGCATCGGAACCTAAAACTGGACTCACAGGAGAGGTTCAAATCATAGAAAGTTAGAGTGTCAGTCCTCTTGTACTTAAGTCGGCATTGCGCCTTTTGTATTAATTTTGGATGCAAACTCTGTGTTCCATCGTCAATAAGAAGGTCCAAGGGATACAGTAAACCTGGAATGAAGCATTGGAATCTAAGACTGGACTCACAGGAGAGGTTCAAATCATAGAGAATGAGAGTGTCAGTCCTCTTTTACTTAAGTCGGCATTGTGCGTTTTTAATTTAATTCCGATGCAAATTCTGTGTTTCATCGTCAATAAGAAGGTCCAAGGGATACAGTAAACCCTAAGTGAGGCATCGGAATCTAAAACTGGACTCGCAGGAGAGGTTCAAATCATAGAAAGTTAGAGTGTTAGTCCTCTTTTATTTAAGTCGGCATTGTGGCTTTTGCATTAAATTCCGATGCAATTTCTATGTCTCATCGTCAATAAGAAGGTGCAAGGTATACAGTAAACCTGAAGTGAAGCATCGGAATTTAAAACCGGACTCACAGGAGAGGTTCAATCATAGAAAGACAGAGTGTCAGTCCTCTTGTACTTAAGTTGGCATTGTGCCATTTGTATTAAATTCGGATGCAATTCCTGTGTATCATAGTCAATAAGAAGGTCCAAGGAATACAGTACACCTGAAGTGAAACATCGGAATCTAAAACTGGACTCACAGGAGAGGTTCACATCATAGAAAGTGAGAGTGTCATTAGTCTTGTACTTATGTCGCCATTGTGCCTTTTGTATTAAATTCGGATGCAATTTCTGTGTTTCATCGTCAATAAGAAGGTCCAAGGGATACAGTAAACCTGAAGTGAAGCTTCGGAATCTCAAACTGGACTCACAGGAGAGGTTCAAATCATAGAAAGTTAGAGTGTCAGTCCTTTTGTACTTAAGTCGGCATTGTGACTTTTGTATTAAATTCGGATGCAAACTCTGTGTTTCATAGTCAATTAGAAGGTCCAAGGGATACAGTAAACCTGAAGTGATGCATTGGAATCTGATACTGGACTCACAGGAGAGGTTCAAATCATAGAAAGTGAGAGTGTCAGTCCTCTTGTACGTAAGTCGGCATTGTGCCATTTGTATTAAATTCGGGTGCAATTTCTGTGTTTCATCGTCAATAAGAAGGTCCAAGGGATACAGTAAACCTGAAGTGAAGCATCAGAATCTAAAACTGGACTCACAGGAGAGGTTCAAATCATAGAAGGTGAGAGTGTCTGTCCTCTTCTACTTAGGTCGGCATTGTGCATTTTGAATTTAATTCCGATGCAATTTCTGTGTTTCATCGTCAATAAGAAGGTCCAAAAGATATAGTAAACCTGAAGTGAAGCATCGGAATCTAAAACTGAATTCACAGGTGAGATTCAAATCATAGAAAGCTAGAGTCTCACTCCTCTTGTACTTAAGTCGGTATTGAGCCTTTTGTATTAAATTCGGATGCAATTTCTGTGTTTCATCGTCAATAAGAAGGTCCAAGGGATACAGTAAAGCTTAAGTAAAGCATCGGAATCTAAAACTGGACTCACAGGAGAGGTTCAAATCATAGAAAGTTAGAGTGTCAGTCCTCTTTTACTTAAGTCGGCATTGTGCCTTTTGTATTAATTTCGGATGCAAAAACTGTGTTTCATCGTCAATAAGAAGGTCCAAGGGATACAGTAAACCTGAAGTGAAGCATCGGAATCTAAAACTGGACTCACAGGAGAGGTTCAAATCGTAGAAAGTTAGAGTGTCATTCCTCTTGTACTTAACTCTGCATTGTGATTTTTGAATTTAATTCCGATGCAATTTCTGTGTTTCATCGTCAATAAGAAGGTCCAAGGGATACAGTAAACCTGGAATGAAGCATTGGAATCTAAGACTGGACTCACAGGAGAGGTTTAAATCATAGAAAATGAGAGTGTCAGTCCTCTTTTACTTAAGTCGGCATTGTGCGTTTTGAATTTAATTCCGATGCAATTTCTATATTTCATCGTCAATAAGAAGGTGCAAGGTATACAGTAAACCTGAAGTGAAGCATCGGAATTTAAAACCGGACTCACAGGAGAGGTTCGAATCATAGAAAGAGAGAGTGTCAGTCCTCTTGTACTTAAGTTGGCTTTGTGCCATTTGTATTAAATTCGGATGCAATTCCTGTGTTTCATAGTCAATAAGAAGGACCAAGGAATACAGTAAACCTGAAGTGAAACATCGGAATCTAAAACTGGACTCACAGGAGAGGTTCAAATCATAGAAAGTTAGAGTGTTAGTCCTCTTGTACTTAAGTCGGCATTGTGCCTTTTGTATTAATTTCGGAATCAAACTCTGTGTTTCATCGTCAATAAGAAGGTCCAAGGGATACACTAAACCTGAAGTGAAGCATCGGAATCTAAAACTGGACTCACAGGAGAGTTTCAAGTCATAGAAAGTTAGAAGGTTAGTCCTCTTTTATTTAAGTCGCCATTGTGGCTTTTGCATTAAATTCCGATGCAATTTCTATGTTTCATCGTCAATAAGAAGGTGCAAGGTATACAGTAAACCTGAAGTGAAGCATCGGAATTTAAAACCGGACTCACAGGAGAGGTTCAAATCATAGAATGAGAGAGGGTCAGTCCTCTTGTACTTAAGTTGGCATTGTGCCATTTGTATTAAATTCGGATGCAATTCCTGTGTTTCATAGTCAATAAGAAGGTCCAAGGAATACAGTAAACCTGAAGTGAAACATCGGAATCTAAAACTGGACTCATAGGAGAGGTTCAAATCATATAAAGTAAGAGTGTCAGTTCTCTTGTACTTAAGTCGGCATTGTACCTTTTGTATTAAATTTGGATGCAAACTCTGTGTTTCATCGCCAATTAGAAGGTCCAAGGGATACAGTAAACCTGAAGTGATGCATCGGAATCTGAAACTGGACTCACAGGAGAGGTTCAAATCATAGAAAGTTAGAATGTCAGTCCTCTTGTACTTAAGTAGGCATTGTTGCATTTGTATTAAATTCGGATGAAATTTCTGTGTTTCATCGTCAATAAGAAGGTCCAAGGGATACAGTTAAACTGAAGTAAAGCATCGGAATCTAAAACTGGACTAACAGAAGAGCTTCAGATCATAGAAAGTGAGAGTGTCAGTCCTCTTGTACTTAAGTCGGCATTGTGATTTTTGTATTAAATTCGGATGCAATTTCTGTGTTTCATCGTCAATAAGAAGATCCAAGGGATACAGTAAACCTGAAGTGAAGTTTCGGAATCTAAAACTGGACTCACAGGAGAGGTTCAAATCATAGAAAGTGAGAGTGTCAGTCCTCTTCTACTTAAGTCGGCATTGTGCCTTTTGAATTTAATTCCGATGCAATTTCTGTGTTTCATCGTCATTAAGAAGGTCCAAGGGATACAGTAACCCTGAAGTGAAGCATCGGAGGTTAAAACTAGACTCACAGGAGAGATTCAAATCATTGAAAGTTAGAGTGTCACTCCTCTTGTACTTGAGTCGGTATTGTGCCTTTTGTATTAAATTCGGATGCAATTTATGTGTTTCATCGTCAATAAGAAAGTCCAAGGGGTACAGTAAACCTTAAGTGAAGCATCGGAATCTAAAACTGCACTCGCAGGAGAGGTTCTAATCATAGAATGTTAGAGTGTCAGTCCTCTTTTACTTAAGTCGGCATTGTGCCTTTTGTATTAAATTCTGATGCAATTTCTGTGTTTCATCGTCAATAAGAAGGTCCAAGGGATACAGTAAACCTGAAGTGAAGCATCCGAATCTAAAACTGTACTCACAGGAGAGGTTCAAATCATAGAAAGTTAGAGTGTTAGTCCTCTTTTATTTAAGTCGGCATTGTGGCGTTTGCATTAAATTCCGATGCAATTTCTATGTTTCATCGTCAATAAGAAGGTGCAACGTATACAGTAAACCTGAAGTGAAGCATCGGAATTTAAAACCGGACTCACAGGAGAGGTTCAAATCATAGAAAGAGAGAGTGTCAGTCCTCTTGTACTTAAGTTGGCATTGTGCTATTTGTATTAAGTTCGGATGCAATTCCTGTGTTTCATAGTCAATAAGAAGGTCCAAGGAATACAGTAAACCTGAAGTGAAACATCGGAATCTAAAACTGGACTCACAGGAGAGGTTCAAATCATAGAAAGTTAGAGTGTCAGTCCTCTTGTACATAAGTCGGCATTGTGCCTTTTGTATTAATTTCGGAGTCAAACTCTGTGTTTCATCGTCAATAAGAAGGTCCAAGGGATACACTAAACCTGAAGTGAAGCATCGGAATCTAAAACTGGACTCACAGGAGAGGTTCAAATCATAGAAAGTTAGAAGGTTAGTCCTCTTGTACTTAAGTTGGCATTGTGCCATTTGTATTAAATTCGGATGCAATTCCTGTGTTTCATAGTCAATAAGAAGGTCCAAGGAATACAGTAAAACTGAAGTGAAACACCGGAATCTAAATCTGGACTCACAGGAGAGGTTCAAATCATATAAAGTAAGAGTGTCTTCCTCTTGTACTTAAGTCGGCATTGTACCTTTTGTATTAAATTTGGATGCAAACTCTCTGCTTCATCGTCAATTAGAAGGTCCAAGGGATACAGTAAACCTGAAATGATGCATCGCAATCTGAAACTGGACTCACAGGAGGGGTTCAAATCATATAAAGTTAGAATGTCAGTCCTCTTGTACTAAAGTCGTCATTGCTGCATTTGTCTTATATTCGGATGAAATTTCTTTGTTTCATCGTCAATAAGAAGGTCCAAGGGATACAGTAAAACTGAAGTGATGCATCGGAATCTAAAACTGGACTCACAGAAGAGGTTCAGATCATAGAAAGTGAGAGTGTCAGTCCTCTTGTACTTAAGTCGCCATTGTGATTTTTGTATTAATTTCGGATGCAATTTCTGTGTTTCATCGTCAATAAGAAGATCCAAGGGATACAGTAAACCTGAAGTGAAGCATCGGAATCTTAAACTGGACTCACAGGAGTCGTTCAAATCATAAAAAGTTAGAGTGTCAGTCCTCTTGTACTTAAGTCGGCATTGTACCTTTTGTATTAAATTCGGATGCAAACTCTGTGTTTCATCGTCAATAAGAATGTCCAAGGGATATAGTAAACCTGAAGGGAAGCATCGGTATCTAAAACTGGACTCACAGGAGAAGTTCAAATCAAACAAAGTGAGAGTGTCAGTCCTCTTGTACTTAAGTCGGCATTGTGCCTTTTGAATTTAATTCCGATACAATTTCTGTGTCTCATCGTCAATAAGAAGGTGCAAGGTATACGGTAAACCAGAAGTGAAGCATCGGAATCTAAAACTGGACTCACAGGAGAGGTTCAAATCATAGAAAGTGATAGTGTCAGTCCTCTTCTACTTAAGTCGGCATTGTGTCTTTTGAATTTAATTCCGATGCAATTTCTGTGTTTCATAGTCATTAAGAAGGTCCCAGGGATATAGTAACCCTGAAGTGAAGCATCGGAGTCTAAAACTGGACTCACAGGAGAAATTCAAATCATTGAAAGTTAGAGTGTCACTCCTCTTGTACTTGAGTCGGTATTGTGCCTTTTGTATTAAATTCGGATGCAATTTATGTGTTTCATCGTCAATAAGAAGGTCCAAGGGATACAGTAAACCTTAAGTGAAGCATCGGAAT
The DNA here is from genome assembly GCF_021461395.2 of Schistocerca americana. Classification (NCBI taxonomy): domain Eukaryota; kingdom Metazoa; phylum Arthropoda; class Insecta; order Orthoptera; family Acrididae; genus Schistocerca; species Schistocerca americana. Next base: position 394,596 of record NW_025725275.1, on the reverse strand, counting down.
CTAAAACTGCACTCGCAGGAGAGGTTCTAATCATAGAATGTTAGAGGGTCAGTCCTCTTTTACTTAAGTCGGCATTGTGCCTTTTGTAATAAATTCTGATGCAATTTCTGTGTTTCATCGTCAATAAGAAGGTCCAAGGGATACAGTAAACCTAAAGTGAAGCATCGGAATCTAAAACTGGAATCACAGGAGAGCTTCAAATCATAGAAAGTGAGAGTGTCAGTCCTCTTGTACATAAGTCGACATTGTGCCATTTGTATTAAATTCGGATGCAATTTCTGTGTTTCATTGTCAATAAGAAGGTCCAAGGGATACAGTAAACCTGAAGTGAAGCATCGGAATCTAAAACTGGACTCAAAGGAGAGGTTCAAATCATAGAAAGTTAGAGTGTTAGTCCTCTTTTATTTAAGTCGGCATTGTGGCTTTTGCATTAAATTTGGATGCAAACTCTTTGTTTCATCGTCAATAAAATGGTCCAAGGGAAACAGTAAACCTGAAGTGAAGCATCGGGATCTAAAACTGGACTCATAGGAGAGGTTCAAATCATAGAAAGTGAGAGTGGCAGTCCTCTTGTAGTTAAGTCGGTATTGGTCATTTTGAATTTAATTCCGATGCAACTTCTGTGTTTCATCGTCAATAAGAAGGTGCAAGGTATGCAGTAAACCTGAAGTGAAGTATCGGAATCTGAAACTGGACTCACAGGAGAGGTTCACATCATAGAAAGTGAGAGTGTCAGTAGTCTTGTACTTAAGTCGTCATTGTGCCTTTTGTATTAAATTCGGATGTAATTTCTGTGTTTCATCGTCAATAAGAAGGTCCAAGGGATACAGTAAACCTGAAGTGAAGCTTTTGAATCTCAAACTGGACTCACAGGAGTGGTTCAAATCATAGAAAGTTAGAGTGTCAGTCCTTTTGTACTTAAGTCGGCATTGTGACTTTTGTATTAAATTCGGATGCAAACTCTGTGTTTCATCGTCAATTAGAAAGGTCCAAGGGATACAGTAAATCTGAAGTGATGAATCGGAATCTGAAACTGGACTCACAGGAGAGGTTCAAATCATAGAAAGTGAGAGTGTCAGTCCTCTTGTACTTAAGTCGGCATTGTGCCATTTGTATTAAATTCTGGTGCAATTTCTGTGTTTCATCGTCTATAAGAAGGTCCAAGGGATACAGTAAACCTGAAGTGAAGCATCGGAATCTAAAACTGGACTCACAGGAGAGGTTCAAATCAAAAAAGTTACAGTGTCATTCGTCTTGTACTTAACTCTGCATTGTGATTTTTGAATTTAATTCCGATGCAATTTCTGTGTTTCATCGTCAATAAGAAGGTCCAAGGGAGACAGTAAACCTGGAATGAAGCATTGGAATCTAAGACTGGACTCACAGTAGAGGTTCAAATCATAGAAAATGAGAGTGTCAGTCCTCTTTTACTTAAGTCGGCATTGTGCGTTTTGAATTTAATTCCGATGCAAGTTCTGTGTTTCATCGTCAATAAGAAGGTCCAAGGGATACAGTAAACCTGAAGTGAAGCATCGGAATCAAAAACTGGACTCACAGGAGAGGTTCAAATCATAGACAGTGAGAGTGTCAGTCCTCTTGTACTTAAGTCGGAATTGTGGCATTTGTATTGAATTCGGATGCACTTTCTGTGTTTCATCGTCAATAAGAATGGCCAAGGGATACAATAAACCTGAAGTGAAACATCGGAATCTAACACTGGACTCACAGGAGAGGTTCAAATCATAGAAAGTTAGAGTGTCAGTCCTCTTTTACTTGAGTCGGTATTGTGCCTTTTGTATTAAATTCGGATGCAATTTCTGTGTTTCATCGTCAATAAGAAGGCGCAAGGTATACTGTAAATCTGAAGTGAAGCATCGGAATCTAAAACTGGACTCACAGGAGAGGTTCAAATCATAGAAAGTGAGAGTGTCAGTCTTCTTGTACTTAAGTCGACATTGTGCCATTTGTATTAAATTCGGAGCAATTCCTGTGTTTCATAGTCAATAAGAAGGTCCAAGGAATACAGTAAACCTGAAGTGAAACATCGGAATCAAAAACTGGACTCACAGGAGAGGTTCGAATCATAGAATGTAAGAGTGTCAGTCCTCTTGTACTTAAGTCGTCATTGTACCTTTTGTATTAAATTTGGATGGAAACTCTGTGTTTCATCGTCAATAAAAAGGTCCAAGGGAAACAGTAAACCTGAAGTGAAGCATCGGGATCTAAAACTGGACTCATAGGAGAGGTTCAAATCATAGAAAGTGAGAGTGGCAGTCCTCTTGTAGTTAAGTCGGTATTGTGCATTTTGAATTTAATTCCGATGCAATTTCTGTGTTTCATCGTCAATAAGAAGGTGAAAGGGATGCAGTAAACCTGAAGTGAAGTATCGGAATCTGAAACTGGACGCACAGGAGAGGTTCACATCATAGAAAGTGAGAGTGTCAGTAGTCTTGTACTTAAGTCGCCATTGTGCCTTTTGTATTAATTTCGGATGCAAAAACTGTGTTTCATCGTCAATAAGAAGGTCCAAGGGATACAGTAAACCTGAAGTGAAGCATCGGAATCTAAAACTGGACTCACAGGAGAGGTTCAAATCGTAGAAAGTTAGAGTGTCATTCCTCTTGTACTTAACTCTGCATTGTGATTTTTGAATTTAATTCCGATGCAATTTCTGTGTTTCATCGTCAATAAGAAGGTCCAAGGGATACAGTAAACCTGGAATGAAGCATTGGAATCTAAGACTGGACTCACAGGAGAGGTTTAAATCATAGAAAATGAGAGTGTCAGTCCTCTTTTACTTAAGTCGGCATTGTGCGTTTTGAATTTAATTCCGATGCAATTTCTATGTTTCATCGTCAATAAGAAGGTGCAAGGTATACAGTAAACCTGAAGTGAAGCATCGGAATTTAAAACCGGACTCACAGGAGAGGTTCAAATCATAGAAAGAGAGAGTGTCAGTCCTCTTGTACTTAAGTTGGCATTGTGCCATTTGTATTAAATTCGGATGCAATTCCTGTGTTTCATAGTCAATAAGAAGGACCAAGGAATACAGTAAACCTGAAGTGAAACATCGGAATCTAAAACTGGACTCACAGGAGAGGTTCAAATCATAGAAAGATAGAGTGTTAGTCCTCTTGTACTTAAGTCGGCATTGTGCCTTTTGTATTAATTTCGGAATCAAACTCTGTGTTTCATCGTCAATAAGAAGGTCCAAGGGATACACTAAACCTGAAGTGAAGCATCGGAATCTAAAACTGGACTCACAGGAGAGTTTCAAATCATAGAAAGTTAGAAGGTTAGTCCTCTTTTATTTAAGTCGCCATTGTGGCTTTTGCATTAAATTCCGATGCAATTTCTATGTTTCATCGTCAATAAGAAGGTGCAAGGTATACAGTAAACCTGAAGTGAAGCATCGGAATTTAAAACCGGACTCACAGGAGAGGTTCAAATCATAGAATGAGAGAGGGTCAGTCCTCTTGTACTTAAGTTGGCATTGTGCCATTTGTATTAAATTCGGATGCAATTCCTGTGTTTCATAGTCAATAAGAAGGTCCAAGGAATACAGTAAACCTGAAGTGAAACATCGGAATCTAAAACTGGACTCACAGGAGAGGTTCAAATCATATAAAGTAAGAGTGTCAGTTCTCTTGTACTTAAGTCGGCATTGTACCTTTTGTATTAAATTTGGATGCAAACTCTGTGTTTCATCGTCAATTAGAAGGTCCAAGGGATACAGTAAACCTGAAGTGATGCATCGGAATCTGAAACTGGACTCACAGGAGAGGTTCAAATCATAGAAAGTTAGAATGTCAGTCCTCTTGTACTTAAGTAGGCATTGTTGCATTTGTATTAAATTCGGATGAAATTTCTGTGTTTCATCGTCAATAAGAAGGTCCAAGGGATACAGTTAAACTGAAGTAAAGCATCGGAATCTAAAACTGGACTAACAGAAGAGCTTCAGATCATAGAAAGTGAGAGTGTCAGTCCTCTTGTACTTAAGTCGGCATTGTGATTTTTGTATTAAATTCGGATGCAATTTCTGTGTTTCATCGTCAATAAGAAGATCCAAGGGATACAGTAAACCTGAAGTGAAGTTTCGGAATCTAAAACTGGACTCACAGGAGAGGTTCAAATCATAGAAAGTGAGAGTGTCAGTCCTCTTCTACTTAAGTCGGCATTGTGCCTTTTGAATTTAATTCCGATGCAATTTCAGTGTTTCATCGTCATTAAGAAGGTCCAAGGGATTCAGTAACCCTGAAGTGAAGCATCGGAGGTTAAAACTAGACTCACAGGAGAGATTCAAATCATTGAAAGTTAGAGTGTTACTCCTCTTGTACTTGAGTCGGTATTGTGCCTTTTGTATTAAATTCGGATGCAATTTATGTGTTTCATCGTCAATAAGAAAGTCCAAGGGGTACAGTAAACCTTAAGTGAAGCATCGGAATCTAAAACTGCACTCGCAGGAGAGGTTCTAATCATAGAATGTTAGAGTGTCAGTCCTCTTTTACTTAAGTCGGCATTGTGCCTTTTGTATTAAATTCTGATGCAATTTCTGTGTTTCATCGTCAATAAGAAGGTCCAAGGGATACAGTAAACCTGAAGTGAAGCATCCGAATCTAAAACTGTACTCACAGGAGAGGTTCAAATCATAGAAAGTTAGAGTGTTAGTCCTCTTTTATTTAAGGCGGCATTGTGGCGTTTGCATTAAATTCCGATGCAATTTCTATGTTTCATCGTCAATAAGAAGGTGCAACGTATACAGTAAACCTGAAGTGAAGCATCGGAATTTAAAACCGGACTCACAGGAGAGGTTCAAATCATAGAAAGAGAGAGTGTCAGTCCTCTTGTACTTAAGTTGGCATTGTGCTATTTGTATTAAATTCGGATGCAATTCCTGTGTTTCATAGTCAATAAGAAGGTCCAAGGAATACAGTAAACCTGAAGTGAAACATCGGAATCTAAAACTGGACTCACAGGAGAGGTTCAAATCATAGAAAGTTAGAGTGTCAGTCCTCTTGTACATAAGTCGGCATTGTGCCTTTTGTATTAATTTCGGAGTCAAACTCTGTGTTTCATCGTCAATAAGAAGGTCCAAGGGATACACTATACCTGAAGTGAAGCATCGGAATCTAAAACTGGACTCTAAGGAGAGGTTCAAATCATAGAAAGTTAGAAGGTTAGTCCTCTTGTACTTAAGTTGGCATTGTGCCATTTGTATTAAATTCGGATGCAATTCCTGTGTTTCATAGTCAATAAGAAGGTCCAAGGAATACAGTAAAACTGAAGTGAAACATCGGAATCTAAAACTGGACTCACAGGAGAGGTTCAAATCATATAAAGTAAGAGTGTCTTCCTCTTGTACTTAAGTCGGCATTGTTCCTTTTGTATTAAATTTGGATGCAAACTCTCTGCTTCATCGTCAATTAGAAGGTCCAAGGGATTCAGTAAACCTGAAATGATGCATCGCAATCTGAAACTGGACTCACAGGAGAGGTTCAAATCATAGAAAGTTAGAATGTCAGTCCTCTTGTACTAAAGTCGGCATTGTTGCATTTATCTTATATTCGGATGAAATTTCTTTGTTTCATCGTCAATAAGAAGGTACAAGGGATACAGTAAAACTGAAGTGATGCATCGGAATCTAAAACTGGACTCACAGAAGAGGTTCAGATCATAGAAAGTGAGAGTGTCAGTCCTCTTGTACTTAAGTCGCCATTGTGATTTTTGTATTAATTTCGGATGCAATTTCTGTGTTTCATCGTCAATAAGAAGATCCAAGGGATACAGTAAACCTGAAGTGAAGCATCGGAATCTTAAACTGGACTCACAGGAGTCGTTCAAATCATAGAAAGTTAGAGTGTCAGTCCTCTTGTACTTAAGTCGGCATTGTACCTTTTGTATTAAATTCGGATGCAAACTCTGTGTTTCATCGTCAATAAGAATGTCCAAGGGATATAGTAAACCTGAAGGGAAGCATCGGTATCTAAAACTGGACTCACAGGAGAAGTTCAAATCAAACAAAGTGAGAGTGTCAGTCCTCTTGTACTTAAGTCGGCATTGTGCCTTTTGAATTTAATTCCGATACAATTTCTGTGTTTCATCGTCAATAAGAAGGTGCAAGGTATACGGTAAACCAGAAGTGAAGCATCGGAATCTAAAACTGGACTCACAGGAGAGGTTCAAATCATAGAAAGTGATAGTGTCAGTCCTCTTCTACTTAAGTCGGCATTGTGTCTTTTGAATTTAAGTCCGATGCAATTTCTGTGTTTCATCGTCATTAAGAAGGTCCCAGGGATATAGTAACCCTGAAGTGAAGCATCGGAGTCTAAAACTGGACTCACAGGAGAGATTCAAATCATTGAAAGTTAGAGTGTCACTCCTCTTGTACTTGAGTCGGTATTGTGCCTTTTGTATTAAATTCGGATGCAATTTATGTGTTTCATCGTCAATAAGAAGGTCCAAGGGATACAGTAAACCTTAAGTGAAGCATCGGAATCTAAAACTGCACTCGCAGGAGAGGTTCTAATCATAGAATGTTAGAGTGTCAGTCCTCTTTTACTTAAGTCGGCATTGTGCCTTTTGTAATAAATTCTGATGCAATTTCTGTGTTTCATCGTCAATAAGAACGTCCAAGGGATACAGTAAACCTAAAGTGAAGCATCGGAATCTAAAACTGGAATCATAGGAGAGCTTCAAATCATAGAAAGTGAGAGTGTCAGTCCTCTTGTACATAAGTCGACATTGTGCCATTTGTATTAAATTCGGATGCAATTTCTGTGTTTCATTGTCAATAAGAAGGTCCAAGGGATACAGTAAACCTGAAGTGAAGCATCGGAATCTAAAACTGGACTCAAAGGAGAGGTTCAAATCATAGAAAGTTAGAGTGTTAGTCCTCTTTTATTTAAGTCGGCATTGTGGCTTTTGCATTAAATTTGGATGCAAACTCTGGGTTTCATCGTCAATAAAATGGTCCAAGGGAAACAGTAAACCTGAAGTGAAGCATCGGGATCTAAAACTGGACTCATAGGAGAGGTTCAAATCATAGAAAGTGAGAGTGGCAGTCCTCTTGTAGTTAAGTCGGTATTGTGCATTTTGAATTTAATTCCGATGCAACTTCTGTGTTTCATCGTCAATAAGAAGGTGCAAGGTATGCAGTAAACCTGAAGTGAAGTATCGGAATCTGAAACTGGACTCACAGGAGAGGTTCAAATCAAAAAAGTTACAGTGTCATTCGTCTTGTACTTAACTCTGCATTGTGATTTTTGAATTTAATTCCGATGCAATTTCTGTGTTTCATCGTCAATAAGAAGGTCCAAGGGAGACAGTAAACCTGGAATGAAGCATTGGAATCTAAGACTGGACTCACAGTAGAGGTTCAAATCATAGAAAATGAGAGTGTCAGTCCTCTTTTACTTAAGTCGGCATTGTGCGTTTTGAATTTAATTCCGATGCAAGTTCTGTGTTTCATCGTCAATAAGAAGGTCCAAGGGATACAGTAAACCTGAAGTGAAGCATCGGAATCAAAAACTGGACTCACAGGAGAGGTTCAAATCATAGACAGTGAGAGTGTCAGTCCTCTTGTACTTAAGTCGGAATTGTGGCATTTGTATTGAATTCGGATACACTTTCTGTGTTTCATCGTCAATAAGAATGGCCAAGGGATACAATAAACCTGAAGTGAAGCATCGGAATCTAACACTGGACTCACAGGAGAGGTTCAAATCATAGAAAGTTAGAGTGTCAGTCCTCTTTTACTTGAGTCGGTATTGTGCCTTTTGTATTAAATTCGGATGCAATTTCTGTGTTTCATCGTCAATAAGAAGGCGCAAGGTATACTGTAAATCTGAAGTGAAGCATCGGAATCTAAAACTGGACTCACAGGAGAGGTTCAAATCATAGAAAGTGAGAGTGTCAGTCCTCTTGTACTTAAGTCGACATTGTGCCATTTGTATTAAATTCGGATGCAATTCCGGTGTTTCATAGTCAATAAGAAGGTCCAAGGAATACAGTAAACCTGAAGTGAAACATCGGAATCAAAAACTGGACTCACAGGAGAGGTTCGAATCATAGAATGTAAGAGTGTCAGTCCTCTTGTACTTAAGTCGTCATTGTACCTTTTGTATTAAATTTGGATGGAAACTCTGTGTTTCATCGTCAATAAAAAGGTCCAAGGGAAACAGTAAACCTGAAGTGAAGCATCGGGATCTAAAACTGGACTCATAGGAGAGGTTCAAATCATAGAAAGTGAGAGTGGCAGTCCTCTTGTAGTTAAGTCGGTATTGTGCATTTTGAATTTAATTCCGATGCAATTTCTGTGTTTCATCGTCAATAAGAAGGTGAAAGGGATGCAGTAAACCTGAAGTGAAGTATCGGAATCTGAAACTGGACGCACAGGAGAGGTTCACATCATAGAAAGTGAGAGTGTCAGTAGTCTTGTACTTAAGTCGCCATTGTGCCTTTTGTATTAAATTCGGATGCAATTTCTGTGTTTCATCGTCAATAAGAAGGTCCGAGGGATACAGTAAACCTGAAGTGAAGCTTCGGAATCTCAAACTGGTTCACAGGAGAGGTTCAAATCATAGAAAGTGAGAGTGTCAGTCCTTTTGTACTTAAGTCGGCATTGTGCCATTTGTAATAAATTCGGGTGCAATTTCTGTGTTTCATCGTCAATAAGAAGGTCCAAGGGATACAGTAAACCTGAAGTGAAGCATCGGAATCTAAAACTGGACTCACAGGAGAGGTTCAAATCATAGAAAGTGAGAGTGTCAGTCCTCTTCTACTTAGGTCGGCATTGTGCCTTTTGAATTTAATTCCGATGCAATTTATGTGTTTCATCGTCAATAAGAAGGTCCAAGGGAGACAGTAAACCTGGAATGAAGCATTGGAATCTAAGACTGGACTCACAGTAGAGGTTCAAATCATAGAAAATGAGAGTGTCAGTCCTCTTTTACTTAAGTCGGCATTGTGCGTTTTGTATTTAATTCCGATGCAAGTTCTGTGTTTCATCGTCAATAAGAAGGTCCAAGGGATACAGTGAACCTGAAGTGAAGCATCGGAATCAAAAACTGGACTCACAGGAGAGGTTCAAATCATAGACAGTGAGAGTGTCAGTCCTCTTGTACTTAAGTCGGAATTGTGGCATTTGTATTGAATTCGGATACACTTTCTGTGTTTCATCGTCAATAAGAATGGCCAAGGGATACAATAAACCTGAAGTGAAGTATCGGAATCTAACACTGGACTCACAGGAGAGGTTCAAATCATAGAAAGTTAGAGTGTCAGTCCTCTTTTACTTGAGTCGGTATTGTGCCTTTTGTATTAAATTCGGATGCAATTTCTGTGTTTCATCGTCAATAAGAAGGCGCAAGGTATACTGTAAATCTGAAGTGAAGCATCGGAATCTAAAACTGGACTCACAGGAGAGGTTCAAATCATAGAAAGTGAGAGTGTCAGTCCTCTTGTACTTAAGTCGACATTGTGCCATTTGTATTAAATTCGGATGCAATTCCGGTGTTTCATAGTCAATAAGAAGGTCCAAGGAATACAGTAAACCTGAAGTGAAACATCGGAATCAAAAACTGGACTCACAGGAGAGGTTCGAATCATAGAATGTAAGAGTGTCAGTCCTCTTGTACTTAAGTCGTCATTGTACCTTTTGTATTAAATTTGGATGGAAACTCTGTGTTTCATCGTCAATAAAAAGGTCCAAGGGAAACAGTAAACCTGAAGTGAAGAATCTTGATCTAAAACTGGACTCATAGGAGAGGTTCAAATCATAGAAAGTGAGAGTGGCAGTCCTCTTCTACTTAGGTCGGCATTGTGCCTTTTGAATTTAATTCCGATGCAATTTCTGTGTTTCATCGTCAATAAGAAGGTCCAAAGAATATAGTAAACCTGAAGTGAAGCATCGGAATCTAAAACTGAACTCACAGGAGAGATTCAAATCATAGAAAGCTAGAGTGTCACTCCTCTTGTACTTAAGTTGGTATTGTGCCTTTTGTAATAAATTCGGATGCAATTTCTGTGTTTCATCATCAATAAGAAGGTCCAAGGGATACAGTAAACCATAAGTAAAGCATCGGAATCTAAAACTGGACTCACAGGACAGGTTCAAATCAAAAAAGTTAAAGTGTCATTCCTCTTGTACTTAACTCTGCATTGTGATTTTTGAAATTAATTCCGATGCAATTTCTGTGTTTCATTGTCAATAAGAAGGTCCAAGGGATACAGTAAACCTGGAATGAAGCATTGGAATCTAAGACTGGACTCACGGGAGAGGTTCAAATCATAGAAAATGAGAGTGTCAGTCCTCTTTTACTTAAGTCGGCATTGTGCGTTTTGAATTTAATTCCGATGCAAATTCTGTGTTTCATTGTCAATAAGAAGGTCCAAGGGATACAGGAAACCTGAAGTGAAGCATCGGAATCAAAAACTGGACTCACAGGAAAGGTTCAAATCATAGAAAGTGAGAGTGTCAGTCCTCTTCTACTTAAGTCGGCATTGTGTCTTTTGAATTTAATTCCGAAGCAATTTCTGTGTTTCATCGTCATTAAGAAGGTCCAAGGGATATAGTAACCCTGAAGTGAAGCATCGGAGTCTAAAACTGGACTCACAGGAGAGATTCAAATCATTGAAAGTTAGAGTGTCACTCCTCTTGTACTTGAGTCGGTATTGTGCCTTTTGTATTAAATTCGGATGCAATTTATGTGTTGCATCGTCAATAAGAAGGTCCAAGGGATACAGTAAACCTTAAGTGAAGCATCGGAATCTAAAACTGCACTCGCAGGAGAGGTTCTAATCATAGAATGTTAGAGTGTCAGTCCTCTTTTACTTAAGTCGGCATTGTGCCTCTTGTAATAAATTCTGATGCAATTTCTGTGTTCCATCGTCAATAAGAAGGTCCAAGGGATACAGTAAACCTAAAGTGAAGCATCGGAATCTAAAACTGGAATCACAGGAGAGCTTCAAATCATAGAAAGTGAGAGTGTCAGTCCTCTTGTACATAAGTCGACATTGTGCCATTTGTATTAAATTCGGATGCAATTTCTGTGTTTCATTGTCAATAAGAAGGTCCAAGGGATACAGTAAACCTGAAGTGAAGCATCGGAATCTAAAACTGGACTCAAAGGAGAGGTTCAAATCATAGAAAGTTAGAGTGTTAGTCCTCTTTTATTTATGTCGGCATTGTGGCTTTTGCATTAAATTTGGATGCAAACTCTGTGTTTCATCGTCAATAAAATGGTCCAAGGGAAACAGTAAACCTGAAGTGAAGCATCGGGATCTAAAACTGGACTCATAGGAGAGGTTCAAATCATAGAAAGTGAGAGTGGCAGTCCTCTTGTAGTTAAGTCGGTATTGTGCATTTTGAATTTAATTCCGATGCAATTTCTGTGTTTCATCGTCAATAAGAAGGTGCAAGGTATGCAGTAAACCTGAAGTGAAGTATCGGAATCTGAAACTGGACTCACAGGAGAGGTTCACATAATAGAAACTGAGAGTGTCAGTAGTCTTGTACTTAAGTCGTCATTGTGCCTTTTGTATTAAATTCGGATGTAATTTCTGTGTTTCATCGTCAATAAGAAGGTCCAAGGGATACAGTAAACCTGAAGTGAAGCTTCGGAATCTCAAACTGGACTCACAGGAGTGGTTCAAATCATAGAAAGTTAGAGTGTCAGTCCTTTTGTACTTAAGTCGGCATTGTGACTTTTGTATTAAATTTGGATGCAAACTCTGTGTTTCATCGTCAATTAGAAAGGTCCAAGGGATACAGTAAATCTGAAGTGATGAATCGGAATCTGAAACTGGACTCACAGGAGAGGTTCGAATCATAGAAAGTGAGAGTGTCAGTCCTCATGTACTTAAGTCGGCATTGTGCCATTTGTATAAAATTCGGGTGCAATTTCTGTGTTTCATCGTCAATAAGAAGGTCCAAGGGATACAGTAAACCTGAAGTGAAGCATCGGAATCTAAAACTGGACTCACAGGAGAGGTTCAAATCAAAAAGTTAGAGTGTCAGTCCTCTTGTACTTAAGTCGGCATTGTACCTTTTGTATTAAATTCGGATGCAAACTCTGTGTTTCATCGTCAATAAGAATGTCCAAGGGATATAGTAAACCTGAAGGGAAGCATCGGTATCTAAAACTGGACTCACAGGAGAGGTTCAAATCAAACAAAGTGAGAGTGTCAGTCCTCTTGTACTTAAGTCGGCATTGTGCCTTTTGAATTTAATTCCGATACAATTTCTGTGTTTCATCGTCAATAAGAAGGTGCAAGGTATACAGTAAACAGAAGTGAAGCATCGGAATCTAAAACTGGACTCACAGGAGAGGTTCAAATCATAGAAAGTGATAGTGTCAGTCCTCTTCCACTTAAGTCGGCATTGTGTCTTTTGAATTTAATTCCGATGCAAGTTCTGTGTTTCATCGTCATTAAGCAGGTCCAAGGGATATAGTAACCCTGAAGTGAAGCATCGGAGTCTAAAACTGGACTCACAGGAGAGATTCAAATCATTGAAAGTTAGAGTGTCACTCTTCTTGTACTTGAGTCGGTATTGTGCCTTTTGTATTAAATTCGGATGCAATTTAAGTGTTTCATCGTCAATAAGAAGGTCCAAGGGATGCAGTAAACCTTAAGTGAAGCATCGGAATCTAAAACTGCACTCGCAGGAGAGGTTCTAATCATAGAATGTTAGAGTGTCAGTCCTCTTTTACTTAAGTCGGCATTGTGCCTTTTGTAATAAATTCTGATGCAATTTCTGTGTTTCATCGTCAATAAGAAGGTCCAAGGGATACAGTAAACCTAAAGTGAAGCATCGGAATCTAAAACTGGAATCACAGGAGAGCTTCAAATCATAGAAAGTGAGAGTGTCAGTCCTCTTGTACATAAGTCGACATTGTGCCATTTGTATTAAATTCGGATGCAATTTCTGTGTTTCATTGTCAATAAGAAGGTCCAAGGGATACAGTAAACCTGAAGTGAAGCATCGGAATCTAAAACTGGACTCAAAGGAGAGGTTCAAATCATAGAAAGTTAGAGTGTTAGTCCTCTTTTATTTAAGTCGGCATTGTGGCTTTTGCATTAAATTTGGATGCAAACTCTGTGTTTCATCGTCAATAAAATGGTCCAAGGGAAACAGTAAACCTGAAGTGAAGCATCGGAATCTAAAACTGGACTCATAGGAGAGGTTCAAATCATAGAAAGTGAGAGTGGCAGTCCTCTTGTAGTTAAGTCGGTATTGTGCATTTTGAATTTAATTCCGATGCAACTTCTGTGTTTCATCGTCAATAAGAAGGTGCAAGGTATGCAGTAAACCTGAAGTGAAGTATCGGAATCTGAAACTGGACTCACAGGAGAGGTTCACATCATAGAAAGTGAGAGTGTCAGTAGTCTTGTACTTAAGTCGTCATTGTGAATTTTGTATTAAATTCGGATGTAATTTCTGTGTTTCATCGTCAATAAGAAGGTCCAAGGGATACAGTAAACCTGAAGTGAAGCTTTTGAATCTCAAACTGGACTCACAGGAGTGGTTCAAATCATAGAAAGTTAGAGTGTCAGTCCTTTTGTACTTAAGTCGGCATTGTGACTTTTGTATTAAATTCGGATGCAAACTCTGTGTTTCATCGTCAATTAGAAAGGTCCAAGGGATACAGTAAATCTGAAGTGATGAATCGGAATCTGAAACTGGACTCACAGGAGAGGTTCAAATCATAGAAAGTGAGAGTGTCAGTCCTCTTGTACTTAAGTCGGCATTGTGCCATTTGTACTAAATTCGGGTGCAATTTCTGTGTTTCATCGTCAATAAGAAGGTCCAAGGGATACAGTAAACCTGAAGTGAAGCATCGGGATCTAAAACTGGACTCACAGGAGAGGTTCAAATCAAAAAAGTTAAAGTGTCATTCGTCTTGTACTTAACTCTGCATTGTGATTTTTGAATTTAATTCCGATGCAATTTCTGTGTTTCATCGTCAATAAGAAGGTCCAAGGGAGACAGTAAACCTGGAACGAAGCATTGGAATCTAAGACTGGACTCACAGGAGAGGTTCAAATCAAAAAAGTTAAAGTGTCATTCGTCTTGTACTTAACTCTGCATTGTGATTTTTGAATTTAATTCCGATGCAATTTCTGTGTTTCATCGTCAATAAGAAGGTCCAAGGGAGACAGTAAACCTGGAACGAAGCATTGGAATCTAAGACTGGACTCACAGGAGAGGTTCAAATCATAGAAAATGAGAGTGTCAGTCCTCTTTTACTTAAGTCGGCATTGTGCGTTTTGAATTTAATTCCGATGCAAGTTCTGTGTTTCATCGTCAATAAGAAGGTCCAAGGGATACAGTAAACCTGAAGTGAAGCATCGGAATCAAAAACTGGACTCACAGGAGAGGTTCAAATCATAGACAGTGAGAGTGTCAGTCCTCTTGTACTTAAGTCTCAATTGTGGCATTTGTATTGAATTCGGATGCACTTTCTGTGTTTCATCGTCAATAAGAATGGCCAAGGGATACAATAAACCTGAAGTGAAGCATCGGAATCTAACACTGGACTCACAGGAGAGGTTCAAATCATAGAATGTTAGAGTGTCAGTCCTCTTTTACTTAAGTCGGCATTGTGCCTTTTGTATTAAATTCCGATGCAATTTCTATGTTTCATCGTCAATGAAAAGGTGCAAGGTATACAGTAAACCTGAAGTGAAGCATCGGAATCTAAAACTGGACTCACAGGAGATGTTCAAATCATAGAAAGTGAGAGTGTCAGTCCTCTTCTACTTATCGGCATTGTGCCTTTTGAATTTAATTCCGTTGCAATTTCTTTTTCATCGTCAATAATAAGGTCCAAGGGATACAGTAAACCTGAAGTGAAGCATCGGAGTCTAAAACTGGACTCACAGGAGAGATTCAAATCATTGAAAGTTAGTGTGTCACTCCTCTTGTACTTAAGTCGGTATTGTGCCTTTTGTATTAAATTCGGATGCAATTTCTGTGTTTCATCGTCAATAAGAAGGTGCAAGGTATACTGTAAATCTGAAGTGAAGCATCGGAATCTAAAACTGGACTCACAGGAGAGGTTCAAATCATAGAAAGTGAGAGTGTCAGTCCTCTTGTACTTAAGTCGACATTGTGCCATTTGTATTAAATTCGGATGCAATTCCTGTGTTTCATAGTCAATAAGAAGGTCCAAGGAGTACAGTAAACCTGAAGTGAAACATCGGAATCAAAAACTGGACTCACAGGAGAGGTTCAAATCATAGAATGTAAGGGTGTCAGTCCTCTTGTACTTAAGTCGTCATTGTACCTTTTGTATTAAATTTGGATGGAAACTCTGTGTTTCATCGTCAATAAAAAGGTCCAAGGGAAACAGTAAACCTGAAGTGAAGCATCGGGATCTAAAACTGGACTCATAGGAGAGGTTCAAATCATAGAAAGTGAGAGTGGCAGTCCTCTTGTAGTTAAGTCGGTATTGTGCATTTTGCATTTAATTCCGATGCAATTTCTGTGTTTCATCGTCAATAAGAAGGTGAAAGGGATGCAGTAAACCTGAAGTGAAGTATCGGAATCTGAAACTGGACTCACAGGAGAGGTTCACATCATAGAAAGTGAGAGTTTCAGTAGTCTTGTACTTAAGTCGCCATTGTGCCTTTTGTATTAAATTCGGATGCAATTTCTGTGTTTCATCATCAATAAGAAGGTCCAAGGGATACAGTAAACCATAAGTAAAGCATCGGAATCTAAAACTGGACTCACAGGACAGGTTCAAATCAAAAAAGTTAAAGTGTCATTCCTCTTGTTCTTAACTCTGCATTGTGATTTTTGAAATTAATTCCGATGCAATTTCTGTGTTTCATTGTCAAGAAGAAGGTCCAAGGGATACAGTAAACCTGGAAAGAAGCATTGGAATCTAAGACTGGACTCATTGGAGAGGTTCAAATCATAGAAAGTGAGAGTGTCAGTCCTCTTTTACTTAAGTCGGCATTGTGCGTTTTGATTATAATTCCGATGCAAATTCTGTGTTTCATCGTCAATAAGAAGGTCCAAGGGATACAGGAAACCTGAAGTGAAGCATCGGAATCAAAAACTGGACTCACAGGAAGGGTTCAAATCATAGAAAGTGAGAGTGTCAGTCCTCTTCTACTTAAGTCGGCATTGTGTCTTTTGAATTTAATTCCGATGCAATTTCTGTGTTTCATCGTCATTAAGAAGGTCCAAGGGATATAGTAACCCTGAAGTGAAGCATCGGAGTCTAAAACTGGACTCACAGGAGAGATTCAAATCATTGAAAGTTAGAGTGTCACTCCTCTTGTACTTGAGTCGGTATTGTGCCTTTTGTATTAAATTCGGATGCAATTTATGTGTTTCATCGTCAATAAGAAGGTCCAAGGGATACAGTAAACCTTAAGTGAAGCATCGGAATCTAAAACTGCACTCGCAGGAGAGGTTCTAGTCATAGAATGTTAGAGTGTCAGTCCTCTTTTACTTAAGTCGGCATTGTGCCTTTTGTAATAAATTGTGATGCAATTTCTGTGTTTCATCGACAATAAGAAGGTCCAAGGGATACAGTAAACCTAATGTGAAGCATCGGAATCTAAAACTGGAATCACATCAGAGCTTCAAATCATAGAAAGTGAGAGTGTCAGTCCTCTTGTACATAAGTCGACATTGTGCCATTTGTATTAAATTCGGATGCAATTTCTGTGTTTCATTGTCAATAAGAAGGTCCAAGGGATACAGTAAACCCGAAATGAAGCATCGGAATCTAAAACTGGACTCAAAGGAGAGGTTCAAATCATAGAAAGTTAGAGTGTTAGTCCTCTTTTATTTAAGTCGGCATTGTGGCTTTTGCATTAAATTTGGATGCAAACTCTGTGTTTCATCGTCAATAAAATGGTCCAACGGAAACAGTAAACCTGAAGTGAAGCATCGGGATCTAAAACTGGACTCATAGGAGAGGTTCAAGTCGTAGAAAGTGAGAGTGGCAGTCCTCTTGTAGTTAAGTCGGTATTGTGCAATTTGAATTTAATTCCGATGCAATTTCTGTGTTTCTTCGTCAATAAGAAGGTGCAAGGTATGCAGTAAACCTGAAGTGAAGTATCGGAATCTGAAACTGGACTCACAGGAGAGGTTCACATAATAGAAAGTGAGAGTGTCAGTCCTCTTGTACATAAGTCGACATTGTGCCATTTGTATTAAATTCGGATGCAATTTCTGTGTTTCATTGTCAATAAGAAGGTCCAAGGGATACAGTAAACCCGAAATGAAGCATCGGAATCTAAAACTGGACTCGAAGGAGAGGTTCAAATCATAGAAAGTTAGAGTGTTAGTCCTCTTTTATTTAAGTCGGCATTGTGACTTTTGTATTAAATTTCGATGCAAACTCCGTGTTTCATCGTCAATTAGAAAGGTCCAAGGGATACAGTAAATCTGAAGTGATGAATCGGAATCTGAAACTGGACTCACAGGAGAGGTTCAAATCATAGAAAGTGAGAGTGTCAGTCCTCTTGTACTTAAGTCGGCATTGTGCCATTTGTATTATATTCGGGTGCAATTTCTGTGTTTCATCGTCAATAAGAAGGTCCAAGGGATACAGTAAACCTGAAGTGAAGCATCGGAATCTAAAACTGGACTCACAGGAGAGGTTCAAATCAAAAAAGTTAAAATGTCATTCGTCTTGTACTTAACTCTGCATTGTGATTTTTGAATTTAATTCCGATGCAATTTCTGTGTTTCATCGTCAATAAGAAGGTCCAAGGGATACAGTAAACCTGGAATGAAGCATTGGAATCTAAGACTGGACTCACAGGAGATGTTCAAATCATAGAAAGTGAGAGTGTCAGTCCTCTTCTACTTATCGGCATTGTGCCTTTTGAATTTAATTCCGTTGCAATTTCTGTTTCATCGTCAATAATAAGGTCCAAGGGATACAGTAAACCTGAAGTGAAGCATCGGAGTCTAAAACTGGACTCACAGGAGAGATTCAAATCATTGAAAGTTAGTGTGTCACTCCTCTTGTACTTGAGTCGGTATTGTGCCTTTTGTATTAAATTCGGATGCAATTTCTGTGTTTCATCGTCAATAAGAAGGTGCAAGGTATACTGTAAACCTGAAGTGAAGCATCGGAATCTAAAACTGGGCTCACAGGAGAGGTTCAAATCATAGAAAGTGAGAGTGTCAGTCCTCTTGTACTTAAGTCGACATTGTGCCATTTGTATTAAATTCGGATGCAATTTCTGTGTTTCATCGTCAATAAGAAGGTCCAACGGATACAGTAAACCAGAAGTGAAGCATCGGAATCAAAAACTGGACTCAAAGGAGAGGTTCAAATCATAGAATGTTAGAGTGTTACTCCTCTTTTATTTAAGTCGGCATTGTGGCTTTTGCATTAAATTCCGATGCAATTTCTATGTTTCATTGTCAATAAGAAGGTGCAAGGTATACAGTAAACCTGAAGTGAAGCATCGGAATTTAAAACCGGACTTACAAGAGAGGTCCAAATCATAGAAAGAGAGAGTGTCAGTCCTCTTGTACTTAAGTTGGCATTGTGCCATTTGTATTAAATTCGGATGCAATTCCTGTGTTTCATAGTCAATAAGAAGGTCCAAGGGATACAGTAAACCTGAAGTGAAACATCGGAATGAAAAACTCGACTCACAGGAGAGGTTCAAATCATAGAATGTAAGATTGTCAGTCCTCTTGTACTTAAGTCGGCAATGTACCTTTTGTATTAAATTTGGATGGAAACTCTGTGTTTCATCGTCAATAAAAAGGTCCAAGGGAAACAGTATACCTGAAGTGAAGCATCGGGATCTGAAACTGGACTCATAGGAGAGGTTCAAATCATAGAAAGTGAGAGTAACAGTCCTCTTGTAGTTAAGTCTTTATTGTGCATTTTGAATTTAATTCCGATGCAATTTCTGTGTTTCATCGTCAATAAGAAGGTGAAAGGGATGCAGTAAACCTGAAGTGAAGTATCGGAATCTGAAACTGGACTCACAGGAGAGGTTCACATCATAGAAAGTGAGAGTGTCAGTAGTCTTGTACTTAAGTCGCCATTGTGCCTTTTGTATTAAATTCGGATGCAATTTCTGTGTTTCATCGTCAATAAGAAGGTCCGAGGGATACAGTAAACCTGAAGTGAAGCTTCGGAATCTCAAACTGGACTCACAGGAGAGGTTCAAATCATAGAAAGGGAGAGTGTCAGTCCTCTTGTACTTAAGTCGGCATTGTGCCATTTGTATTAAATTCGGGTGCAATTTCTGTGTTTCATCGTCAATAAGAAGGTCCAAGGGATACAGTAAACCTGAAGTGAAGCATCGGAATCTAAAACTGGACTCACATGAGAGGTTCTAATCATAGAAAGTGAGAGTGTCAGTCCTCTTCTACTTAGGTCGGCATTGTGCCTTTTGAATTTAATTCCGATGCAATTTCTGTGTTTCATCGTCAATAAGAAGGTCCAAAGGATATAGTAAACCTGAAGTGAAGCATCGGAATCTAAAACTGAACTCACAGGAGAGATTCAAATCATAGAAAGCTAGAGTGTCACTCCTCTTGTGCATAAGTTGGTATTGTGCCTTTTGTAATAAATTCGGATGCAATTTCTGTGTTTCATCATCAATAAGAAGGTCCAAGGGATACAGTAAACCATAAGTAAAGCATCGGAATCTAAAACTGGACTCACAGGAGAGGTTCAAATCAAAAAAGTTAAAGTGTCATTCCTCTTGTACTTAACTCTGCATTGTGATTTTTGAAATTAATTCCGATGCAATTTCTGTGTTTCATTGTCAATAAGAAGGTCCAAGGGATACAGTAAACCTGGAATGAAGCATTGGAATCTAAGACTGGACTCACAGGAGAGGATCAAATCATAGAAAATGAGAGTGTCAGTCCTCTTTTACTTAAGTCGGCATTGTGCGTTTTGAATTTAATTCAGATGCAAATTCTGTGTTTCATCGTCAATAAGAAGGTCCAAGGGACACAGGAAACCTGAAGTGAAGCATCGGAATCAAAAACTGGACTCACAGGAAAGGTTCAAATCATAGAATGTGAGAGTGTCAGTCCTCTTGTACTTAAGTCGGCATTGTGGCAATTGTATTGAATTCGGATGCAATTTCTGTATTTCATCGTCAATAAGAATGTCCAAGGGATACAATAAACCTGAAGTGAAGCATCGGAATCTAAAACTGGACTCACAGGAAGGGTTCAAATCATAGAAAGTTAGAGTGTCATTCCTCTTGTACTTAACTCTGCATTGTGCGTTTTGAATTTAATTCCGATGCAAATTCTGTGTTTCATCGTCAATAAGAAGGTCCAAGGGAAACAGTAAACCTGAAGTGAAGCATCGGAATCAAAAACTGGACCCACAGGAGAGATTCAAATCATAGAATGTCAGAGTGTCAGTCCTCTTTTACTTAAGTCGGCATTGTGCCTTTTGTATTAAAATCCGATGCAATTTCTGTGTTTCATCGTTAATAAGAAGGTCCGAGGGGTACAGTAAACCTGAAGTGAAGCATCAGAATCTGAAACTGGACTCACAGGAGAGGTTCAAATCATAGAAAGTTAGAGTGTCACTCCTCATTTACTTAAGTCGGCATTGTGCCTTTTGTATTAAATTCTGATGCAATTTCTGTGTTTCATCGTCAAACAGAAGGTGCAAGGTATACAGTAAACCAGAAGTGAAGCATCGGAATCTAAAACTGGACTCACAGGAGAGGTTCAAATCATAGAAAGTGAGAGTGTCAGTCCTCTTGTACTTAAGTCGACATTGTGCCATTTGTATTAAATTCGGATGCAATTTCTGTGTTTCATCGTCAATAAGAATGTCCAAGGGATACAATGAACCTGAAGTGAAGCATCGGAATCTAAAACTGGACTCAAAGGAGAGGTTCAAATCATAGAAAGTTAGAGTGTCAGTCATCTTTTACTTAAGTCGGCATTGTGCCTTTTGTATTAAATTCCGATTCAATTTCTATGTTTCATCGTCAATAAGAAAGTTCAAGGTATACAGTAAACCTGAATTGAAGCATCGGAAATTAAAACCGGTCTCACAGGAGAGGTTCAAATCATAGAAAGTGAGAGTGTCAGTCCTCTTGTACTTAAGTCGCCATTGTGCCTTTTGTATTAAATTCGGATGCAATTTCTGTGTTTCATCGTCATTAAGAAGGTCCAAGGGATACAGTATACCTGAATTGAGGCATCGGAATCCAAAACTGGACTCACAGGACAGGTTCAAATCAATGAAAGTTAGAGTGTCATTCCTCTTTTACTTAAGTCGGCATTGTGCCTTTTGAATTTAATTCCGATGCAATTTCTGTGTTTCATCGTCAATAAGAAGGTCCAAGGGATACAGTAAACCTGAAGTGAAGCATCGGAATCTAAAACTGGACTCACAGGAGATGTACAAATCATAGAAAGTGTGAGTGTCAGTCCTCTTTCACTTATGTCGGCATTGTGCGTTTAGAATTTAAATCCGATGCAATTTCTGTGTTTCATCATCAATAAGAAGGTCCAAGGGATACAGTAAACCTGAAGTGAAGCATCGGAATCTAAAACTGGACTCACAGGAGATGTTCAAATCATAGAAAGGGAGATTGTCAGTCCTCTTGTACTTAAGTAGCCATTGTGATTTTTGTATTAAATTCGGATGCAATTTCTGTGTTTCATCGTCAATAAGAATGTCCAAGGGATACAGTAAACCTGAAGTGAAGCATCGGAATCTAAAACTGGACTCACAGGAGAGGTTCAAATCATAGAAAGTTAGAGTGTCAGTCCTCTTGTACTTAAGTCGGTATTGTACCTTTTGAATTAAATTCGGATGCAAACTCTGTGTTTCATCATCAATTAGATGGTCCAAGGGATACAGTAAACCTGAAGTGAAGCATCGGAATCTAAAACAGGACTCACAGGAGAGGTTCTAATCATAGAAAGTTAGAATGTCAGTCCTCTTGTACTTAAGTCGGCATTGTGCCTTTTGTATTAAATTCGGATGCAATTTCTGTGTTTCATCGTCAATAAGAAGGTGCAAGGTATATAGTAAACCTGAAGTGAAGCATCGGAATCTAAAACTGGACTCACAGGAAAGGTTCAAATCATAGAAAGGGAAAGTGTCAGTCCTCTTGTACTTATGTCGGCATTGTGGCATTTGTATCAAATTCGGATGCATTTTCTGTGTTTCATCGTCAATAAGAAGGTCCAAGGGATACATCAAACCTGAAGTGAAGCATCGGAATCTAAAACTGGACTCACTGGAGAGGTTCAAATCATAGAAAGTGAGAGTGTCTGTTCTCTTCTACTTAGGGCGGCATTGTGCCATTTGAATTTAATTCCGATGCAATTTCTGTGTTTCATCGTCAATAAGAAGTTCCAAAGGATACAGTAAAACTGAAGTGAAGCATCGGAATCTAAAACTGGACTCACAGGAGAGATTCAAATCATAGAAAGTTAGAGTGTCTCTATTCTTGTACCTAATTCGGTATTGTGCCTTTTGTATTAAATTCGGATGCAATTTCTGTGTTTCATCGTCAATAAGAAGGTCCAAGGGATACAGTAAACCTGAAGTGAAGCATCGGAATCTAAAACTGGACTCACAGAAGAAGTTCAAATCATAGAAAGTTAGAGTGTCAGTCGTCTTGTAGTTAAGTCGGCATTGTGATTTTTGAATTTAATTCCGTTGCAATTTCTGTGTTTCATCGTCAATAAGAAGGTCCAAGGGATACAGTAAACCTGAAGTGAAACATCGGAATCTAACACTGGACTCACAGGAGAGGTTCAAATCATAGAAAGTGAGAGTGTCAGTCCTCTTTTACTTAAGTCGGCATTGTGCGTTATGAATTTAATTCCGATGCAATTTCTGTGTTTCATCATCAGTAAGAAGGTGTAAGGGATACAGTAATCCTGAAGTGAAGCATCGGAATCTAAAACTGGACTCACAGGAGAGGTTCAAGTCATAGAATGTGAGAGTGTCAGTCCTCTTCTACTTAAGTCGGCATTGTGTCATTTGTATTAACTTCGGGTGCAATTTCTGGGTTTCATCGTCAATAAGAAGGTCCAAGGGGTACAGTAAACCTGAAGTGAAGCATCGGAATCAAAAACTTGACTTACTGGAAAGGTTCAAATCATAGAAAGTGAGAGTGTCAGTCCTCTTGTACTTAAGTCCGCATTGTGGCATTTGTATTAAATTTGAATGCAATTTCTGTGTTTCATCGTCAATAAGAAGGTCCAAGGGATACAATAAACCTAAAGTGAAGCATCGGAATCTAAAACTGGACTCACAGGAGTGGTGGAATTCATAGAAAGTTGGAGTGTCAGTCCTCTTTTACTTAAGTCGGCATTGTGCCTTTTGTATTACATTCGGATGCAATTTCTCTGTTTCATCGTCAATAAGAAGGTGCAAGGTATACAGTAAACCTGAAGTGAAGCATCGGAATCTAAAACTGGACTCGCAGGAGAGGTTCAAATCATAAAAAGTTAGAGTGTCACTCCCCTTGCACTTGAGTCGGTATTGTGCCTTTTGTATTAAATTCGGGTGCAATTTCTGTGTGTCATCGTCAATAAGAAGGTCCAAGGGATACAGTAAACCAGAAGTGAAGCCTCGGAATCTAAAACTGGACTCACAGGAGAGGTTAAAATCATAGAAAGTTAGAGTGTCAGTCCTCTTTTACTTAAGTCGGCATTGTGCCTTTTGAATTCAATTCCGATGCTATTTCTGTATTTCATTGTCAATAAGAAGGTCCAAGGAATACAGTAAACCTGAAGTGAAGCATTGGAATCTAAAACTGGACTCACAGGAGAGGTTCTAAACATAGAGAGTTAGAATGTCATTCCTCTTGTACTTAAGTCGGCATTGTGCCTTTTGTATTACATTCGGATGCAATTTCTCTGTTTCATCGTCAATAAGAAGGTGGAAGGTATACAGTAAACCTGAAGTGAAGCATCGGAATCTAAAACTGGACTCGCAGGAGAGGTTCAAATCATAAAAAGTAAGAGTGTCAGTCCTCTTGTACTTAAGTCGCCATTGTGCCTTTTGTATTAAATTCGGATGCTATTTCTGTGTTTCATCGTCAATAAGAAGGTCCAAGGGTTACTGTAAACCTGAAGTGAAGCATCGGAATCCAAAACTGTACTCACAGGAGAGGTTCAAATCATAGAAAGTTAGAGTGTCAGTCCTCTTGTATTTAAGTCGGCATTGTGCCTTTGGTATTAAATTCGGATGCAAACTCTGTGTTTCATCGTCAATAAGAAGGTGAAGGTATACAGTAAACCTGAAGTGAATCATCGGAATCAAAAACTGAACTCGCAGGAGAGGTTCAAATCATAAAAAGTAAGAGTGTCAGTCCTCTTGTACTTAAGTCGGCATTGTGCCTTTTGTATTAAATTCGGATGCAAACTCTGTGTTTCATCGTCAATAAGAAGGTCCAAGGGATACAGTAAACCTGAAGTGAGGCATCGGAATCTAAAACTGGACTCACAGAAGAAGTTCAAATCATAGAAAGTTAGAGTGTCAGTCCTCTTGTAGTTCAGTCGGCATTGTGATTTTTGAATTTAATTCCGTTGCAATTTCTGTGTTTCATCGTCAATAAGAAGGTACAAGGGATACAGTAAACCTGGAGTGAAGCATCGGAATCTAAGACAGGACTCACAGGAGAGGTTCAAATCATAGAAAGTGAGAGTGTCAGTCCTCTTTTACTTAAGTCGGCATTGTGCGTTTTGAATTTAATTCCGATGCAATTTCTGTGTTTCATCGTCAATAAGAAAGTCCAAGGGATACAGTAATCCTGAAGTGAAGCATCGGAATCTAATCCTGGACTCATAGGAGAGGTTCAAATCATAGAATGTGAGAGTGTCAGTCCTCTTGTACTTAAGTCGGCATTGTGCCATTTGTATTAAATTCGGGTGCAATTTCTGGGTTTCATCGTCAATAAGAAGGTCCAAGGGATACAGTAAACCTAAAGTGAAGCATCGGAATCTAAAACTGGACTCACAGGAGAGGTTGAGATCATAGAAAGTTAGAGTGTCACTCCTCTTGTACTTGAGTCGGTATTGTGCTTTTTGTATTACATTCGGGTGCAATTTCTGTGTGTCATCGTCAATAAGAAGGCCCAAGGGATACAGTAAACCTGAAGTGAAGCATCGGACTCTAAAACTGGACTCAAAGGAGAGGTTCAAATCATAGAAAGTTAGAATGTCAGCCCTCTTGTACCTAAGTCGGCAATGTGCCTTTTGTATTGAATTCGGGTGCAATTTCTGTGTTTCATCGTCAATAAGAAGGTGCAAGGTATACAGTAAACCTGAAGAGAAGCATCGGAATCTAAAACTGGACTCACTGGAGAGGTTCAAATCATAGAAAGTGAGAGTGTCAGTCCTCTTGTACTTAAGTCGCCATTGTGCCATTTGTATTACATTCGGATGCAATTTCTGTGTTTCATCGTCAATCAGAAGGTCCAAGGGATACAGTAAACCTGAAGTGAAACATCTAAATCCAAAACTGGACTCACAGGAGAGGTTCAAATCATAGAAAGTTAGAGTGTCAGTCCTCTTGTAGTTCAGTCGGCATTGTGATTTTTGAATTTAATTCCGTTGCAATTTCTGATTTTCATCGTCAATAAGAAGGTACAAGGGATACAGTAAACCTGGAGTGAAGCATCGGAATCTAAGACAGGACTCACAGGAGAAGTTCAAATCATAGAAAGTTAGAATGTCAGTCCTCTTGTACTTAAGGCGGCATTGTGCCTTTTGTATTAACTTCGGATACAATTTCTGTGTTTCATCGTCAATAAGAAGGTGCAAGGTATACAGTAAACTTGAAGTGAAGCATCGGAATCTAAAACTGGACTCACAGGAAAGGTTCAAATCATAGAAAGGGAGAGTGTCAGTCCTCTTGTACTTATGTCGGCATTGTGGCATTTGTATCAAATTCGGATGCATTTTCTGTGTTTCATCGTCAATTAGAAGGTCCAAGGGATACATTAAACCTGAAGTGAAGCATCGGAATCTAAAACTGGACTCACAGGAGAGGTTCAATTCATAGAAAGTGAGAGTGTCAGTTCTCGTCTATTTAGGTCGGCATTGTGCCTTTTGAATTTAATTCCGTTGCAATTTCTGTGTTTCATCGTCAATAAGAAGGTACAAGGGATACAGTAAACCTGGAGTGAAGCATCGGAATCTAAGACTGGACTCACAGGAGAGGTTCAAATCATAGAAAGTGAGAGTGTCAGTCCTCTTTTACTTAAGTCGGCATTGTGCGTTTTGAATTTAATTCCGATGCAATTTCTGTCTTTCATCGTCAATAAGAAAGTCCAAGGGATACAGTAATCCTGAAGTGAAGCATCGGAATCTAAAACTGGACTCACAGGAGAGGTTCAAATCATAGAATGTGAGTGTGTCAGTCCTCTTGTACTTAAGTCGGCATTGTGCCATTTGTATTAAATTCGGGTGCAATTTCTGGGTTTCATCGTCAATAAGAAGGTCCAAGGGATACATTAAACCTGAAGTGAAGCATCGGAATCTAAAACTGGACTCACAGGAGAGGTTCAAATCATAGAAAGTGAGAGTGTCAGTTCTCGTCTACTTAGGTCGGCATTGTGCCTTTTGAATTTAATTCCGGTGCAATTTCTCTGTTTCATCGTGAATAAGAAGGTCCAAAGGATACAGTAAAACTGAAGTGAAGCATCGGAATCTAAAACTGTACTCACAGGAGAGATTCAAATCATAGAAAGTTAGAGTGTCTCTCCTCTTGTACCTAATTCGGTATTGTGCCTCTTGTATTAAATTTGGATGCAATTTCTGTGTTTTATCGTCAATAAGAAGGTCCAAGGGATACAGTAAACCTTAAGTAAATCATCGGAATCTAAAACTGGACTCACAGGAGAGGTTCAAATCATAGAAAGTTAGAGTGTCAGTCCTCTTGTACTTAAGGCGGCATTGAGCCTTTTGTATTAATTTCGGATGAAAACTCTGTGTTTCATCGTCAATAAGAAGGTACAAGGGATACAGAAAACCTGAAGTGAAGCATCGGAATCTAATCCTGGACTCATAGGAGAGGTTCAAATCATAGAATGTGAGAGTGTCAGTCCTCTTGTACTTAAGTCGGCATTGTGCCATTTGTATTAAATTCGGGTGCAATTTCTGGGTTTCATCGTCAATAAGAAGGTGCAAGGTATACAGTAAACTTGAAGTGAAGCATCGGAATCTAAAACTGGACTCACAGGAAAGGTTCAAATCATAGAAAGGGAGAGTGTCAGTCCTCTTGTACTTATGTCGGCATTGTGGCATTTGTATCAAATTCGGATGCATTTTCTGTGTTTCATCGTCAATTAGAAGGTCCAAGGGATACATTAAACCTGAAGTGAAGCATCGGAATCTAAAACTGGACTCACAGGAGAGGTTCAATTCATAGAAAGTGAGAGTGTCAGTTCTCGTCTATTTAGGTCGGCATTGTGCCTTTTGAATTTAATTCCGTTGCAATTTCTGTGTTTCATCGTCAATAAGAAGGTACAAGGGATACAGTAAACCTGGAGTGAAGCATCGGAATCTAAGACTGGACTCACAGGAGAGGTTCAAATCATAGAAAGTGAGAGTGTCAGTCCTCTTTTACTTAAGTCGGCATTGTGCGTTTTGAATTTAATTCCGATGCAATTTCTGTCTTTCATCGTCAATAAGAAAGTCCAAGGGATACAGTAATCCTGAAGTGAAGCATCGGAATCTAAAACTGGACTCACAGGAGAGGTTCAAATCATAGAATGTGAGTGTGTCAGTCCTCTTGTACTTAAGTCGGCATTGTGCCATTTGTATTAAATTCGGGTGCAATTTCTGGGTTTCATCGTCAATAAGAAGGTCCAAGGGATACATTAAACCTGAAGTGAAGCATCGGAATCTAAAACTGGACTCACAGGAGAGGTTCAAATCATAGAAAGTGAGAGTGTCAGTTCTCGTCTACTTAGGTCGGCATTGTGCCTTTTGTATTTAATTCCGATGCAATTTCTCTGTTTCATCGTGAATAAGAAGGTCCAAAGGATACAGTAAAACTGAAGTGAAGCATCGGAATCTAAAACTGTACTCACAGGAGAGATTCAAATCATAGAAAGTTAGAGTGTCTCTCCTCTTGTACCTAATTCGGTATTGTGCCTCTTGTATTAAATTTGGATGCAATTTCTGTGTTTTATCGTCAATAAGAAGGTCCAAGGGATACAGTAAACCTTAAGTAAATCATCGGAATCTAAAACTGGACTCACAGGAGAGGTTCAAATCATAGAAAGTTAGAGTGTCAGTCCTCTTGTACTTAAGGCGGCATTGAGCCTTTTGTATTAATTTCGGATGAAAACTCTGTGTTTCATCGTCAATAAGAAGGTACAAGGGATACAGAAAACCTGAAGTGAAGCATCGGAATCTAATCCTGGACTCATAGGAGAGGTTCAAATCATAGAATGTGAGAGTGTCAGTCCTCTTGTACTTAAGTCGGCATTGTGCCATTTGTATTAAATTCGGGTGCAATTTCTGGGTTTCATCGTCAATAAGAAGGTCCAAGGGATACAGTAAACCTAAAGTGAAGCATCGGAATCTAAAACTGGACTCACAGGAGAGGTTGAGATCATAGAAAGTTAGAGTGTCACTCCTCTTGTACTTGAGTCGGTATTGTGCTTTTTGTATTACATTCGGGTGCAATTTCTGTGTTTCATCGTCAATAAGAAGGTGCAAGGTATACAGTAAACCTGAAGAGAAGCATCGGAATCTAAAACTGGACTCACTGGAGAGGTTCAAATCATAGAAAGTGAGAGTGTCAGTCCTCTTGTACTTAAGTCGCCATTGTGCCATTTGTATTACATTCGGATGCAATTTCTGTGTTTCATCGTCAATCAGAAGGTCCAAGGGATACAGTAAACCTGAAGTGAAACATCTAAATCCAAAACTGGACTCACAGGAGAGGTTCAAATCATAGAAAGTTAGAGTGTCAGTCCTCTTGTAGTTCAGTCGGCATTGTGATTTTTGAATTTAATTCCGTTGCAATTTCTGATTTTCATCGTCAATAAGAAGGTACAAGGGATACAGTAAACCTGGAGTCAAGCATCGGAATCTAAGACAGGACTCACAGGAGAAGTTCAAATCATAGAAAGTTAGAATGTCAGTCCTCTTGTACTTAAGGCGGCATTGTGCCTTTTGTATTAACTTCGGATACAATTTCTGTGTTTTATCGTCAATAAGAAGGTCCAAGGGATACAGTAAACCTTAAGTAAATCATCGGAATCTAAAACATGACTCACAGGAGAGGTTCAAATCATAGAAAGTTAGAGTGTCAGTCCTCTTGTACTTAAGGCGGCATTGTGCCTTTTGTATTAATTTCGGATGAAAACTCTGTGTTACATCGTCAATAAGAAGGTACAAGGGATACAGAAAACCTGAAGTGAAGCATCGGAATCTAAAACTGGACTCACAGAAGAAGTTCAAATCATAGAAAGTTAGAGTGTCAGTCCTCTTGTAGTTAAGTCGGCATTGTGATTTTTGAATTTAATTCCGATGCAATTTCTGTGTTTCATCGTCAATAAGAAGGTCCAAGGGATACAGTAAACCTGGAGTGAAGCATCGGAATCTAAGACTGGACTCACAGGAGAGGTTCAAATCATAGAAAGTGAGAGTGTCAGTCCTCTTTTACTTAAGTCGGCATTGTGCGTTTTGAATTTAATTCCGATGCAATTTCTGTGTTTCATCGTCAATAAGAAGGTCCAAGGGATACAGTAAACCTGAAGTGAAGCATCGGCATATAAAACTGCACTCACAGAAGAGGTTCAAATCATAGAAAGTGAGAGTGTCAGTCCTCTTATACTCAAGTCGGCATTGTGCCATTTATATTCAATTCGGGTGCAATTTCTGGGTTTCATCGTCAATAAGAAGGTCCAAGGGGTACAGTAAACCTGAAGTGAAGCATCGGAATCAAAAACTTGACTCACAGGAAAGGTTCAAATCATAGAAAGTGAGAGTGTCAGTCCTCTTGTACTTAAGTCGCCATTGTGGCATTTGTATTAAATTTGGATGCAATTTCTGTGTTTCATCGTCAATAAGAAGGTCCAAGGGATACAATAAACCTGAAGTGAAGCATCGGAATCTAAAACGGGACTCACAGGAGAGGATCAAATCATAGAAAGTTAGAGTTACCTGAGTCGGTATTGTGCCTTTTGTATTAAATTCGGGTGCAATTTCTGTGTGTCATCGTCAATAAGAAGGTCCAAGGGATACAGTTAACCTGAAGTGAAGCATCGGACTCTAAAACTGGACTCACAGGAGAGGTTCAAATCATAGAAAGTTAGATTGTCAGTCCTCTTGTACTTAGGTCGGCATTGTGCCTTTTGTATTGAATTAGGGTGCAATTTCTGTGTTTCATCGTCAATAAGAAGGTGCAAGGTATACAGTAAACCTGAAGTGAAGCATCGGAATCTAAAACTGGACTCACAGGAGAGGTTCAAATCATAGAAAGTGAGAGTGTCAGTCCTCTTGTACTTATGTCGGCATTGTGGCATTTGTATTAAATTCAGATGCAATTTCTGTGTTTCATTGTCAATAAGAAGGTCCAAGGGATACAGTAAACCTGAAGTGAAGCATTGGAATCTAAAACTGGATTCACAGGAGAGGTTCTAATCATAGAAAGTTAGAATGTCATTCCTCTTGTACTTAAGTCGGTATTGTGCCTTTTGTATTACATTCGGATGCAATTTCTGTGTTTCATCGTCAATACGAAGGTGCAAGGTATACAGTAAACCTGAAGTGAAGCATCGGAATCTAAAACTGGACTCGCAGGAGAGGTTCAAATCATAAAAAGTGAGAGTGTCAGTCCTCTTGTACATAAGTCGACATTATGCAATTTGTATTAAATTCGGATGCAATTTCTGTGATTCATCGTCAATAAGAAGGTCCAAGGGATACAGTAAACCTGAAGTGAAGCATCGGAATCTAAAACTGGACTCACGGGAGGGGTTCAAATCATAGAAAGTTAGAGTGTCAGTCCTCTTTTACTTAAGTCGGCATTGTGCCTTTTGAATTTAATTCCGATGCTATTTCTGTGTTTCATTGTCAGTAAGAAGGTCCAAGGAATACAGTAAACCTGAAGTGAAGCATCGGAATCTAAAACAGGATTCACAGGAGAGGTTCTAATCATAGAAAGTTAGAATGTCAGTCCTCTTGTACTTAAGTCGGCATTCTGCCTTTTATATTAAATTCGGATGCAATTTCTGTGTTTCATCGTCAATAAGAAGGTCCAAGGAATACATCAAACCTGAAGTGAAGCATCGGAATCTAAAACTGGACTCACTGGACAGGTTCAAATCATACAAAGTGAGAGTGTCAGTTCTCTTCTACTTAGGTCGGCATTGTGCCATTTGAATTTAATTCCGATGCAATTTCTGTGTTTCATCGTCAATAACAAGTTCCAAAGGATACAGTAAAACTGAAGTGAAGCATCGGAATCTAACACTGGACTCACAGGAGAGATTCAAATCATAGAAAGTTAGAGTGTCTCTATTCTTGTACCTAATACGGTATTGTGCCTTTTGTATTAAATTCGGATGGAATTTCTGTGTTTCATCGTCAATAAGAAGGTCCAAGGGATACAGTAAACCTGAAGTGAAGCATCGGAATCTAAAACTGGACTCACAGGAGAGGTTCAAATCATAGAAAGTTAGAATGTCAGTCCTCTTGTACTTAAGTCGGCATTGTGCCTTTTGTATTAAATTCGGATGCAATTTCTGTGTTTCATCGTCAATAAGAAGGTGCAAGGTATATAGTAAACCTGAAGTGAAGCATCGGAATCTAAAACTGGTCTCACAGGAAAGGTTCAAATCATAGAAAGGGAGAGTGTCAGTCCTCTTGTACTTATGTCGGCATTGTGGCATTTGTATCAAATTCGGATGCATTTTCTGTGTTTCATCGTCAATAAGAAGGTCCAAGGAATACATCAAACCTGAAGTGAAGCATCGGAATCTAAAACTGGACTCACTGGAGAGGTTCAAATCATAGAAAGTGAGAGTGTCAGTTCTCTTCTACTTAGGTCGGCATTGTGCCATTTGAATTTAATTCCGATGCAATTTCTGTGTTTCATCGTCAATAAGAAGTTCCAAAGGATACAGTAAAACTGAAGTGAAGCATCGGAATCTAAAACTGGACTCACAGGAGAGATTCAAATCATAGAAAGTTAGAGTGTCTCTATTCTTTTACCTAATTCGGTATTATGCTTTTTGTATTAAATTCGGATGCAATTTCTGTGTTTCATCGTCAATAAGAAGGTCCAAGGGATACAGTAAACCTGAAGTAAATCATCGGAAGCTAAAACAGGACTTACAGGAGAGGTTCTAATCATAGAAAGTTAGAATTTCAGTCCTCTTGTAGTTAAGTCGGCATTATGATTTTTGAATTTAATTCCGTTGCAATTTCTGTGTTTCATCATCAATAAGAAGGTCCAAGGGATACAGTAAACCTTTAGTGAAGCATCGGAATCTAAGACTGGACTCACAGGAGAGGTTCAAATCATAGAAAGTGAGAGTGTCAGTCCTCTTTTACTTAAGTCGGCATTGTGCGTTTTGAATTTAATTCCGATGCAATTTCTGTGTTTCATCGTCAATAAGAAGGTCCAAGGGATACAGTAATCCTGAAGTGAAGCATCGGAATCTAAAACTGGACTCACAGGAGAGGTTCAAATCATAGAATGTGAGAGTGTCAGTCCTCTTCTACTTAAGTCGGCATTGTGCCATTTGTATTAAATTCGGGTGCAATTTCTGGGTATCATCGTCAATAAGAAGGTCCAAGGGGTACAGTAAACCTGAAGTGAAGCATCGGAATCAAAAACTTGACTCACTGGAAAGGTTCAAATCATAGAAAGTGAGAGTGTCAGTCCTCTTGTACTTAAGTCCGCATTGTGGCATTTGTATTAAATTTGAATGCAATTTCTGTGTTTCATCGTCAATAAGAAGGTCCAAGGGATACAATAAACCTAAAGTGAAGCATCGGAATCTAAAACTGGACTCACAGGAGAGGTTGAAATCATAGAAAGTTAGAGTGTCACTCCCCTTGTACTTGAGTCGGTATTGTGCCGTTTGTATTAAATTCGGGTGCAATTTCTGTGTGTCATCGTCAATACGAAGGTCCAAGGTATACAGTAAACCTGAAGTGAAGCATCGGAATCTAAAACTGGACTCGCAGGAGAGGTTCAAATCATAAAAAGTAAGAGTGTCAGTCCTCTTGTACTTAAGTCGCCATTGTGCCTTTTGAATTAAGTTCGGATGCTATTTCTGTGTATCATCGTCAATAAGAAGGTCCAAGGGATACAGTAAACCTGAAGTGAAGCATCGGAATCCAAAACTGGACTCACAGGAGAGGTTCAAATCATAGAAAGTTAGAGTGTCAGTCCTCTTGTATTTAAGTCGGCAGTGTGCCTTTTGTATTAAATTCGGATGCAAACTCTGTGTTTCATCGTCAATAAGAAGGTGCAAGGTATACAGTAAACCTGAAGTGAATCATCGGAATCAAAAACTGGACTCACAGGAGAGGTTCAAATCATAGAAAGTGAGCGTGTCAGTCCTCTTGTACTTAAGTCGACATTGTGCCATTTGTATTAAATTCGGATGCAATTTCTGTGTTTCATCGTCAATAAGAAGGTCCAAAGTATACAGTAAACCTGAAGTGAAGCATCGGAATCTAAAACTGGACTCACAGGAGAGGTTTAAATCATAGAAAGTTAGAGTGTCAGTCCTCTTTTACTTAAGTCGGCATTGTGCCTTTTGAATTTAATTCCGATGCTATTTCTGTGTTTCATTGTCAATAAGAAGGTCCAAGAAATACAGTAAACCTGAAGTGAAGCATCGGAATCTAAACAGGACTCACAGGACAGGTTCTAATCATAGAATAGTAGAATGTCAGTCCTCTTGTACTTAAGTCGGCATTGTGCCTTTTGTATTAAATTCGGATGCAATATCTGTGTTTCATCGTCAATAAGAAGGTGCAAGGTATATAGTAAACCTGAAGTGAAGCATCGGAATCTAAAACTGGACTCACAGGAGAGGTTCAAATCATAGAAAGGGAGAGTGTCAGTCCTCTTGTACTTATGTCGGCATTGTGGCATTTGTATCAAATTTGGATGCATTTTCTGTGTTTCATCGTCAATAAGAAGGTCCAAGGGATACATCAAACCTGAAGTGAAGCATCGGAATCTAAAACTGGACTCACACTAGAGGTTCAAATCATAGAAAGTGAGAGTGTCAGTTCTCTTCTACTTAGGTCGGCATTGTGCCATTTGAATTTAATTCCGATGCAATTTCTGTGTTTCATCGTCAATAAGATGGTCCAAAGGATACAGTAAAACTGAAGTGAAGCATGGGAATCTAAAACTGGACTCACAGGAGAGATTCAAATCATAGAAAGTTAGAGTGTCTCTCCTCTTGTACCTAATTCGGTATTGTGCCTTTTGTACTAAATTCGGATGCAATTTCTGTGTTTCATCGTCAATAAGAAGGTCCAAGGGATACAGTAAACCTTAAGTAAATCATCGGAATCTAAAACTGGACTCACAGGAGAGGTTCAAATCATAGAAAGTTAGAGTGTCAGTCCTCTTGTACTTAAGTCGGCATTGTGCCTTTTGTATTAATTTCGGATGCAAACTCTGTGTTTCATCGTCAATAAGAAGGTCCAAGGGATACAGTAAACCTGAAGTGAGGCATCGGAATCTAAAACTGGACTCACAGAAGAAGTTCAAATCATAGAAAGTTAGAGTGTCAGTCCTCTTCTAGTTAAGTCGCCATTGTGATTTTTGCATTTAATTCCGTTGCAATTTCTGTGTTTCATCGTCAATAAGAAGGTACAAGGGATACAGTAAACCTGGAGTGAAGCATCGGAATCTAAGACTGGACTCACAGGAGAGGTTCAAATCATAGAAAGTGAGAGTGTCAGTTCTCTTTTACTTAAGTCGGCATTGTGCGTTTTGAATTTAATTCCGATGCAATTTCTGTGTTTCATCGTCAATAAGATAGTCCAAGGGATACAGTAATCCTGAAGTGAAGCATCGGAATCTAAAACTGGACTCACAGGAGAGGTTCAAATCATAGAATGTGAGAGTGTCAGTCCTCTTGTACTTAAGTCGGCATTGTGCCATTTGTATTAAATTCGGGTGCAATTTCTGGGTTTCATCGTCAATAAGAAGGTCCAAGGGATCCAATAAACCTAAAGTGAAGCATCGGAATCTAAAACTGGACTCACAGGAGAGGTTGAGATCATAGAAAGTTAGAGTGTCACTCCTCTTGTACTTGAGTCGGTATTGTGCCTTTTGTATTACATTCGGATGCAATTTCTGTGTTTCATCGTCAATCAGAAGGTCCAAGGGATACAGTAAACCTGAAGTGAAGATTTAAATCCAAAACTGGACTCACAGGAGAGGTTCAAATCATAGAAAGTGAGAGTGTCAGTCCTCTCGTACTGAAGTCGCCATTGTGCCTTTTGTATTAAATTCGGATGCAAACTCTGTGTTTCATCGTCAATCAGAAGGTCCAAGGGATACAGTAAACCTGAAGTGAAGCATGGAAATCCAAAACTGGACTCACAGGAGAGGTTCAAATCATAGAAAGTCAGAGTGTCAGTCCTCTTGTATTTAAGTCGGCATTGTGCCTTTTGTATTAAATTCGTATGCAAACTCTGTGTTTCATCGTCAATAAGAAGGTGCAAGGTATACAGTAAACCTGAAGTGAAGCATCGGACTCTAAAACTGGACTCACAGGAAAGGGTCAAATCATAGAAAGTTAGAATGTCAGCCCTCTTGTACTTAAGTCGCCATTGTGCCTTTTGTATTAAATTCGGATGCAATTTCTGTATTTCATCGTCAATCAGAAGGTCCAAGGGATACAGTAAACCTGAAGTGAAGCATGGAAATCCAAAACTGGACTCACAGGAGAGGTTCAAATCATAGAAAGTTAGAATGTCAGCCCTCTTGTACATAAGTCGCCATTGTGCCTTTTGTATTAAATTCGGATGCAATTTCTGTGTTTCATCGTCAATCAGAAGGTCCAAGGGATACAGTAAACCTGAAGTGAAGCATGGAAATCCAAAACTGGAATCACAGGAGAGGTTCAAATCATAGAAAGTTAGAGTGTCAGTCCTCTTGTATTTAAGTCGGCATTGTGCCATTGTATTAAATTCGAATGCAAACTCTGTGTTTCATCGTCAATAAGAAGGTGCAAGGTATACAGTAAACCTGAAGTGAAGCATCGGAATCTAAAACTGGACTCACTGGAGAGGTTCAAATCATAGAAAGTGAGAGTGTCAGTCCTCTTGTACTTAAGTCGCCATTGTGCATTTTGTATTAAATTCGGATGCAATTTCTGTGTTTCATCGTCAATCAGAATGTCCAAGGGATACAGTAAACCTGAAGTGCAGCATCGAAATCCAAAACTGGACTCACAGGAGAGGTTCAAATCATAGAAAGTTAGAGTGTCACTCCTCTTGTATTTAAGTCGGCATTGTGCCTTTTGTATTAAATTCGGATGCAAACTCTGTATTTCATCGTCAATAAGAAGGTGCAAGGTATACAGTAAACCTGAAGTGAAGCATCGGAATCAAAAACTGGACTCACAGGAGAGGTTCAAATCATAGAAAGTGAGAGTGTCAGTCCTCTTGTACTTAAGTCGACATTGTGCCATTTGTATTAAATTCGGATGCAATTTCTGTGTTTCATCGTCAATAAGAAGGTCCAAGGGATACAGTAAACCTGAAGTAAAGCGTCGGAATCTAAAACTGGACTCACAGGATAGGTTCAAATCATAGAAAGTTAGAGTGTCAGTCCTCTTTTACTTAAGTCGGCATTGTGCCTTTTGAATTTAATTCCGATGCTATTTCTGTGTTTCATTGTCAATAAGAAGGCCAAGGGATACAGTAAGCCTGAAGTGAAGCATCGGAATCTAAAACAGGACTCACAGGAGTGGTTCTAATCATAGAAATTTAGAATGTCAGTCCTCTTGTACTTAAGGCGGCATTGTGCCTTTTGTATTAACTTCGGATACAATTTCTGTGTTTCATCGTCAATAAGAAGGTGCAAGGTATACAGTAAACCTGAAGTGAAGCATCGGAATCTAAAACTGGACTCACAGGAATGGTTCAAATCATAGAAAGGGAGAGTGTCAGTCCTCTTGTACTTATGTCGGCATTGTGGCATTTGTATCAAATTCGGATGCATTTTCTGTGTTTCATCGTCAATAAGAAGGTCCAAGGGATACATCAAACCTGAAGTGCAGCATCGGAATCTAAAACTGGACTCACAGGAGAGGTTCAAATCATAGAAAGTGAGAGTGTCAGTTCTCTTCTACTTAGGTCGGCATTGTGCCATTTGAATTTAATTCCGATGCAATTTCTGTGTTTCATCGTCAATAAGAAGGTCCAAAGGATACAGTAAAACTGACGTGAAGCATGGGAATCTAAAACTGGACTCACAGGAGAGATTGAAATCATAGAAAGTTACAGTGTCTCTCCTCTTGTACCTAATTCGGTATTGTGCCTTTTGTATTAAATTCGGATGCAATTTCTGTGTTTCATCGTCAATAAGAAGGTCCAAGGAAGACAGTAAACCTGAAGTGAGGCATCGGAATCTAAAACTGGACTCACAGAAGAAGTTCAAATCATAGAAAGTTAGATTGTCAGTCCTCTTGTAGTTAAGTCGGCATTGTGATTTTTGAATTTAATTCCGTTGCAATTTCTGTGTTTCATCGTCAATAAGAAGGTACAAGGGATACAGTAAACCTGGAGTGAAGCATCGGAATCTAAGACTGGACTCACAGGAGAGGTTCAAATCATAGAAAGTGAGAGTGTCAGTCCTCTTTTACTTAAGTCGGCATTGTGCGTTTTGAATTTAATTCCGATGCAATTTCTGTGTTTCATCGTCAATAAGAAGGTCCAAGAAATACAGTAAACCTGAAGTGAAGCATCGGAATCTAAACAGGACTCACAGGACAGGTTCTAATCATAGAATAGTTGAATGTCAGTCCTCTTGTACTTAAGTCGGCATTGTGCCTTTTGTATTAAATTCGGATGCAATATCTGTGTTTCATCGTCAATAAGAAGGTGCAAGGTATATAGTAAACCTGAAGTGAAGCATCGGAATCTAAAACTGGACTCACAGGAGAGGTTCAAATCATAGAAAGGGAGAGTGTCAGTCCTCTTGTACTTATGTCGGCATTGTGGCATTTGTATCAAATTTGGATGCATTTTCTGTGTTTCATCGTCAATAAGAAGGTCCAAGGGATACATCAAACCTGAAGTGAAGCATCGGAATCTAAAACTGGACTCACACTAGAGGTTCAAATCATAGAAAGTGAGAGTGTCAGTTCTCTTCTACTTAGGTCGGCATTGTCCCATTTGAATTTAATTCCGATGCAATTTCTGTGTTTCATCGTCAATAAGATGGTCCAAAGGATACAGTAAAACTGAAGTGAAGCATGGGAATCTAAAACTGGACTCACAGGAGAGGTTCAAATCATAGAAAGTTAGAGTGTCAGTCCTCTTGTACTTAAGTCGGCATTGTGCCTTTTGTATTAATTTCGGATGCAAACTCTGTGTTTCATCGTCAATAAGAAGGTCCAAGGGATACAGTAAACCTGAAGTGAGGCATCGGAATCTAAAACTGGACTCACAGAAGAAGTTCAAATCATAGAAAGTTAGAGTGTCAGTCCTCTTCTAGTTAAGTCGCCATTGTGATTTTTGCATTTAATTCCGTTGCAATTTCTGTGTTTCATCGTCAATAAGAAGGTACAAGGGATACAGTAAACCTGGAGTGAAGCATCGGAATCTAAGACTGGACTCACAGGAGAGGTTCAAATCATAGAAAGTGAGAGTGTCAGTTCTCTTTTACTTAAGTCGGCATTGTGCGTTTTGAATTTAATTCCGATGCAATTTCTGTGTTTCATCGTCAATAAGAAAGTCCAAGGGATACAGTAATCCTGAAGTGAAGCATCGGAATCTAAAACTGGACTCACAGGAGAGGTTCAAATCATAGAATGTGAGAGTGTCAGTCCTCTTGTACTTAAGTCGGCATTGTGCCATTTGTATTAAATTCGGGTGCAATTTCTGGGTTTCATCGTCAATAAGAAGGTCCAAGGGATCCAATAAACCTAAAGTGAAGCATCGGAATCTAAAACTGGACTCACAGGAGAGGTTGAGATCATAGAAAGTTAGAGTGTCACTCCTCTTGTACTTGAGTCGGTATTGTGCCTTTTGTATTACATTCGGATGCAATTTCTGTGTTTCATCGTCAATCAGAAGGTCCAAGGGATACAGTAAACCTGAAGTGAAGCATTTAAATCCAAAACTGGACTCACAGGAGAGGTTCAAATCATAGAAAGTGAGAGTGTCAGTCCTCTCGTACTGAAGTCGCCATTGTGCCTTTTGTATTAAATTCGGATGCAAACTCTGTGTTTCATCGTCAATCAGAAGGTCCAAGGGATACAGTAAACCTGAAGTGAAGCATGGAAATCCAAAACTGGACTCACAGGAGAGGTTCAAATCATAGAAAGTTAGAGTGTCAGTCCTCTTGTATTTAAGTCGGCATTGTGCCTTTTGTATTAAATTCGTATGCAAACTCTGTGTTTCATCGTCAATAAGAAGGTGCAAGGTATACAGTAAACCTGAAGTGAAGCATCGGACTCTAAAACTGGACTCACAGGAAAGGGTCAAATCATAGAAAGTTAGAATGTCAGCCCTCTTGTACTTAAGTCGCCATTGTGCCTTTTGTATTAAATTCGGATGCAATTTCTGTATTTCATCGTCAATCAGAAGGTCCAAGGGATACAGTAAACCTGAAGTGAAGCATGGAAATCCAAAACTGGACTCACAGGAGAGGTTCAAATCATAGAAAGTTAGAATGTCAGCCCTCTTGTACATAAGTCGCCATTGTGCCTTTTGTATTAAATTCGGATGCAATTTCTGTGTTTCATCGTCAATCAGAAGGTCCAAGGGATACAGTAAACCTGAAGTGAAGCATGGAAATCCAAAACTGGAATCACAGGAGAGGTTCAAATCATAGAAAGTTAGAGTGTCAGTCCTCTTGTATTTAAGTCGGCATTGTGCCATTGTATTAAATTCGGATGCAAACTCTGTGTTTCATCGTCAATAAGAAGGTGCAAGGTATACAGTAAACCTGAAGTGAAGCATCGGAATCTAAAACTGGACTCACTGGAGAGGTTCAAATCATAGAAAGTGAGAGTGTCAGTCCTCTTGTACTTAAGTCGCCATTGTGCATTTTGTATTAAATTCGGATGCAATTTCTGTGTTTCATCGTCAATCAGAATGTCCAAGGGATACAGTAAACCTGAAGTGCAGCATCGAAATCCAAAACTGGACTCACAGGAGAGGTTCAAATCATAGAAAGTTAGAGTGTCACTCCTCTTGTATTTAAGTCGGCATTGTGCCTTTTGTATTAAATTCGGATGCAAACTCTGTATTTCATCGTCAATAAGAAGGTGCAAGGTATACAGTAAACCTGAAGTGAAGCATCGGAATCAAAAACTGGACTCACAGGAGAGGTTCAAATCATAGAAAGTGAGAGTGTCAGTCCTCTTGTACTTAAGTCGACATTGTGCCATTTGTATTAAATTCGGATGCAATTTCTGTGTTTCATCGTCAATAAGAAGGTCCAAGGGATACAGTAAACCTGAAGTAAAGCGTCGGAATCTAAAACTGGACTCACAGGATAGGTTCAAATCATAGAAAGTTAGAGTGTCAGTCCTCTTTTACTTAAGTCGGCATTGTGCCTTTTGAATTTAATTCCGATGCTATTTCTGTGTTTCATTGTCAATAAGAAGGCCAAGGGATACAGTAAACCTGAAGTGAAGCATCGGAATCTAAAACAGGACTCACAGGAGTGGTTCTAATCATAGAAATTTAGAATGTCAGTCCTCTTGTACTTAAGGCGGCATTGTGCCTTTTGTATTAACTTCGGATGCATTTTCTGTGTTTCATCGTCAATAAGAAGGTCCAAGGGATACATCAAACCTGAAGTGCAGCATCGGAATCTAAAACTGGACTCACAGGAGAGGTTCAAATCATAGAAAGTGAGAGTGTCAGTTCTCTTCTACTTAGGTCGGCATTGTGCCATTTGAATTTAATTCCGATGCAATTTCTGTGTTTCTTCGTCAATAAGAAGGTCCAAAGGATACAGTAAAACTGAAGTGAAGCATGGGAATCTAAAACTGGACTCACAGGAGAGATTGAAATCATAGAAAGTTACAGTGTCTCTCCTCTTGTACCTAATTCGGTATTGTGCCTTTTGTATTAAATTCGGATGCAATTTCTGTGTTTCATCGTCAATAAGAAGGTCCAAGGAAGACAGTAAACCTGAAGTGAGGCATCGGAATCTAAAACTGGACTCACAGAAGAAGTTCAAATCATAGAAAGTTAGATTGTCAGTCCTCTTGTAGTTAAGTCGGCATTGTGATTTTTGAATTTAATTCCGTTGCAATTTCTGTGTTTCATCGTCAATAAGAAGGTACAAGGGATACAGTAAACCTAGAGTGAAGCATCGGAATCTAAGACTGGACTCACAGGAGAGGTTCAAATCATAGAAAGTGAGAGTGTCAGTCCTTTTTTTACTTAAGTCGGCATTGTGCGTTTTGAATTTAATTCCGATGCAATTTCTGTGTTTCATCGTCAATAAGAAAGTCCAAGGGATACAGTAATCCTGAAGTGAAGCATCGGAATCTAAAACTGGACTCACAGGAGAGGTTCAAATCATAGAATGTGAGAGTGTCAGTCCTCTTGTACTTGAGTCGGTATTGTGCCTTTGTATTAAATTCGGGTGCAATTTCTGTGTGTCATCGTCAATAAGAAGGTCCAAGGGATACAGTAAACCTGAAGTGAAGCATCGGACTCTAAAACTGGACTCACAGGAGAGGTTCAAATCATAGAAAGTTAGAATGTCAGCCCTCTTGTACTTAAGTCGCCATTGTGCCATTTGTATTAAATTCGGGTGCAATTTCTGGGTTTCATCGACAATAAGAAGGTCCAAGGGATCCAATAAACCTAAAGTGAAGCATCGGAATCTAAAACTGGACTCACAGGAGAGGTTCAAATCATAGAAAGTTAGAGTGTCACTCCTCTTGTACTTGAGTCGGTATTGTGCCTTTGTATTAAATTCGGGTGCAATTTCTGTGTGTCATCGTCAATAAGAAGGTCCAAGGGATACAGTAAACCTGAAGTGAAGCATCGGACTCTAAAACTGGACTCACAGGAGAGGTTCAAATCATAGAAAGTTAGAATGTCAGCCCTCTTGTACTTAAGTCGCCATTGTGCCTTTTGTATTAAATTCGGATGCAATTTCTGTGTTTCATCGTCAATCAGAAGGTCCAAGGAATACAGTAAACCTGAAGTGAAGCATAGAAATCCAAAACTGGACTCACAGGAGAGGTTCAAATCATAGAAAGTGAGAGTGTCAGTCCTCTCGTACTGAAGTCGCCATTGTGCCTTTAGTATTAAATTCGGATGCAATTTCTGTGTTTCATCGTCAATCAGAAGGTCCAAGGGATACAGTAAACCTGAAGTGAAGCATTGAAATCCAAAACTGGACTCACAGGAGAGGTTCAAATCATAGAAAGATAGAGTGTCAGTCCTCTTGTATTTAAGTCGGCATTGTGCATTTTGTATTAAATTCGGATGCAAACTCTGTGTTTCATCGTCAATAAGAAGGTGCAAGGTATACAGTAAACCTGAAGTGAAGCATCGGAATCTAAAACTGGACTCACTGGAGAGGTTCAAATCATAGAAAGTTAGAGTGTCAGTCCTCTTTTACTTAAGTCGGCATTGTGCCTTTTGAATTTAATTCCGATGCTATTTCTGTGTTTCATTGTCAATAAGAAGGCCAAGGGATACAGTAAACCTGAAGTGAAGCATCGGAATCTGAAACAGGACTCACAGGAGTGGTTCTAATCATAGAAAGTTAGAATGTCAGTCCTCTTGTACTTAAGGCGGCATTGTGCCTTTTGTATTAACTTCGGATACAATTTCTGTGTCTCATCGTCAATAAGAAGGTGCAAGGTATACAGTAAACCTGAAGTGAAGCATCGGAATCTAAAACTGGACTCACAGGAAAGGTTCAAATCATAGAAAGGGAGAGTGTCAGTCCTCTTGTACTTATGTCGGCATTGTGGCATTTGTATCAAATTCGGATGCATTTTCTGTGTTTCATCGTCAATAAGAAGGTCCAAGGGATACATTAAACCTTAAGTGAAGCATCGGAATCTAAAACTGGACTCACAGGAGAGGTTCAAATCATAGAAAGTGAGAGTGCCAGTCCTCTTGTACTTAAGTCGACATTGTGCCATTTGTATTAAATTCGGATGCAATTTCTGTGTTTCATCGTCAACAAGAAGGTCCAAGGGATACAGTAGACCTGAAGTGAAGCAACGGAATCTAAAAACTGGACTCACAGGAGAGGTTCAAATCATAGAAAGTTAGAGTGTCAGTCCTCTTTTACTTAAGTCGGCATTGTGCCTTTTGTATTACATTCGGATGCAATTTCTGTGTCTCATAGTCAATAAGAAGGTGCAAGGTATACAGTA
Organism: Schistocerca americana; assembly: GCF_021461395.2. Lineage (NCBI taxonomy): Eukaryota > Metazoa > Arthropoda > Insecta > Orthoptera > Acrididae > Schistocerca > Schistocerca americana. Next base: position 351,054 of record NW_025725275.1, on the reverse strand, counting down.
AACCTGAAGTGAAGCATCGGAATCTAAAACTGGACTCGCAGGAGAGGTTCAAATCATAAAAAGTAAGAGTGTCAGTCCTCTTGTACTTAAGTCGCCATTGTGCCTTTTGAATTAAGTTCGGATGCTATTTCTGTGTATCATCGTCAATAAGAAGGTCCAAGGGATACAGTAAACCTGAAGTGAAGCATCGGAATCCAAAACTGGACTCACAGGAGAGGTTCAAATCATAGAAAGTTAGAGTGTCAGTCCTCTTGTATTTAAGTCGGCAGTGTGCCTTTTGTATTAAATTCGGATGCAAACTCTGTGTTTCATCGTCAATAAGAAGGTGCAAGGTATACAGTAAACCTGAAGTGAATCATCGGAATCAAAAACTGGACTCACAGGAGAGGTTCAAATCATAGAAAGTGAGCGTGTCAGTCCTCTTGTACTTAAGTCGACATTGTGCCATTTGTATTAAATTCGGATGCAATTTCTGTGTTTCATCGTCAATAAGAAGGTCCAAAGTATACAGTAAACCTGAAGTGAAGCATCGGAATCTAAAACTGGACTCACAGGAGAGGTTTAAATCATAGAAAGTTAGAGTGTCAGTCCTCTTTTACTTAAGTCGGCATTGTGCCTTTTGAATTTAATTCCGATGCTATTTCTGTGTTTCATTGTCAATAAGAAGGTCCAAGAAATACAGTAAACCTGAAGTGAAGCATCGGAATCTAAACAGGACTCACAGGACAGGTTCTAATCATAGAATAGTAGAATGTCAGTCCTCTTGTACTTAAGTCGGCATTGTGCCTTTTGTATTAAATTCGGATGCAATATCTGTGTTTCATCGTCAATAAGAAGGTGCAAGGTATATAGTAAACCTGAAGTGAAGCATCGGAATCTAAAACTGGACTCACAGGAGAGGTTCAAATCATAGAAAGGGAGAGTGTCAGTCCTCTTGTACTTATGTCGGCATTGTGGCATTTGTATCAAATTTGGATGCATTTTCTGTGTTTCATCGTCAATAAGAAGGTCCAAGGGATACATCAAACCTGAAGTGAAGCATCGGAATCTAAAACTGGACTCACACTAGAGGTTCAAATCATAGAAAGTGAGAGTGTCAGTTCTCTTCTACTTAGGTCGGCATTGTGCCATTTGAATTTAATTCCGATGCAATTTCTGTGTTTCATCGTCAATAAGATGGTCCAAAGGATACAGTAAAACTGAAGTGAAGCATGGGAATCTAAAACTGGACTCACAGGAGAGATTCAAATCATAGAAAGTTAGAGTGTCTCTCCTCTTGTACCTAATTCGGTATTGTGCCTTTTGTACTAAATTCGGATGCAATTTCTGTGTTTCATCGTCAATAAGAAGGTCCAAGGGATACAGTAAACCTTAAGTAAATCATCGGAATCTAAAACTGGACTCACAGGAGAGGTTCAAATCATAGAAAGTTAGAATGTCAGTCCTCTTGTACTTAAGTCGGCATTGTGCCTTTTGTATTAATTTCGGATGCAAACTCTGTGTTTCATCGTCAATAAGAAGGTCCAAGGGATACAGTAAACCTGAAGTGAGGCATCGGAATCTAAAACTGGACTCACAGAAGAAGTTCAAATCATAGAAAGTTAGAGTGTCAGTCCTCTTCTAGTTAAGTCGCCATTGTGATTTTTGCATTTAATTCCGTTGCAATTTCTGTGTTTCATCGTCAATAAGAAGGTACAAGGGATACAGTAAACCTGGAGTGAAGCATCGGAATCTAAGACTGGACTCACAGGAGAGGTTCAAATCATAGAAAGTGAGAGTGTCAGTTCTCTTTTACTTAAGTCGGCATTGTGCGTTTTGAATTTAATTCCGATGCAATTTCTGTGTTTCATCGTCAATAAGATAGTCCAAGGGATACAGTAATCCTGAAGTGAAGCATCGGAATCTAAAACTGGACTCACAGGAGAGGTTCAAATCATAGAATGTGAGAGTGTCAGTCCTCTTGTACTTAAGTCGGCATTGTGCCATTTGTATTAAATTCGGGTGCAATTTCTGGGTTTCATCGTCAATAAGAAGGTCCAAGGGATCCAATAAACCTAAAGTGAAGCATCGGAATCTAAAACTGGACTCACAGGAGAGGTTGAGATCATAGAAAGTTAGAGTGTCACTCCTCTTGTACTTGAGTCGGTATTGTGCCTTTTGTATTACATTCGGATGCAATTTCTGTGTTTCATCGTCAATCAGAAGGTCCAAGGGATACAGTAAACCTGAAGTGAAGCATTTAAATCCAAAACTGGACTCACAGGAGAGGTTCAAATCATAGAAAGTGAGAGTGTCAGTCCTCTCGTACTGAAGTCGCCATTGTGCCTTTTGTATTAAATTCGGATGCAAACTCTGTGTTTCATCGTCAATCAGAAGGTCCAAGGGATACAGTAAACCTGAAGTGAAGCATGGAAATCCAAAACTGGACTCACAGGAGAGGTTCAAATCATAGAAAGTTAGAGTGTCAGTCCTCTTGTATTTAAGTCGGCATTGTGCCTTTTGTATTAAATTCGTATGCAAACTCTGTGTTTCATCGTCAATAAGAAGGTGCAAGGTATACAGTAAACCTGAAGTGAAGCATCGGACTCTAAAACTGGACTCACAGGAAAGGGTCAAATCATAGAAAGTTAGAATGTCAGCCCTCTTGTACTTAAGTCGCCATTGTGCCTTTTGTATTAAATTCGGATGCAATTTCTGTATTTCATCGTCAATCAGAAGGTCCAAGGGATACAGTAAACCTGAAGTGAAGCATGGAAATCCAAAACTGGACTCACAGGAGAGGTTCAAATCATAGAAAGTTAGAATGTCAGCCCTCTTGTACATAAGTCGCCATTGTGCCTTTTGTATTAAATTCGGATGCAATTTCTGTGTTTCATCGTCAATCAGAAGGTCCAAGGGATACAGTAAACCTGAAGTGAAGCATGGAAATCCAAAACTGGAATCACAGGAGAGGTTCAAATCATAGAAAGTTAGAGTGTCAGTCCTCTTGTATTTAAGTCGGCATTGTGCCATTGTATTAAATTCGAATGCAAACTCTGTGTTTCATCGTCAATAAGAAGGTGCAAGGTATACAGTAAACCTGAAGTGAAGCATCGGAATCTAAAACTGGACTCACTGGAGAGGTTCAAATCATAGAAAGTGAGAGTGTCAGTCCTCTTGTACTTAAGTCGCCATTGTGCATTTTGTATTAAATTCGGATGCAATTTCTGTGTTTCATCGTCAATCAGAATGTCCAAGGGATACAGTAAACCTGAAGTGCAGCATCGAAATCCAAAACTGGACTCACAGGAGAGGTTCAAATCATAGAAAGTTAGAGTGTCACTCCTCTTGTATTTAAGTCGGCATTGTGCCTTTTGTATTAAATTCGGATGCAAACTCTGTATTTCATCGTCAATAAGAAGGTGCAAGGTATACAGTAAACCTGAAGTGAAGCATCGGAATCAAAAACTGGACTCACAGGAGAGGTTCAAATCATAGAAAGTGAGAGTGTCAGTCCTCTTGTACTTAAGTCGACATTGTGCCATTTGTATTAAATTCGGATGCAATTTCTGTGTTTCATCGTCAATAAGAAGGTCCAAGGGATACAGTAAACCTGAAGTAAAGCGTCGGAATCTAAAACTGGACTCACAGGATAGGTTCAAATCATAGAAAGTTAGAGTGTCAGTCCTCTTTTACTTAAGTCGGCATTGTGCCTTTTGAATTTAATTCCGATGCTATTTCTGTGTTTCATTGTCAATAAGAAGGCCAAGGGATACAGTAAACCTGAAGTGAAGCACCGGAATCTAAAACAGGACTCACAGGAGTGGTTCTAATCATAGAAATTTAGAATGTCAGTCCTCTTGTACTTAAGGCGGCATTGTGCCTTTTGTATTAACTTCGGATACAATTTCTGTGTTTCATCGTCAATAAGAAGGTGCAAGGTATACAGTAAACCTGAAGTGAAGCATCGGAATCTAAAACTGGACTCACAGGAATGGTTCAAATCATAGAAAGGGAGAGTGTCAGTCCTCTTGTACTTATGTCGGCATTGTGGCATTTGTATCAAATTCGGATGCATTTTCTGTGTTTCATCGTCAATAAGAAGGTCCAAGGGATACATCAAACCTGAAGTGCAGCATCGGAATCTAAAACTGGACTCACAGGAGAGGTTCAAATCATAGAAAGTGAGAGTGTCAGTTCTCTTCTACTTAGGTCGGCATTGTGCCATTTGAATTTAATTCCGATGCAATTTCTGTGTTTCATCGTCAATAAGAAGGTCCAAAGGATACAGTAAAACTGACGTGAAGCATGGGAATCTAAAACTGGACTCACAGGAGAGATTGAAATCATAGAAAGTTACAGTGTCTCTCCTCTTGTACCTAATTCGGTATTGTGCCTTTTGTATTAAATTCGGATGCAATTTCTGTGTTTCATCGTCAATAAGAAGGTCCAAGGAAGACAGTAAACCTGAAGTGAGGCATCGGAATCTAAAACTGGACTCACAGAAGAAGTTCAAATCATAGAAAGTTAGATTGTCAGTCCTCTTGTAGTTAAGTCGGCATTGTGATTTTTGAATTTAATTCCGTTGCAATTTCTGTGTTTCATCGTCAATAAGAAGGTACAAGGGATACAGTAAACCTGGAGTGAAGCATCGGAATCTAAGACTGGACTCACAGGAGAGGTTCAAATCATAGAAAGTGAGAGTGTCAGTCCTCTTTTACTTAAGTCGGCATTGTGCGTTTTGAATTTAATTCCGATGCAATTTCTGTGTTTCATCGTCAATAAGAAGGTCCAAGAAATACAGTAAACCTGAAGTGAAGCATCGGAATCTAAACAGGACTCACAGGACAGGTTCTAATCATAGAATAGTAGAATGTCAGTCCTCTTGTACTTAAGTCGGCATTGTGCCTTTTGTATTAAATTCGGATGCAATATCTGTGTTTCATCGTCAATAAGAAGGTGCAAGGTATATAGTAAACCTGAAGTGAAGCATCGGAATCTAAAACTGGACTCACAGGAGAGGTTCAAATCATAGAAAGGGAGAGTGTCAGTCCTCTTGTACTTATGTCGGCATTGTGGCATTTGTATCAAATTTGGATGCATTTTCTGTGTTTCATCGTCAATAAGAAGGTCCAAGGGATACATCAAACCTGAAGTGAAGCATCGGAATCTAAAACTGGACTCACACTAGAGGTTCAAATCATAGAAAGTGAGAGTGTCAGTTCTCTTCTACTTAGGTCGGCATTGTCCCATTTGAATTTAATTCCGATGCAATTTCTGTGTTTCATCGTCAATAAGATGGTCCAAAGGATACAGTAAAACTGAAGTGAAGCATGGGAATCTAAAACTGGACTCACAGGAGAGGTTCAAATCATAGAAAGTTAGAGTGTCAGTCCTCTTGTACTTAAGTCGGCATTGTGCCTTTTGTATTAATTTCGGATGCAAACTCTGTGTTTCATCGTCAATAAGAAGGTCCAAGGGATACAGTAAACCTGAAGTGAGGCATCGGAATCTAAAACTGGACTCACAGAAGAAGTTCAAATCATAGAAAGTTAGAGTGTCAGTCCTCTTCTAGTTAAGTCGCCATTGTGATTTTTGCATTTAATTCCGTTGCAATTTCTGTGTTTCATCGTCAATAAGAAGGTACAAGGGATACAGTAAACCTGGAGTGAAGCATCGGAATCTAAGACTGGACTCACAGGAGAGGTTCAAATCATAGAAAGTGAGAGTGTCAGTTCTCTTTTACTTAAGTCGGCATTGTGCGTTTTGAATTTAATTCCGATGCAATTTCTGTGTTTCATCGTCAATAAGAAAGTCCAAGGGATACAGTAATCCTGAAGTGAAGCATCGGAATCTAAAACTGGACTCACAGGAGAGGTTCAAATCATAGAATGTGAGAGTGTCAGTCCTCTTGTACTTAAGTCGGCATTGTGCCATTTGTATTAAATTCGGGTGCAATTTCTGGGTTTCATCGTCAATAAGAAGGTCCAAGGGATCCAATAAACCTAAAGTGAAGCATCGGAATCTAAAACTGGACTCACAGGAGAGGTTGAGATCATAGAAAGTTAGAGTGTCACTCCTCTTGTACTTGAGTCGGTATTGTGCCTTTTGTATTACATTCGGATGCAATTTCTGTGTTTCATCGTCAATCAGAAGGTCCAAGGGATACAGTAAACCTGAAGTGAAGCATTTAAATCCAAAACTGGACTCACAGGAGAGGTTCAAATCATAGAAAGTGAGAGTGTCAGTCCTCTCGTACTGAAGTCGCCATTGTGCCTTTTGTATTAAATTCGGATGCAAACTCTGTGTTTCATCGTCAATCAGAAGGTCCAAGGGATACAGTAAACCTGAAGTGAAGCATGGAAATCCAAAACTGGACTCACAGGAGAGGTTCAAATCATAGAAAGTTAGAGTGTCAGTCCTCTTGTATTTAAGTCGGCATTGTGCCTTTTGTATTAAATTCGTATGCAAACTCTGTGTTTCATCGTCAATAAGAAGGTGCAAGGTATACAGTAAACCTGAAGTGAAGCATCGGACTCTAAAACTGGACTCACAGGAAAGGGTCAAATCATAGAAAGTTAGAATGTCAGCCCTCTTGTACTTAAGTCGCCATTGTGCCTTTTGTATTAAATTCGGATGCAATTTCTGTATTTCATCGTCAATCAGAAGGTCCAAGGGATACAGTAAACCTGAAGTGAAGCATGGAAATCCAAAACTGGACTCACAGGAGAGGTTCAAATCATAGAAAGTTAGAATGTCAGCCCTCTTGTACATAAGTCGCCATTGTGCCTTTTGTATTAAATTCGGATGCAATTTCTGTGTTTCATCGTCAATCAGAAGGTCCAAGGGATACAGTAAACCTGAAGTGAAGCATGGAAATCCAAAACTGGAATCACAGGAGAGGTTCAAATCATAGAAAGTTAGAGTGTCAGTCCTCTTGTATTTAAGTCGGCATTGTGCCATTGTATTAAATTCGGATGCAAACTCTGTGTTTCATCGTCAATAAGAAGGTGCAAGGTATACAGTAAACCTGAAGTGAAGCATCGGAATCTAAAACTGGACTCACTGGAGAGGTTCAAATCATAGAAAGTGAGAGTGTCAGTCCTCTTGTACTTAAGTCGCCATTGTGCATTTTGTATTAAATTCGGATGCAATTTCTGTGTTTCATCGTCAATCAGAATGTCCAAGGGATACAGTAAACCTGAAGTGCAGCATCGAAATCCAAAACTGGACTCACAGGAGAGGTTCAAATCATAGAAAGTTAGAGTGTCACTCCTCTTGTATTTAAGTCGGCATTGTGCCTTTTGTATTAAATTCGGATGCAAACTCTGTATTTCATCGTCAATAAGAAGGTGCAAGGTATACAGTAAACCTGAAGTGAAGCATCGGAATCAAAAACTGGACTCACAGGAGAGGTTCAAATCATAGAAAGTGAGAGTGTCAGTCCTCTTGTACTTAAGTCGACATTGTGCCATTTGTATTAAATTCGGATGCAATTTCTGTGTTTCATCGTCAATAAGAAGGTCCAAGGGATACAGTAAACCTGAAGTAAAGCGTCGGAATCTAAAACTGGACTCACAGGATAGGTTCAAATCATAGAAAGTTAGAGTGTCAGTCCTCTTTTACTTAAGTCGGCATTGTGCCTTTTGAATTTAATTCCGATGCTATTTCTGTGTTTCATTGTCAATAAGAAGGCCAAGGGATACAGTAAACCTGAAGTGAAGCATCGGAATCTAAAACAGGACTCACAGGAGTGGTTCTAATCATAGAAATTTAGAATGTCAGTCCTCTTGTACTTAAGGCGGCATTGTGCCTTTTGTATTAACTTCGGATGCATTTTCTGTGTTTCATCGTCAATAAGAAGGTCCAAGGGATACATCAAACCTGAAGTGCAGCATCGGAATCTAAAACTGGACTCACAGGAGAGGTTCAAATCATAGAAAGTGAGAGTGTCAGTTCTCTTCTACTTAGGTCGGCATTGTGCCATTTGAATTTAATTCCGATGCAATTTCTGTGTTTCTTCGTCAATAAGAAGGTCCAAAGGATACAGTAAAACTGAAGTGAAGCATGGGAATCTAAAACTGGACTCACAGGAGAGATTGAAATCATAGAAAGTTACAGTGTCTCTCCTCTTGTACCTAATTCGGTATTGTGCCTTTTGTATTAAATTCGGATGCAATTTCTGTGTTTCATCGTCAATAAGAAGGTCCAAGGAAGACAGTAAACCTGAAGTGAGGCATCGGAATCTAAAACTGGACTCACAGAAGAAGTTCAAATCATAGAAAGTTAGATTGTCAGTCCTCTTGTAGTTAAGTCGGCATTGTGATTTTTGAATTTAATTCCGTTGCAATTTCTGTGTTTCATCGTCAATAAGAAGGTACAAGGGATACAGTAAACCTAGAGTGAAGCATCGGAATCTAAGACTGGACTCACAGGAGAGGTTCAAATCATAGAAAGTGAGAGTGTCAGTCCTCTTTTACTTAAGTCGGCATTGTGCGTTTTGAATTTAATTCCGATGCAATTTCTGTGTTTCATCGTCAATAAGAAAGTCCAAGGGATACAGTAATCCTGAAGTGAAGCATCGGAATCTAAAACTGGACTCACAGGAGAGGTTCAAATCATAGAATGTGAGAGTGTCAGTCCTCTTGTACTTGAGTCGGTATTGTGCCTTTGTATTAAATTCGGGTGCAATTTCTGTGTGTCATCGTCAATAAGAAGGTCCAAGGGATACAGTAAACCTGAAGTGAAGCATCGGACTCTAAAACTGGACTCACAGGAGAGGTTCAAATCATAGAAAGTTAGAATGTCAGCCCTCTTGTACTTAAGTCGCCATTGTGCCATTTGTATTAAATTCGGGTGCAATTTCTGGGTTTCATCGACAATAAGAAGGTCCAAGGGATCCAATAAACCTAAAGTGAAGCATCGGAATCTAAAACTGGACTCACAGGAGAGGTTCAAATCATAGAAAGTTAGAGTGTCACTCCTCTTGTACTTGAGTCGGTATTGTGCCTTTGTATTAAATTCGGGTGCAATTTCTGTGTGTCATCGTCAATAAGAAGGTCCAAGGGATACAGTAAACCTGAAGTGAAGCATCGGACTCTAAAACTGGACTCACAGGAGAGGTTCAAATCATAGAAAGTTAGAATGTCAGCCCTCTTGTACTTAAGTCGCCATTGTGCCTTTTGTATTAAATTCGGATGCAATTTCTGTGTTTCATCGTCAATCAGAAGGTCCAAGGAATACAGTAAACCTGAAGTGAAGCATAGAAATCCAAAACTGGACTCACAGGAGAGGTTCAAATCATAGAAAGTGAGAGTGTCAGTCCTCTCGTACTGAAGTCGCCATTGTGCCTTTAGTATTAAATTCGGATGCAATTTCTGTGTTTCATCGTCAATCAGAAGGTCCAAGGGATACAGTAAACCTGAAGTGAAGCATTGAAATCCAAAACTGGACTCACAGGAGAGGTTCAAATCATAGAAAGATAGAGTGTCAGTCCTCTTGTATTTAAGTCGGCATTGTGCATTTTGTATTAAATTCGGATGCAAACTCTGTGTTTCATCGTCAATAAGAAGGTGCAAGGTATACAGTAAACCTGAAGTGAAGCATCGGAATCTAAAGTTGGACTCACTGGAGAGGTTCAAATCATAGAAAGTTAGAGTGTCAGTCCTTTTTTACTTAAGTCGGCATTGTGCCTTTTGAATTTAATTCCGATGCTATTTCTGTGTTTCATTGTCAATAAGAAGGCCAAGGGATACAGTAAACCTGAAGTGAAGCATCGGAATCTGAAACAGGACTCACAGGAGTGGTTCTAATCATAGAAAGTTAGAATGTCAGTCCTCTTGTACTTAAGGCGGCATTGTGCCTTTTGTATTAACTTCGGATACAATTTCTGTGTCTCATCGTCAATAAGAAGGTGCAAGGTATACAGTAAACCTGAAGTGAAGCATCGGAATCTAAAACTGGACTCACAGGAAAGGTTCAAATCATAGAAAGGGAGAGTGTCAGTCCTCTTGTACTTATGTCGGCATTGTGGCATTTGTATCAAATTCGGATGCATTTTCTGTGTTTCATCGTCAATAAGAAGGTCCAAGGGATACATTAAACCTTAAGTGAAGCATCGGAATCTAAAACTGGACTCACAGGAGAGGTTCAAATCATAGAAAGTGAGAGTGCCAGTCCTCTTGTACTTAAGTCGACATTGTGCCATTTGTATTAAATTCGGATGCAATTTCTGTGTTTCATCGTCAATAAGAAGGTCCAAGGGATACAGTAAACCTGAAGTGAAGCAACGGAATCTAAAAACTGGACTCACAGGAGAGGTTCAAATCATAGAAAGTTAGAGTGTCAGTCCTCTTTTACTTAGGTCGGCATTGTGACTTTTGAATTTAATTCGGATGCTATTTCTGTGTTTCATTGTCAATAGGAAGGTCCAAGGGATACAGTAAACCTGAAGTGAAGCATCGGAATCCAAAACAGGACTCACAGGAGAGGATCTAATCATAGAAAGTTAGAATGTCAGTCCTCTTGTACTTAAGTCGGCATTGTGCCTTTTGTATTAAATTCGGATGCAATTTCTGTGTTTCATCGTAAATAAGAAGGAGCAAGGTATACAGTAAACCTGAAGTGAAGCATCGGAATCTAAAGCTGGACTCACAGGAAAGGTTCAAATCATAGAAAGGGAGTGTGTCAGTCCTCTTGTACTTATGTCGGCATTGTTTCATTTGTATCAAATTCGGATGCATTTTCTGTGTTTCATCGTCAATAAGAAGGTGCAAGGGTTACATTAAACCTGAAGTGAAGCATCGGAATCGAAAACTGGACTCACAGGAGAGGTTCAAATCATAGAAAGTGAGAGTGTCAGTTCTCTTCTACTTAGGTCGGCATTGTGCCTTTTGAATTTAATTACGATGCAATTTCTGTGTTTCATCGTCAATAAGAAGGTCCAAAGGATACAGTAAAACTGAAGTGAAGCATCGGAATCTAAAACTGGACTCACAGGAGAGATTCAAACCATAGAAAGTTAGAGTGTCTCTCCTCTTGTACCTAATTCGGTATTGTGCCTTTTGTATTAAATTCGGATGCAATTTCAGTGTTTCATCGTCAATAAGAAGGTCCAAGGGATACAGTAAACCTTAAGTAAATCATCGGAATCTAAAACTGTACTCACAGGAGAGGTTCAAATCATAGAAAGTTAGAGTGTCAGTCCTCTTGTACTTAAGTCGGCATTGGCATTTTGTATTATTTTCGGATGCAAACTCTGTATTTCATCGTCAATAAGAAGGTGCAAGGTATACAGTAAACCTGAAGTGAAGCATCGGAATCAAAAACTGGACTCACAGGAGAGGTTCAAATCATAGAAAGTGAGAGTGTCAGTCCTCTTGTACTTAAGTCGACATTGTGCCATTTGTATTAAATTCGGATGCAATTTCTGTGTTTCATCGTCAATAAGAAGGTCCAAGGGATACAGTAAACCTGAAGTGAAGCGTCGGAATCTAAAACTGGACTCACAGGATAGGTTCAAATCATAGAAAGTTAGAGTGTCAGTCCTCTTTTACTTAAGTCGGCATTGTGCCTTTTGAATTTAATTCCGATGCTATTTCTGTGTTCCATTGTCAATAAGAAGGCCAAGGGATACAGTAAACCTGAAGTGAAGCATCGGAATCTAAAACAGGACTCACAGGAGTGGTTCTAATCATAGAAATTTAGAATGTCAGTCCTCTTGTACTTAAGGCGGCATTGTGCCTTTTGTATTAACTTCGGATACAATTTCTGTGTTTCATCGTCAATAAGAAGGTGCAAGGTATACAGTAAACCTGAAGTGAAGCATCGGAATCTAAAACTGGACTCACAGGAATGGTTCAAATCATAGAAAGGGAGAGTGTCAGTCCTCTTGTACTTATGTCGGCATTGTGGCATTTGTATCAAATTCGGATGCATTTTCTGTGTTTCATCGTCAATAAGAAGGTCCAAGGGATACATCAAACCTGAAGTGCAGCATCGGAATCTAAAACTGGACTCACAGGAGAGGTTCAAATCATAGAAAGTGAGAGTGTCAGTTCTCTTCTACTTAGGTCGGCATTGTGCCATTTGAATTTAATTCCGATGCAATTTCTGTGTTTCATCGTCAATAAGAAGGTCCAAAGGATACAGTAAAACTGAAGTGAAGCATGGGAATCTAAAACTGGACTCACAGGAGAGATTGAAATGATAGAAAGTTACAGTGTCTCTCCTCTTGTACCTAATTCGGTATTGTGCCTTTTGTATTAAATTCGGATGCAATTTCTGTGTTTCATCGTCAATAAGAAGGTCCAAGGAAGACAGTAAACCTGAAGTGAGGCATCGGAATCTAAAACTGGACTCACAGAAGAAGTTCAAATCATAGAAAGTTAGATTGTCAGTCCTCTTGTAGTTAAGTCGCCATTGTGATTTTTGAATTTAATTCCGTTGCAATTTCTGTGTTTCATCGTCAATAAGAAGGTACAAGGGATACAGTAAACCTGGAGTGAAGCATCGGAATCTAAGACTGGACTCACAGGAGAGGTTCAAATCATAGAAAGTGAGAGTGTCAGTCCTCTTTTACTTAAGTCGGCATTGTGCGTTTTGAATTTAATTCCGATGCAATTTCTGTGTTTCATCGTCAATAAGAAAGTCCAAGGGATACAGTAATCCTGAAGTGAAGCATCGGAATCTAAAACTGGACTCACAGGAGAGGTTCAAATCATAGAATGTGAGAGTGTCAGTCCTCTTGTACTTAAGTCGGCATTGTGCCATTTGTGTTACATTCGGGTGCAATTTCTGGGTTTCATCGACAATAAGAAGGTCCAAGGGATCCAATAAACCTAAAGTGAAGCATCGGAATCTAAAACAGGACTCACAGGAGAGGTTCAAATCATAGAAAGTTAGAGTGTCACTCCTCTTGTACTTGAGTCGGTATTGTGCCTTTGTATTAAATTCGGGTGCAATTTCTGTGTGTCATCGTCAATAAGAAGGTCCAAGGGATACAGTAAACCTGAAGTGAAGCATCGGACTCTAAAACTGGACTCACAGGAGAGGTTCAAATCATAGAAAGTTAGAATGTCAGCCCTCTTGTACTTAAGTCGCCATTGTGCCTTTTGTGTTAAATTCGGATGCAATTTCTGTGTTTCATCGTCAATCAGAAGGTCCAAGGAATACAGTAAACCTGAAGTGAAGCATAGAAATCCAAAACTGGACTCACAGGAGAGGTTCAAATCATAGAAAGTGAGAGTGTCAGTCCTCTCGTACTGAAGTCGCCATTATGCCTTTAGTATTAAATTCGGATGCAATTTCTGTGTTTCATCGTCAATCAGAAGGTCCAAGGGATACAGTAAACCTGATGTGAAGCATTGAAATCCAAAACTGGACTCACAGGAGTGGTTCAAATCATAGAAAGATAGAGTGTCAGTCCTCTTGTATTTAAGTCGGCATTGTGCATTTTGTATTAAATTCGGATGCAAACTCTGTGTTTCATCGTCAATAAGAAGGTGCAAGGTATACAGTAAACCTGAAGTGAAGCATCGGAATCTAAAACTGGACTCACTGGAGAGGTTCAAATCATAGAAAGTTAGAGTGTCAGTCCTCTTTTACTTAGGTCGGCATTGTGACTTTTGAATTTAATTCGGATGCTATTTCTGTGTTTCATTGTCAATAGGAAGGTCCAAGGGATTCAGTAAACCTGAAGTGAAGCATCGGAATCCAAAACAGGACTCACAGGAGAGGTTCAAATCATAGAAAGTGAGAGTGTCAGTCCTCTTGTACTTAAGTCGGCATTGTGCCATTTATATTAAATTCGGGTGCAATTTCTGGGTTTCATCGTCAATAAGAAGGTCCAAGGGATACAATAAACCTGAAGTGAAGCATCGGAATCTAAAACGGAACTCACAGGAGAGGATCAAATCATAGAAAGTTAGAGTTACCTGAGTCGGTATTGTGCCTTTTGTATTAATTTCGGGTGCAATTTCTGTGTGTCATCGTCAATAAGAAGGTCCAAGGGATACAGTAAACCTGAAGTGAAGCATCGGACTCTAAAACTGGACTCACAGGAGAGGTTCAAATCATAGAAAGTTAGAATGTCAGCCCTCTTGTACTTAAGTCGCCATTGTGCCTTTTGTATTAAATTCGGATGCAATTTCTGTGTTTCATCGTCAATCAGAAGGTCCAAGGAATACAGTAAACCTGAAGTGAAGCATAGAAATCCAAAACTGGACTCACAGGAGAGGTTCAAATCATAGAAAGTGAGAGTGTCAGTCCTCTCGTACTGAAGTCGCCATTATGCCTTTAGTATTAAATTCGGATGCAATTTCTGTGTTTCATCGTCAATCAGAAGGTCCAAGGGATACAGTAAACCTGATGTGAAGCATTGAAATCCAAAACTGGACTCACAGGAGTGGTTCAAATCATAGAAAGATAGAGTGTCAGTCCTCTTGTATTTAAGTCGGCATTGTGCATTTTGTATTAAATTCGGATGCAAACTCTGTGTTTCATCGTCAATAAGAAGGTGCAAGGTATACAGTAAACCTGAAGTGAAGCATCGGAATCTAAAACTGGACTCACTGGAGAGGTTCAAATCATAGAAAGTTAGAGTGTCAGTCCTCTTTTACTTAGGTCGGCATTGTGACTTTTGAATTTAATTCGGATGCTATTTCTGTGTTTCATTGTCAATAGGAAGGTCCAAGGGATTCAGTAAACCTGAAGTGAAGCATCGGAATCCAAAACAGGACTCACAGGAGAGGTTCAAATCATAGAAAGTGAGAGTGTCAGTCCTCTTGTACTTAAGTCGGCATTGTGCCATTTATATTAAATTCGGGTGCAATTTCTGGGTTTCATCGTCAATAAGAAGGTCCAAGGGATACAATAAACCTGAAGTGAAGCATCGGAATCTAAAACGGGACTCACAGGAGAGGATCAAATCATAGAAAGTTAGAGTTACCTGAGTCGGTATTGTGCCTTTTGTATTAATTTCGGGTGCAATTTCTGTGTGTCATCGTCAATAAGAAGGTCCAAGGGATACAGTAAACCTGAAGTGAAGCATCGGACTCTAAAACTGGACTCACAGGAGAGGTTCAAATCATAGAAAGTGAGAGTGCCAGTCCTCTTGTACTTAAGTCGACATTGTGCCATTTGTATTAAATTCGGATGCAATTTCTGTGTTTCATCGTCAATAAGAAGGTCCAAGGGATACAGTAAACCTGAAGTGAAGCAACGGAATCTAAAAACTGGACTCACAGGAGAGGTTCAAATCATAGAAAGTTAGAGTGTCAGTCCTCTTTTACTTAGGTCGGCATTGTGACTTTTGAATTTAATTCGGATGCTATTTCTGTGTTTCGTTGTCAATAGGAAGGTCCAAGGGATACAGTAAACCTGAAGTGATGCATCGGAATCCAAAACAGGACTCCCAGGAGAGGATCTAATCATAGGAAGTTAGAATGTCAGTCCTCTTGTACTTAAGTCGGCATTGTGCCTTTTGTATTAAATTCGGATGCAATTTCTGTGTTTCATCGTAAATAAGAAGGAGCAAGGTATACAGTAAACCAGAAGAGAAGCATCGGAATCTAAAGCTGGACTCACAGGAAAGGTTCAAATCATAGAAAGGGAGTGTGTCAGTCCTCTTGTACTTATGTCGGCATTGTGGCATTTGTATCAAATTCGGATGCATTTTCTGTGTTTCATCGTCAATAAGAAGGTGCAAGGGTTACATTAAACCTGAAGTGAAGCATCGGAATCGAAAACTGGACTCACAGGAGAGGTTCAAATCATAGAAAGTGAGAGTGTCAGTTCTCTTCTACTTAGGTCGGCATTGTGCCTTTTGAATTTAATTACGATGCAATTTCTGTGTTTCATCGTCAATAAGAAGGTCCAAAGGATACAGTAAAACTGAAGTGAAGCATCGGAATCTAAAACTGGACTCACAGGAGAGATTCAAACCATAGAAAGTTAGAGTGTCTCTCCTCTTGTACCTAATTCGGTATTGTGCCTTTTGTATTAAATTCGGATGCAATTTCAGTGTTTCATCGTCAATAAGAAGGTCCAAGGGATACAGTAAACCTTAAGTAAATCATCGGAATCTAAAACTGTACTCACAGGAGAGGTACAAATCATAGAAAGTTAGAGTGTCAGTCCTCTTGTACTTAAGTCGGCATTGGCCTTTTGTATTATTTTCGGATGCAAACTCTGTGTTTCATCGTCAATAAGAAGGTCCAAGGGATACAGTAAACCTGAAGTGAAGCATCGGAATCTAAAACTGGACTCACAGAAGAAGTTTAAATCATAGAAAGTTAGAACGTCAGTCCTCTTGTAGTTAAGTCGGCATTGTGATTTTTGAATTTAATTCCGATGCAATTTCTGTGTTTCATCGTCAAAAAGAAGGTCCAAGGGATACAGTAAACCTGGAGTGAAGCATCGGAATCTAAGACTGGACTCATAGGAGAGGTTCAAATCATAGAAAGTGAGAGTGTCAGTCCCCTTTTACTTAAGTCGGCATTGTGCCATTTGTATTAAATTCGGGTGAAATTTCTGGGTTTCATCGTCAATAAGAAGGTCCAAGGGGTACAGTAAACCTGAAGTTAAGCAACGGAATCAAAAACTTGACTCACAGGAAGGGTTCAAATCATAGAAACTGAGAGCGTCAGTCCTCTTGTACTTAAGTCGGCATTGTGGCATTTGTATTAAATTTGGATGCAATTTCTGTGGTTCATCGTCAATAAGAAGGTCCAAGGGATACAATAAACCTCAAGTGAAGCATCGGAATCTAAAACTGGACTCACAGGAGAGGTTCAAATCATAGAAAGTTAGAGTGTCACTCCTCTTGTACTTCAGTCGGTATTGTGCCATTTGTATTAAATTCGGTTGCAATTTCTGTGTGTCATCGTCAATAAGAAGGTCCAAGGGATTCAGTAAACCTGAAGTGAAGCATCGGACTCTAAAACTGGACTCACAGGAGAGGTTCCAATCATAGAAAATTAGAATGTCAGTCCTCTTGTACTTAAGTCGGCATTGTGCCTATTGTATTGAATTCGGGTGCAATTTCTGTGTTTCATCGTCAATAAGAAGGTGCAAGGTATACAGTAAACCTGAAGAGAAGCATCGGAATCTAAAACTGGACTCACTGGAGAGGTTCAAATCATAGAAAGTGAGAGTGTCAGTCCTCTTGTACTTAAGTCGGCATTGAGGCATTTGTATTAATTTCGGATGCAATTTCTGTGTTTCATCGTCAATAAGAAGGTCCAAGCTATACAGTAAACCCGAAGTGAAGCATCGGAATCCAAAACTGGACACACTGGAGAGGTTCAAATCATAGAAAGTTAGAGTGTCAGTCCTCTTGTATTTAAGTCGGCATTGTGCGTTTTGTATTAAATTCGGATGCAAACTCTGTGTTTCATCGTCAATAAGAAAGTGCAAGGTATACAGTAAACCTGAAGTGAAGCATCGGAATCTAAGACTAGACTCACAGGAGAGGTTCAAATCATAGAAATTGAGAGTGTCAGTCCTCTTGTACTTAAGTCGACATTGTGCCATTTGTATTAAATTCGGATGCAATATCTGTGTTTCATCGTCAATAAGAAGGTCCAAGGGATACAGTCAACCTGAAGTGAAACATCGGAATCTAAAACATGACTCACAGGAGAGGTTCAAATCATAGAAAGTGAGAGTGTCAGTTCTCTTCTACTTAGGTCGGCATTGTGCCTTTTGGATTTAATTCCGATGCAATTTCTGTGTTTCATCGTCAATAAGAAGGTCCAAACGATACAGTAAAACTGAAGTGAAGCATCGGAATCTAAAACTGGACTCACATGAGAGATTCAAATCATAGAAAGTTAGAGTGTCTCTCCTCTTGTACCTATTCGGTATTGTGCCTTTTGTATTAAATTCGGATGCAATTTCTGTGTTTCATCGTCAATAAGAAGGTCCAAGGGGTACAGTTAACCTGGAGTGAAGCATTGGAATCTAAAACTGGACTCACAGGAGAGGTTTAAATCATAGAAAGTTAGGGTGTCACTCCTCTTGTACTTGAGTCGGTATTGTGCCTTTTGTATTAAATTCGGGTGCAATTTCTGTGTGTCATCGTCAATAAGAAGGTCCAAGGGATACAGTAAACCTGAAGTGAAGCATCGAACTCTAAAACTGGATTCACAGGAGAGGTTCAAATCATAGAAAGTTAGAATGTCAGTCCTCTTGTACTTAAGTCGGCATTGTGCCATTTTTGTTAAATTCGGGTGCAATTTCTGGGTTTCATCGTCAATGGGAAGGTCCAAGGGGTACAGTAAACCTGAAGTGAAACATCGGAATCTAAAACTGGACTCACAGGAGAGGTTCAAATCATAGAAAGTTAGAGTGTCACTCCTGTTGTACTTGAGTCGGTATTGTGCTTTTGTATTAAATTCGGGAGCAATTTCTGTGTGTCATCGTCATTAAGAAGGTCCAAGGGATACAGTAAACCTGAAGTGAAGCATCGGACTCTAAAACTGGACCCACAGGAGGGGTTCAAATCATAGAAAGTTAGAATGTCAGTCCTCTTGTACTTAAGTCGGCATTGTGCCTTTTGTATTAAATTCGGATGCAATTTCTGTGTTTCATCGTCAATAAGAAGGTGCAAGGTATCCAGTAAACCTGAAGAGAAGCATCGGAATCTAAAACTGGACTCACTGGAGAGGTTCAAATCAAAGAAATTGAGAGTGTCAGTCCTCTTGTACTTAAGTCGGCATTGTGGCATTTGTATTAAATTCGGATGCAATTTCTGTGTTTCATCGTCAATAAGAAGGTCCAAGGGATACAGTAAACCTGAAGTGAAGCATCGGAAACTAAAACAGGACTCACAGGAGAGGTTCTAATCAAAGAGAGTGAGAGTGTCAGACCTCCTGTACTTTAGTCGCCATTGTGATTTTTGTATTATATTCGGATCCAATTTCTGTGTTTCATCGTCAATAAGAAGGTCCAAGGGATACAGTAAACCTGAAGTGAAGCATCGGAATCAAAAACTGGACTCACAGGAGAGATTCAAATCATAGAAAGTTAGAGTGTCAGTCCTCTTGTACTTAAGTCGGCATTGTGCCATTTGTATTAAATTCGGGTGCAATTTCTGGGTTTCATCGTCAATAAGAAGTCCAAGGGGTACAGTAAACCTGAAGTGAAGCATCGGAATCAAAAACTTGACTCACAGGAAAGGTTCAAATCATAGAAAGTGAGAGTGTCAGTCCTCTTGTACTTTAGTTGGCATTGTGGCATTTGTATTAAATTTGGATGCACTTTCTGTGTTTCATCGTCAATAAGAAGGTCCAAGGGATACAATAATCCTGAAGTGAAGCATCGGAATCTAAAACTGGACTCACAGGAAAGGTTCAAATCTTAGAAAGTTAGAGTGTCACTCCTCTTGTCATTGAGTCAGTATTGAGCCTTTTGTATTAAATTCGGGTGCAATTTCTGTGTGTCATCATCAATAAGAAGGTCCAAGGGATACAGTATACCTGAAGTGAAGCATCGGACTCTAAAACTGGACTCGCCGGAGAGGTTCAAATCATAGAAAGTTAGAGTGTCACTCCTGTTGTACTTGAGTCGGTATTGTGCTTTTGTATTAAATTCGGGAGCAATTTCTGTGTGTCATCGTCATTAAGAAGGTCCAAGGGATACAGTAAACCTGAAGTGAAGCATCGGACTCTAAAACTGGACCCACAGGAGAGGTTCAAATCATAGAAAGTTAGAATGTCAGTCCTCTTGTACTTAAGTCGGCATTGTGCATTTTGTATTAAATTCGGATGCAATTTCTGTGTTTCATCGTCAATAAGAAGGTGCAAGGTATCCAGTAAACCTGAAGAGAAGCATCGGAATCTAAAACTGGACTCACTGGAGAGGTTCAAATCAAAGAAATTGAGAGTGTCAGTCCTCTTGTACTTAAGTCGGCATTGTGGCATTTGTATTAAATTCGGATGCAATTTCTGTGTTTCATCGTCAATAAGAAGGTCCAAGGGATACAGTAAACCTGAAGTGAAGCATCGGAAACAAAAACAGGACTCACAGGAGAGGTTCTAATCAAAGAGAGTGAGAGTGTCAGTCCTCCTGTACTTTAGTCGCCATTGTGATTTTTGCATTAAATTCGGATGCAATTTCTGTGTTTCATGGTCAATAAGAACCTTAAAGGGATACAGTAAACCTGAAGTGAAGCATCGGAATCCAAAACTGAACTCACAGGAGAGGTTCAAATCATAGAAAGTTAGAGTGTCAGTCCTCTTGTACTTACGTCGACATTGTGCCATTTGTATTAAATTCGGATGCAATTTCTTTGTTTCATCGTCAATAAGAAGATCCAAGGGATACAGTAAACCTGAAGTGAAGCATCGGAATCTAAAACTGGACTCACAGGTGAGGTTCAAATCATAGAAAACGAGAGTGTCAGTTCTCTTCTACTTAGGTCGGCATTGTGCCTTTTGAATTTAATTCCGACGCAATTTCTGTGTTTCATCGTCAATAAGAAGGTCCAAAGGATACAGTAAAACTGAAGTGAAGCATCGGAATCTAAAACTGTACTCACAGGAGAGATTCAAATCATAGAAAGTTAGAGTGTCTCTCCTCTTGTACCTAATTCGGTATTGTGCCTTTTGTATTAAATTCGGATGTAATTTCTGTGTTTTATCGTCAATAAGAAGGTCCAAGGGATACACTAAACCTTAAGTAAATCATCGGAATCTAAAACTGGACTCACAGGAGAGGTTCAAATCATAGAAAGTTAGAGTGTCAGTCCTGTTGTACTTAAGTCGGCATTGTGCCTTTTGTATTAATTTCGGATGCAAACTCTGTGTTTCATCGTCAATAAGAAGGTCCAAGGGATACAGAAAACCTGAAGTGAAGAAACGGAATCTAAAACTGGACTCACAGAAGAAGTTCAAATCATAGAAAGTTAGAGTGTCAGTCCTCTTGTTGTTAAGTCGGCATTGTGATTTTTGAATTTAATTCCGATGCAATTTCTGTGTTTCATCGTCAATAAGAAGGTCCAAGGGATACAGTAAACCTGGAGTGAAGCATCGGAATCTAAGACTGGACTCACAGGAGAGGCTCAAATCATAGAGAGTGAGAGTTACAGTCCTCTTTTACTTAAGTCGGCATTGTGCGTTTTGAATTTAATTCCGATACAATTTCTGTGTTTCATCGTCAATAAGAAGGTCCAAGGGGTACAGTAAACGTGAAGTGAAGCATCGTTATCAAAAACTTGACTCACAGGAAAGGTTCAAATCATAGAAAGTGAGGGTGTCAGTCCTCGTGTACTTAAGTCGGCATTGTGGCATTTGTATTAAATTTGGATGCAATTTCTGTGTTTCATCGTCAATAAGAAGGTCCAAGGGATACAGTAAACCTGAAGTGAAGCATCGGACTCTAAAACTGGACTCACAGGAGAGGTTCAAATCATAGAAAGTTAGATTGTCAGTCCTCTTGTACTTAGGTCGGCATTGTGCCTTTTGTATTGAATTCGGGTGCAATTTCTGTGTTTCATCGTCAATAAGAAGGTGCAAGGTATACAGTAAACCTGAAGAGAAGCATCGGAATCTAAAACTGAACTCACTGGAGAGCTTCAAATCATAGAAAGTGAGAGTGTCAGTCCTCTTGTACTTAAATCGGCATTGTGGCATTTGTATTAAATTCAGATGCAATTTCTGTGGTTCATCGTCAATAAGAAGGTCCAAGGGATACAGTAAACCTGAAGTGAAGCATCGGAATCCTAATCTGGACTCACATTAGAGGTTCAAATCATAGAAAGTTAGAGTGTCATTCCTCTTGTATTTAAGTCGGCATTGTTCCGTTTGTATTAAATTCGGGTTCAATTTCTGGGTTTCATCGTCAATAAGAAGTCCAAGGGGTACAGTAAACCTGAAGTGAAGCATCGGAATCAAAAACTTGACTCACAGGAAAGGTTCAAATCACAGAAAGTGAGAGTGTCAGTCCTCTTGTACTTAAGTCGGCATTGTGGCATTTGTATTAAATTTGGATGCACTTTCTGTGTTTTATCGTCAATAAGAAGGTAAAAGGGATACAATAAACCTGAAGTGAAGCATCGGAATCTAAAACTGGACTCACAGGAGAGGTTCAAATCATAGAAAGTTAGAGTGTCACTCCTCTTGTACATGAGTCAGTATTGTGCCTTTTGTATTAAATTCGGGTGCAATTTCTGTGTGTCATCGTCAATAAGAAGGTCCAAGGGATACAGTAAACCTGAAGTGAAGCATCGGACTCTAAAACTGGACTCGCAGGAGAGCTTCAAATCATAGAAAGTTAGAATGTCAGTCCTCTTGTACTTAAGCCGGCATTGTGCTTTTGTATTGAATTCGGATGCAATTTCTGTGTTTCATCGTCAATAAGAAGTTGCAAGGTATACAGTGAACCTGAAGAGAAGCATCGGAATCTAAAACTGGACTCACTGGAGAGGTTCAAATCATAGAAAGTGAGAGTGTCATTCATCTTGTACTTAAGTCGGCATTGTGGCATTTGTATTAAATTCGGATGCAATTTCTGTGTTTCATCGTCAATAAGGACGTCCAAGGGATACAGTAAACCTGAAGTGAAGCATCGGAATCCAAAACTGGACTCACAGGAGAGGTTCAAATCATAGAAAGTTAGAGTGTCAGTCCTCTTGTATTTAAGTCGGCATTGTGCCTTTTGTATTAAATTCGGTTGCAAACTCTGTGTTTCATCGTCAATAAGAAAGTGCAAGGTATACAGTAAACCTGAAGTGAAGCATCGGAATCTAATACTGGACTCACAGGAGAGGTTCAAATCATAGAAAGTGAGAGTGTCAGTCCTCTTGTACTTAAGTCGACATTGTGCCATTTGTATTAAATTCGGATGCAAACTCTGTGTTTCATCGTCAATAAGAAAGTGCAAGGTATACAGTAAACCTGAAGTGAAGCATCGGAATCTAATACTGGACTCATAGGAGAGGTTCAAATCATAGATAGTTAGAGTGTCAGTCCTCTTTTACTTAAGTCGGAATTGTGCCTTTTGAATTTAATTCCGATGCTATTTCTGTGTTTCATTTTCAATAAGAAGGTCCAAGGGTTACAGTAAACCTGAAGTGAAGCATCGGAATCTAAAACAGGACTCACAGGAGGGGTTCTAATCGTAGAAAGTTAGAATGTCAGTCCTCTTGTACTTAAGTCGGCATTGTGCCTTTTGTATTAAATTCGGATGCAATTTCTGTGTTTCATCGTCAATAAGAAGGTCCAAGGGATGCAGAAAACCTGAAGTGAAGCATCGGAATATAAGACTGGACTCACAGAAGAAGTTCAAATCATAGAAAGTTAGAGTGTCAGTCCTCTCGTTGTTAAGTCGGCATTGTGATTTTTGAATTTAATTCCGATGCAATATCTGTGTCTCCTCGTCAATAAGAAGGTCCAAGGGATACAGTAAACCTGAAGTGAAGCATCGGCATATAAAACTGGACTCACAGAAGAGGTTCAAATCATAGAAAGTGATAGTGTCAGTCCTCTCTTGTACTTAAGTCGGCATTGTGCCATTTATATTAAATTCGGGTGCAATTTCTGGGTTTCATCGTCAATAAGAAGGTCCAAGGGGTACAGTAAACGTGAAGTGAAGCATCGGAATCAAAAACTTGACTCACAGGAAAGGTTCAAATCATAGAAAGTGAGAGTGTCAGTCCTCTTGTACTTAAGTCGGCATTGTGGCATTTGTATTAAATTTGGATGCAATTTCTGTGTTTCATCGTCAATAAGAAGGTCCAAGGGATACAATAAACCTGAAGTGAAGCATTGGAATCTAAAACGGGACTCACAGGAGAGGATCAAATCATAGAAAGTTAGAGTGTAACCCCTCTTGTACCTCAGTCGGTATTGTGCTTTTTGTATTAAATTCGGGTGCAATTTCTGTGTGTCATCGTCAATAAGAAGGTCCAAGGGATACAGTAAACCTGAAGTGAAGCATCGGACTCTAAAACTGGACTCACAGGAGAGGTTCAAATCATAGAAAGTTAGATTGTCAGTCCTCTTGTACTTAGGTCGGCATTGTGCCTTTTGTATTGAATTCGGGTGCAGTTTCTGTGTTTCATCGTCAATAAGAAGGTGCAAGGTATACAGTAAACCTGAAGAGAAGCATCGGAATCTAAAACTGGACTCACTGGAGAGCTTCAAATCATAGAAAGTGAGAGTGTCAGTCCTCTTGTACTTAAGTCTGCATTGTGCCTTTTGTATTATATTCGGGTGCAATTTCTGGGTTTCATCGTCAATGGGAAGGTCCAAGGGGTACAGTAAACCTGAAGTGAAGCATCGGAATCTAAAACTGGACTCACAGGAGAGGTTCAAATTATAGAAAGTGAGAGTGTCAGTCCTCTTGTACTTAAGTCGGCATTGTGGCATTTGTATTAAATTTGGATGCAATTTCTGTGTTTCATCGTCAATAAGAAGGTCCAAGGGATACAGTAAACCTGAAGTGAAGCATCGGAATCAAAAACTGGACTCACCGGAGGGGTTCAAATCAAAGAGAGTGAGAGTGTCAGTCCTCTTGTACTTTAGTCGCCATTGTGATTTTTGTATTATATTCGGATCCAATTTCTGTGTTTCATCGTCAATAAGAAGGTCCAAGGGATACAGTAAACCTGAAGTGAAGCATCGGAATCTAAAACTGGACTCACAGGAGAGATTCAAATCATAGAAAGTTGAAGTGTCAGTCCTCTTGTACTTAAGTCGGCATTGTGCCATTTGTATTAAATTCGGGTGCAATTTCTGGGTTTCATCGTCAATAAGAAGTCCAAGGGGTACAGTAAACCTGAAGTGAAGCATCGGAATCAAAAACTTGACTCACAGGAAAGGTTCAAATCATAGAAAGTGAGAGTGTCAGTCCTCTTGTACTTAAGTCGGCATTGTGGCATTTGTATTAAATTTGGATGCACTTTCTGTGTTTCATCGTCAATAAGAAGGTCCAAGGGATACAATAAACCTGAAGTGCAGCATCGGAATCTACAACTGGACTCACAGGAGAGGTTCAAATCATAGAAAGTTAGATTGTCACTCCTCTTGTACTTGAGTCAGTATTGTGCCTTTTGTATTATATTCGGGTGCAATTTCTGTGTGTCATCGTCAATAAGAAGGTCCAAGGGATACAGTAAACCTGAAGTGAAGCATCGGACTCTAAAACTGGACTCGCAGGAGAGGTTCAAATCATAGAAAGTTAGAATGCCAGTCCTCTTGTACTTAAGCCGGCATTGTGCCTTTTGTATTGAATTCGGATGCAATTTCTGTGTTTCATCGTCAATAAGAAGGTCCAAGGGATACAGTAAACCTGAAGTGAAGCATCGGAATCAAAAACTGGACTCACCGGAGGGGTTCAAATCAAAGAGAGTGAGAGTGTCAGTCCTCTTGTACTTTAGTCGCCATTGTGATTTTTGTATTATATTCGGATCCAATTTCTGTGTTTCATCGTCAATAAGAAGGTCCAAGGGATACAGTAAACCTGAAGTGAAGCATCGGAATCTAAAACTGGACTCACAGGAGAGATTCAAATCATAGAAAGTTGAAGTGTCAGTCCTCTTGTACTTAAGTCGGCATTGTGCCATTTGTATTAAATTCGGGTGCAATTTCTGGGTTTCATCGTCAATAAGAAGTCCAAGGGGTACAGTAAACCTGAAGTGAAGCATCGGAATCAAAAACTTGACTCACAGGAAAGGTTCAAATCATAGAAAGTGAGAGTGTCAGTCCTCTTGTACTTAAGTCGGCATTGTGGCATTTGTATTAAATTTGGATGCACTTTCTGTGTTTCATCGTCAATAAGAAGTTCCAAGGGATACAATAAACCTGAAGTGCAGCATCGGAATCTACAACTGGACTCACAGGAGAGGTTCAAATCATAGAAAGTTAGATTGTCACTCCTCTTGTACTTGAGTCAGTATTGTGCCTTTTGTATTATATTCGGGTGCAATTTCTGTGTGTCATCGTCAATAAGAAGGTCCAAGGGATACAGTAAACCTGAAGTGAAGCATCGGACTCTAAAACTGGACTCGCAGGAGAGGTCCAAATTATAGAAAGTGAGAGTGTCAGTCCTCTTGTACTTAAGTCGGCATTGTGGCATTTGTATTAAATTTGGATGCAATTTCTGTGTTTCATCGTCAATAAGAAGGTCCAAGGGATACAGTAAACCTCAAGTGAAGCATCGGAATCAAAAACTGGACTCACCGGAGGGGTTCAAATCAAAGAGAGTGAGAGTGTCAGTCCTCTTGTACTTTAGTCGCCATTGTGATTTTTGTATTATATTCGGATCCAATTTCTGTGTTTCATCGTCAATAAGAAGGTCCAAGGGATACAGTAAACCTGAAGTGAAGCATCGGAATCTAAAACTGGACTCACAGGAGAGATTCAAATCATAGAAAGTTGAAGTGTCAGTCCTCTTGTACTTAAGTCGGCATTGTGCCATTTGTATTAAATTCGGGTGCAATTTCTGGGTTTCATCGTCAATAAGAAGTCCAAGGGGTACAGTAAACCTGAAGTGAAGCATCGGAATCAAAAACTTGACTCACAGGAAAGGTTCAAATCATAGAAAGTGAGAGTGTCAGTCCTCTTGTACTTAAGTCGGCATTGTGGCATTTGTATTAAATTTGGATGCACTTTCTGTGTTTCATCGTCAATAAGAAGGTCCAAGGGATACAATAAACCTGAAGTGCAGCATCGGAATCTACAACTGGACTCACAGGAGAGGTTCAAATCATAGAAAGTTAGATTGTCACTCCTCTTGTACTTGAGTCAGTATTGTGCCTTTTGTATTATATTCGGGTGCAATTTCTGTGTGTCATCGTCAATAAGAAGGTCCAAGGGATACAGTAAACCTGAAGTGAAGCATCGGACTCTAAAACTGGACTCGCAGGAGAGGTTCAAATCATAGAAAGTTAGAATGTCAGTCCTCTTGTACTTAAGCCGGCATTGTGCCTTTTGTATTGAATTCGGATGCAATTTCTGTGTTTCATCGTCAATAAGAAGGTCCAAACGATACAGTAAAACTGAAGTGAAGCATCGGAATCTAAAACTGGACTCACAGGAGAGATTCAAATCATAGAAAAATAGAGTGTCTCTCCTCTTGTACCTAATTCGGTATTGTGCCTTTTGTATTAAATTCGGATGCAATTTCTGTGTTTCATCGTCAATAAGAAGGTCCAAGGGATACAGTAAACCTTAAGTAAATCATCGGAATCTAAAACTGGACTCACAGGAGAGGTTCAAATCATAGAAAGTGAGAGTGTCAGTCCTCTTGTACTTAAGTCGACATTGTGCCATTTGTATTAAATTCGGATGCAATTTCTGTGTTTCATCGTCAATAAGAAGATTAAAGGGATACAGTAAACCTGAAGTGAAGCATCGGAAACTAAAACTGGCCTCACAGGAGAGGTTCAAATCATAGAAAGTTAGAGTGTCAGTCCTCTTTTACTTAAGTCGGCATTGTGCCTTTTGTATTAAATTCGGATGTAATTTCTGTGTTTTATCGTCGATAAGAAGGTCCAAGGGATACAGTAAACCTTAAGTAAATCATCGGAATCTAAAACTGGACTCACAGGTGAGGTTCAAATCATAGAAAGTGAGAGTGTCAGTTCTCTTCTACTTAGGTCGGCAATGTGCCTTTTGAATTTAATTCCGATTCAATTTCTGTGTTTCATCGTCAATAAGAAGGTCCAAAGGATACAGTAAAACTGAAGTGAAGCATCGGAATCTAAAACTGTACTTACAGGAGAGATTCAAATCATAGAAAGTTAGAGTGTCTCTCCTCTTGTACCTAATTCGGTATTGTGCCTTTTGTATTAAATTCGGATGTAATTTCTGTGTTTTATCGTCGATAAGAAGGTCCAAGGGATACAGTAAACCTGGAGTGAAGCATCGGAATCTAAGACTGGACTCACGGGAGAGGTTCAAATCATAGAAAGTGAGAGTGTCAGTTCTCTTCTACTTAGGTCGGCATTGTGCCTTTTGAATTTAATTCCGATGCAATTTCTGTGTTTCATCGTCAATAAGAAGGTCCAAGGGATACAGTAAACCTGAAGTGAAGCATCGGCATATAAAACTGGACTCACAGAAGAAGTTCAAATCATAGAAAGTGAGAGTGTCAGTCCTCTTGTACTTAAGTCGGCATTGTGCCATTTATATTAAATTCGGGTGCAATTTCTGGGTTTCATCGTCAATAAGAAGGTCCAAGGGGTACAGTAAACGTGAAGTGAAGCACCGGAATCAAAAACTTGACTCACAGGAAAGGTTCAAATCATAGAAAGTGAGAGTGTCAGTCCTCTTGTACTTAAGTCGGCATTGTGGCATTTGTATTAAATTTGGATGCAATTTCTGTGTTTCATCGTCAATAAGAAGGTCCAAGAGATACAATAAACCTGAAGTGAAGCATCGGAATCTAAAACGGGCCTCACAGGAGAGGATTAAATCATAGAAAGTTAGAGTGTAACCCCTCTTGTACCTGAGTCGGTATTGTGCCTTTTGTATTAAATTCGGGTGCAATTTCTGTGTGTCATCGTCAATACGAAGGTCCAAGGGATACAGTAAACCTGAAGTGAAGCATCGGACTCTAAAACTGGACTCACAGGAGAGGTTCAAATCATAGAAAGTTAGAGTGTCATTCTTCTTGTATTTAAGTCGGCATTGTTCCGTTTGTATTAAATTCGGATGCAAACTCTGTGTTTCATCGTCAATAAGAAAGTGCAAGGTATACAGTAAACCTGAAGTGAAGCATCGGAATCTAAAACTGGACTCACAGGAGAGGTTCAAATCATAGAAAGTGAGAGTGTCAGTCCTCTTGTACTTAAGTCGACATTGTGCCATTTGTATTAAATTCGGATGCAATTTCTGTGTTTCATCGTCAATAAGAAGGTCCAAGCGATACAGTAAACCTGAAGTGAAGCATCGGAATCTAAAAACTGGACTCACAGGAGACGTTCAAATCATAGAAATTTAGAGTGTCAGTCCTCTTTTACTTAAGTCGGCATTGTGCCTTCTGAATTTAATTCCGATGCTATTTCTGTGTTTCATTGTCAATAAGAAGGTCCAAGGGATACAGTAAACCTGAAGTGAAGCATCGGAATCTAAAACAGGACTCACAGGAGAGGTTCCAATCATAGAAAGTTAGAATGACAGTCCTCTTGTACTTAAGTCGGCATTGTGCCTTTTGTATTAAATTCGGATGCAATTTCTGTGTTTCATCGTCAATAAGAAGGTGCAAGGTATACAGTAAACCTGAAGTGAAGCATCGGAATCTAAGACTGGACTCACAGGAAAGGTTCAAATCATAGAAAGGGAGTGTGTCAGTCCCCTTGTACTTATGTCGGCATTGTGGCATTTGTATCAAATTCGGATGCATTTTCTGTGTTTCATCGTCAATAAGAAGGTCCAAGGGATACAGTAAAACTGAAGTGAAACATCGGAATCTAAAACTGGACTCACAGGAGAGATTCAAATCATAGAAAGTTAGAGTGTCTCTCCTCTTGTACCTAATTCGGTATTGTGCCTTTTGTATTAAATTCGGATGCAATTTCTGTGTTTCATCGTCAATAAGAAGGTCCAAGGGATTCAGTAAATCTGAAGTGAAGCATCGGAATCAAAAAATGGACTCACAGGAGAGATTCAAATCATAGAAAGTTAGAGTGTCAGTCCTCTTGTACTTAAGTCGGCATTGTGCCATTTATATTAAATTCGGGTGCAATTTCTGGGTTTCATCGTCAATGGGAAGGTCCAAGGGGTACAGTAAACCTGAAGTGAAGCATCGGAATCTAAAACTGGACTCACAGGAGAGGTTCAAATCATAGAAAGTGAGAGTGTCAGTCCTCTTGTACTTAAGTCGGCATTGTGGCATTTGTATTAAATTTGGATGCAATTTCTGTGTTTCATCGTCAATAAGAAGGTGCAAGGGATACAGTAAACCTGAAGTGAAGCATCGGAATCTAAAACTGGACTCACAGGAGAGGTTCAAATCATAGAAAGTTAGAGTGTCACTCCTCTTTTACTTGAGTCAGTATTGTGCCTTTTGTATTAAATTCGGGTGCAATTTCTGTGTGTCATCGCCAATAAGAAAGTCCAAGGGATACAGTAAACCTGAAGTGAAGCATCGGACTCTAAAACTGGACTCGCAGGAGAGGTTCAAATCATAGAAAATTAGAATGTCAGTCCTCTTGTACTTAAGCCGGCATTGTGCCTTTTGTATTGAATTCGGATGCAATTTCTGTGTTTCATCGTCAATAAGAAGGTCCAAACGATACAGTAAAACTGAAGTGAAGCATCGGAATCTAAAACTGTACTTACAGGAGAGATTCAAATCATAGAAAGTTAGAGTGTCTCTCCTCTTGTACCTAATTCGGTATTGTGCCTTTTGTATTAAATTCGGATGTAATTTCTGTGTTTTATCGTCGATAAGAAGGTCCAAGGGATACAGTAAACCTGGAGTGAAGCATCGGAATCTAAGACTGGACTCACGGGAGAGGTTCAAATCATAGAAAGTGAGAGTGTCAGTTCTCTTCTACTTAGGTCGGCATTGTGCCTTTTGAATTTAATTCCGATGCAATTTCTGTGTTTCATCGTCAATAAGAAGGTCCAAGGGATACACTAAACCTGAAGTGAAGCATCGGCATATAAAACTGGACTCACAGAAGAAGTTCAAATCATAGAAAGTGAGAGTGTCAGTCCTCTTGTACTTAAGTCGGCATTGTGCCATTTATATTAAATTCGGGTGCAATTTCTGGGTTTCATCGTCAATAAGAAGGTCCAAGGGGTACAGTAAACGTGAAGTGAAGCACCGGAATCAAAAACTTGACTCACAGGAAAGGTTCAAATCATAGAAAGTGAGAGTGTCAGTCCTCTTGTACTTAAGTCGGCATTGTGGCATTTGTATTAAATTTGGATGCAATTTCTGTGTTTCATCGTCAATAAGAAGGTCCAAGAGATACAATAAACCTGAAGTGAAGCATCGGAATCTAAAACGGGCCTCACAGGAGAGGATTAAATCATAGAAAGTTAGAGTGTAACCCCTCTTGTACCTGAGTCGGTATTGTGCCTTTTGTATTAAATTCGGGTGCAATTTCTGTGTGTCATCGTCAATACGAAGGTCCAAGGGATACAGTAAACCTGAAGTGAAGCATCGGACTCTAAAACTGGACTCACAGGAGAGGTTCAAATCATAGAAAGTTAGAGTGTCATTCTTCTTGTATTTAAGTCGGCATTGTTCCGTTTGTATTAAATTCGGATGCAAACTCTGTGTTTCATCGTCAATAAGAAAGTGCAAGGTATACAGTAAACCTGAAGTGAAGCATCGGAATCTAAAACTGGACTCACAGGAGAGGTTCAAATCATAGAAAGTGAGAGTGTCAGTCCTCTTGTACTTAAGTCGACATTGTGCCATTTGTATTAAATTCGGATGCAATTTCTGTGTTTCATCGTCAATAAGAAGGTCCAAGCGATACAGTAAACCTGAAGTGAAGCATCGGAATCTAAAAACTGGACTCACAGGAGACGTTCAAATCATAGAAATTTAGAGTGTCAGTCCTCTTTTACTTAAGTCGGCATTGTGCCTTCTGAATTTAATTCCGATGCTATTTCTGTGTTTCATTGTCAATAAGAAGGTCCAAGGGATACAGTAAACCTGAAGTGAAGCATCGGAATCTAAAACAGGACTCACAGGAGAGGTTCCAATCATAGAAAGTTAGAATGACAGTCCTCTTGTACTTAAGTCGGCATTGTGCCTTTTGTATTAAATTCGGATGCAATTTCTGTGTTTCATCGTCAATAAGAAGGTGCAAGGTATACAGTAAACCTGAAGTGAAGCATCGGAATCTAAGACTGGACTCACAGGAAAGGTTCAAATCATAGAAAGGGAGTGTGTCAGTCCCCTTGTACTTATGTCGGCATTGTGGCATTTGTATCAAATTCGGATGCGTTTTCTGTGTTTCATCGTCAATAAGAAGGTCCAAGGGATACAGTAAAACTGAAGTGAAACATCGGAATCTAAAACTGGACTCACAGGAGAGATTCAAATCATAGAAAGTTAGAGTGTCTCTCCTCTTGTACCTAATTCGGTATTGTGCCTTTTGTATTAAATTCGGATGCAATTTCTGTGTTTCATCGTCAATAAGAAGGTCCAAGGGATTCAGTAAATCTGAAGTGAAGCATCGGAATCAAAAAATGGACTCACAGGAGAGATTCAAATCATAGAAAGTTAGAGTGTCAGTCCTCTTGTACTTAAGTCGGCATTGTGCCATTTATATTAAATTCGGGTGCAATTTCTGGGTTTCATCGTCAATGGGAAGGTCCAAGGGGTACAGTAAACCTGAAGTGAAGCATCGGAATCTAAAATTGGACTCACAGGAGAGGTTCAAATCATAGAAAGTGAGAGTGTCAGTCCTCTTGTACTTAAGTCGGCATTGTGGCATTTGTATTAAATTTGGATGCAATTTCTGTGTTTCATCGTCAATAAGAAGGTGCAAGGGATACAGTAAACCTGAAGTGAAGCATCGGAATCTAAAACTGGACTCACAGGAGAGGTTCAAATCATAGAAAGTTAGAGTGTCACTCCTCTTTTACTTGAGTCAGTATTGTGCCTTTTGTATTAAATTCGGGTGCAATTTCTGTGTGTCATCGCCAATAAGAAAGTCCAAGGGATACAGTAAACCTGAAGTGAAGCATCGGACTCTAAAACTGGACTCGCAGGAGAGGTTCAAAACATAGAAAATTAGAATGTCAGTCCTCTTGTACTTAAGCCGGCATTGTGCCTTTTGTATTGAATTCGGATGCAATTTCTGTGTTTCATCGTCAATAAGAAGGTCCAAACGATACAGTAAAACTGAAGTGAAGCATCGGAATCTAAAACTGGACTCACAGGAGAGATTCAAATCATAGAAAGTTAGAGTGTCTCTCCTCTGGTACCTAATTCGGTATTGTGCCTTTTGTATTAAATTCGGATGCAATTTCTGTGTTTCATCATCAATAAGAAGGTCCAAGGGATACAGTAAACCTTAAGTAAATCATCGGAGTCTAAAACTGGACTCACAGGAGAGGTTCAAATCATAGAAAGTGAGAGTGTCAGTCCTCTTGTACTTAAGTCGACATTGTGCCATTTGTATTAAATTCGGATGCAATTTCTGTGTTTCATCGTCAATAAGAAGATCCAAGGGATACAGAAAACCTGAAGTGAAGCATCGGAATCTAAAACTGGACTCACAGGAGAGGTTCAAATAATAGAAAGTTAGAGTGTCAGTCCTCTTTTACTTAAGTCGGCATTGTACCTTTTGAATTTAATTCCGATGCTATTTCTGTGTTTCATTGTCAATAAGAACGTCCAAGGGATACAGTAAACCTGAAGTGAAGCATCGGAATCTAAAACAGGACTCACAGGAGAGGTTCTAATCATAGAAAGTTAGAATGTCAGTCCTCTTGTACTTATGGCGGCATTGTGCCTTTTGTATTAACTTCGGATGCAATTTCTTTGTTTCATCGTCAATAAGAAGGTGCAAGGTATACAGTAAACCTGAAGTGAAGCATCGGAATCTAAAACTGGACTCACAGGAAAGGTTCAAATCATAGAAATCGAGAATGTCAGTCCTCTTGTACTTATGTCGTCATTGTGGCATTTGTATCAAATTCGGATGCATTTTCTGTGTTTCATCATCAATAAGAAGGTCCAAGGGATACATTAAACCTGAAGTGAAGCATCGGAATCTAAAACTGGACTCACAGGTGAGGTTCAAATCATAGAAAGTGAGAGTGTCAGTTCTCTTCTACTTAGGTCGGCATTGTGCCTTTTGAATTTAATTCCGATGCAATTTCTGTGTTTCATCGTCAATAAGAAGGTCCAAAGGATACAGTAAAACTGAAGTGAAGCATCGGAATCTAAAACTGTACTCACAGGAGAGATTCAAATCATAGAAAGTTAGAGTGTCTCTCCTCTGGTACCTAATCCGGTATTGTGCCTTTTGTATTAAATTCGTATGTAATTTCTGTGTTTTATCGTCAATAAGAAGGTCCAAGGGATACAGTAAACCTTAAGTAAATCATCGGAATCTAAAACTGGACTCACAGGAGAGGTTCAAATCATAGAAAGTTAGAGTGTCAGTCCTCTTGTACTTAAGTCGGCATTGTGCCTTTTGTATTAATTTCGGATGCAAACTCTGCGTTTCATCGTCAATAAGAAGGTCCAAGGGATACAGGAAACCTGAAGTGAAGCATCGGAATCTAAAACTGGACTCACAGAGGAAGTTCAAATCATAGAAAGTTAGAGTGTCAGTCCTCTTGTTGTTAAGTCGGCATTGTGATTTTTGAATTTAATTCCGATGCAATTTCTGTGTTTCATCGTCAATAAGAAGGTCCAAGGGATACAGTAACCTGAAGTGAAGCATCGGCATATAAAACTGGACTCACAGAAGAGGTTCAAATCATAGAAAGTGAGAGTGTCAGTCCTCTTGTACTTAAGTCGGCATTGTGCCATTTATATTAAATTCGGGTGCAATTTCTGGGTTTCATCGTTAATAAGAAGGTCCAAGGGGTACAGTAAACGTGAAGTGAAGCATCGGAATCAAAAACTTAACTCACAGGAAATGTTCAAATCATAGAAAGTGAGAGTGTCAGTCCTCTTGTACTTAAGTCGGCATTGTGGCATTTGTATTAAATTTGGATGCAATTTCTGTGTTTCATCGTCAATAAGAAGGTCCAAGGGACACAATAAACCTGAAGTGAAGCATCGGAATCTAAAACGGGACTCACAGGAGAGGATCAAATCATAGAAAGTTAGAGTGTAACTCCTCTTGTACCTGTGTCGGTATTGTGCCTTTTGTATTAAATTCGGGTGCAATTTCTGTGTGTCATCGTCAATAAGAAGGTCCAAGGGATACAGTAAACCTGAAGTGAAGCATCGGACTCTAAAACTGGACTCACAGGGGAGGTTCAAATCATAGAAAGTTAGATTGTCAGGCCTCTTGTACTTAGGTCGGCATTGTGCCTTTTGTATTGAATTCGGGTGCAATTTCTGTGTTTCATCGTCAATAAGAAGGTGCAAGGTATACAGTAAACCTGAAGAGAAGCATCGGAATCTAAAACTGGACTCACTGGAGAGCTTCAAATCATAGAAAGTGAGAGTGTCAGTCCTCTTGTACTTAAGTCGGCATTGTGGCATTTGTATTAAATTCAGATGCAATTTCTGTGTTTCATCGTCATTTAGAAGGTCCAAGGGATACAGTAAACCTGAAGTGAAGCATCGGAATCCAAATCTGGACTCACATTAGAGGTTCAAATCATAGAAAGTTAGAGTGTCATTCCTCTTGTATTTAAGTCACCATTGTTCCGTTTGTATTGAATTCGGATGCAAACTCTGTGTTTCATCGTCAATAAGAAAGTGCAAGGTATACAGTAAACCTGAAGTGAAGCATCAGAACCTAAAACTGGACTCACAGGAGAGGTTCAAATCATAGAAAGTGAGAATGTCAGTCCTCATTTGTTAAAGTCGGCATTGTGCGTTTGGAATTTAATTCGGATGCAATTTCTGTGTTTCATCGTCAATAAGAAGGTCCAAGGGATACAGTAAACCTGAAGTGAAGCATCGGAATCTAAAAACTGGACTCACAGGAGAGGTTCAAATCATAGACAGTTAGAGTGTCAGTCCGCTTTTACTTAAGTCGGCATTGTGCCTTTTGAATTTAATTCCGATGCTATTTCTGTGTTTCATTGTCAATAAGAAGGTCCAAGGGATACAGTAAACCTGAAGTGAAGCATCGGAATCTAAAACAGGACTCACAGGAGAGGTTCTAATCATAGAAAGTTAGAATGACAGTCCTCTTGTACTTAAGTCGGCATTGTGCCTTTTGTATTACATTCGGATGCAATTTCTGTGTTTCATCGTCAATAAGAAGGTGCAAGGTATACAGTAAACCTGAAGTGAAGCATCGCAATCTAAAACTGGACTCACTGGAGAGCTTCAAATCATTGAAAGTGAGAGTGTCAGTCCTCTTGTACTTAAGTCGGCATTGTGGCATTTGTATTAAATTCAGATGCAATTTCTGTGTTTCATCGTCATTTAGAAGGTCCAAGGGATACAGTAAACCTGAAGTGAAGCATCGGAATCCAAATCTGGACTCACATTAGAGGTTCAAATCATAGAAAGTTAGAGTGTCATTCCTCTTGTATTTAAGTCACCATTGTTCCGTTTGTATTGAATTCGGATGCAAACTCTGTGTTTCATCGTCAATAAGAAAGTGCAAGGTATACAGTAAACCTGAAGTGAAGCATCAGAACCTAAAACTGGACTCACAGGAGAGGTTCAAATCATAGAAAGTGAGAATGTCAGTCCTCATTTGTTAAAGTCGGCATTGTGCGTTTGGAATTTAATTCGGATGCAATTTCTGTGTTTCATCGTCAATAAGAAGGTCCAAGGGATACAGTAAACCTGAAGTGAAGCATCGGAATCTAAAAACTGGACTCACAGGAGAGGTTCAAATCATAGACAGTTAGAGTGTCAGTCCGCTTTTACTTAAGTCGGCATTGTGCCTTTTGAATTTAATTCCGATGCTATTTCTGTGTTTCATTGTCAATAAGAAGGTCCAAGGGATACAGTAAACCTGAAGTGAAGCATCGGAATCTAAAACAGGACTCACAGGAGAGGTTCTAATCATAGAAAGTTAGAATGACAGTCCTCTTGTACTTAAGTCGGCATTGTGCCTTTTGTATTACATTCGGATGCAATTTCTGTGTTTCATCGTCAATAAGAAGGTGCAAGGTATACAGTAAACCTGAAGTGAAGCATCGCAATCTAAAACCGGACTCACAGGAAAGGTTCAAATCATAGAAAGGGAGTGTGTCAGTCCTCTTGTACTTATGTCGGCATTGTGGCATTTGTATCAAATTCGGATGCATTTTCTGTGTTTCATCGTCAATAAGAAGGTCCAAGGGATACATTAAAACTGAAGTGAAACATCGGAATCTAAAACTGGGCTCACAGGAGAGGTTCAAATCATAGAAAGTAAGAGGGTCACTCCTCTTGTACTTGAGTCAGTATTGTGCCTTTTGTATTAAATTCGGGTGCAATTTCTGTGTGTCATCGTCAATAAGAAGGTCCAAGGGATACAGTAAACCTGAGGTGAAGCATCGGAATCTAAAACTGGACTCACAGGAGAGGTTCAAATCATAGAAAGTTAGAGTGTCAGTCCTCTTTTACTTAAGTCGGCATTGTGCCTTTTGAATTTCATTCCGATGCTATTTCTGTGTTTCATTGTCAATAAGAGCGTCCAAGGGATACAGTAAACCTGAAGTGAAGCATCGGACTCTAAAACTGGACTCGCAGGAGAGGTTCAAATCATAGAAAGTTAGAATGTCAGTCCCCTTGTACTTAAGCCGGCATTGTGCCTTTTGTATTGAATTCGGATGCAATTTCTGTGTTTCATTGTCAATAAGAAGGTCCAAACGATACAGTAAAACTGAAGTGAAGCATCGGAATCTAAAACTGGACTCACAGGAGAGATTCAAATCATAGAAAGTTAGAGTGTCTCTCCTCTTGTACCTAATTCGGTATTGTGCCTTTTGTATTAAATTCGGATGCAATTTCTGTGTTTCATCGTCAATAAGAAGGTCCAAGGGATACAGTAAACCTTAAGTAAATCATCGGAATCTAAAACTGGACTCACAGGAGAGGTTCAAATCATAGAAAGTGAGAGTGTCAGTCCTCTTGTACTTAAGTCGACATTGTGCCATTTGTACTAAATTCGGATGCAATTTCTGTGTTTCATCGTCAATAAGAAGATCCAAGGGATACAGTAAACCTGATGTGAAGCATCGGAATCTAAAACTGGACTCACAGGAGAGGTTCAAATCATAGAAAGTTAGAGTGTAAGTCCTCTTTCACTTAAGTCGGCATTGTTCCTTTTGAATTTAATTCCGATGCTATTTCTGTGTTTCATTGTCAATAAGAACGTCCAAGGGATACAGTAAACCTGAAGTGAAGCATCGGAATCTAAAACAGGACTCACAGGAGAGGTTCTAATCATAGAAAGATAGAATGTAAGTCCTCTTGTACTTATGTCGGCATTGTGCCTTTTGTATTAACTTCGGATGCAATTTCTGTGTTTCATCGTCAATAAGAAGGTGCAAGGTATACAGTAAACCTGAAGTGAAGCATCGGAATCTAAAACTGGACTCACAGGAGAGGTTCAAATCATAGAAATGGAGAGTGTCAGTCCTCTTGTACTTATGTCGGCATTGTGGCATTTGTATCAAATTCGGATGCATTTTCTGTGTTTCATCATCAATAAGAAGGTCCAAGGGATACATTAAACCTGAAGTGAAGCATCGGAATCTAAAACTGGACTCACAGGTGAGGTTCAAATCATAGAAAGTGAGAGTGTCAGTTCTCTTCTACTTAGGTCGGCATTGTGCCTTTTGAATTTAATTCCGATGCAATTTCTGTGTTTCATCGTCAATAAGAAGGTCCAAGGGATACAGTAAACCTGAAGTGAAGCATCGGCATATAAAACTGGCCTCACAGAAGAGGTTCAAATCATAGAAAGTGAGAGTGTCAGTCCTCTTGTACTTAAGTCGGCATTGTGCCATTTATATTAAATTCGGGTGCAATTTCTGGGTTTCATCGTCAATAAGAAGGTCCAAGGGGTACAGTAAACGTGAAGTGAAGCATCGGAATCAAAAACGTGACTCACAGGAAAGGTTCATATCATAGAAAGTGAGAGGGTCAGTCCTCTTGTACTTAAGTCGGCATTGTGGCATTTGTATTAAATTTGGATGCAATTTCTGTGTTTCATCGTCAATAAGAAGGTCCAAGGGATACAATTAACCTGAAGTGAAGCATCGGAATCTAAAACGGGACTCACAGGAGAGGATCAAATCATAGAACGTTAGAGTGTAACTCCTCTTGTACCTGAGTCGGTATTGTGAATTTTGTATTAAATTCGGGTGCAATTTCTGTGTGTCATCGTCAATAAGAAGGTCCAAGGGATACAGTAAACCTGATGTGAAGCATCGGAATCTAAAACTGGACTCACAGGAGAGGTTCAAATCATAGAAAGTGAGAGTGTCAGTCCTCTTGTACTTAAGTCGACATTGTGCCATTTGTATTAAATTCGGATGCAATTTCTGTGTTTCATCGTCAATAAGAAGGTCCAAGGGATACAGTAAACCTGAAGTGAAGCATCGGAATCTAAAAACTGGACTCACATTAGAAGTTCAAATCATAGACAGTTAGAGTGTCAGTCCTCTTTTACTTAAGTCGGCATTGTTCCTTTTGAATTTAATTCCGATGCTATTTCTGTGTTTCATTGTCAATAAGAAGGTCCAAGGGATACAGTATACCTGAAGTGAAGCATCGGAATCTAAAACAGGACTCACAGGAGAGGTTCTAATCATAGAAAGTTAGAATGACAGTCCTCTTGTACTTAAGTCGGCATTGTGCCTTTTGTATTAAATTCGGATGCAATTTCTGTGTTTCATCGTCAATAAGAAGGTGCAAGGTATACAGTAAACTTGAAGTGAAGCATCGGAATCTAAAACTGGACTCACAGGAAAGGTTCAAATCATAGAAAGGGAGTGTGTCAGTCCTCTTGTACTTATGTTGGCATTGTGGCATTTGTATCAAATTCGGATGCATTTTCTGTGTTTCATCGTCAATAAGAAGGTCCAAGGGATACAGTAAAACTGAAGTGAAACATCGGAATCTAAAACTGGACTCACAGGAGAGATTCAAATCATAGAAAGTTAGAGTGTCTCTCCTCTTGTACCTAATTCGGTATTGTGCCTTTTGTATTAAATTCGGATGCAATTTCTGTGTTTCATCGTCAATAAGAAGGTCCAAGGGATAAAGTAAACCTTAAGTAAATCATCGGAATCTAAAACTGGACTCACAGGAGAGGTTCAAATCATAGAAAGTGAGAGTGTCAGTCCTCTTGTACTTAAGTCGACATTGTGCCATTTGTATTAAATTCGGATGCAATTTCTTTGTTTCATCGTCAATAAGCAGGTCCAAGGGATACAGTAAACCTGAAGTGAAGCATCGGAATCTAAAAACTGGACTCACATTAGAAGTTCAAATCATAGACAGTTAGAGTGTCAGTCCTCTTTTACTTAAGTCGGCATTGTTCCTTTTGAATTTAATTCCGATGCTATTTCTGTGTTTCATTGTCAATAAGAAGGTCCAAGGGATACAGTATACCTGAAGTGAAGCATCGGAATCTAAAACAGGACTCACAGGAGAGGTTCTAATCATAGAAAGTTAGAATGACAGTCCTCTTGTACTTAAGTCGGCATTGTGCCTTTTGTATTAAATTCTAATGCAATTTCGGTGTTTCTTCGTCAATAAGAAGGTCCAAGGGATACAGTAAACCTGATGTGAAGCATCGGAATCTAAAAACTGGATTCAAAGGAGAGGTTCAAATCATAGAAAGTTAGAGTGTCAGTCCTCTTTTAATTAAGTCTGCATTGTGCCTTTTGAATTTAATTCCGATGCTATATCTGTGTTTCATTGACAATAAGAAGGTCCAAGGGATACAGTAAACCTGAAGTGAAGCAACGGAATCTAAAACAGGACTCACAGGAGGGGTTCTAATCATAGAAAGTTAGAATGTCAGTCCTCTTGTACTTAAGTCGGCATTGTGCCTTTTGTATTAACTTCGGATGCAATTTCTGTGTTTCATCGTCAATAAGAAGGTGCAAGGTATACAGTAAACCTGAAGTGAAGCATCGGAATCTAAAACTGGACTCACAGGAGAGGTTCAAATCATAGAAATGGAGAGTGTCAGTCCTCTTGTACTTATGTCGGCATTGTGGCATTTGTATCAAATTCGGATGCATTTTCTGTGTTTCATCATCAATAAGAAGGTCCAAGGGATACATTAAACCTGAAGTGAAGCATCGGAATCTAAAACTGGACTCACAGGTGAGGTTCAAATCATAGAAAGTGAGAGTGTCAGTTCTCTTCTACTTAGGTCGGCATTGTGCCTTTTGAATTTAATTCCGATGCAATTTCTGTGTTTCATCGTCAATAAGAAGGTCCAAGGGATACAGTAAACCTGAAGTGAAGCATCGGCATATAAAACTGGCCTCACAGAAGAGGTTCAAATCATAGAAAGTGAGAGTGTCAGTCCTCTTGTACTTAAGTCGACATTGTGCCATTTGTATTAAATTCGGATGCAATTTCTGTGTTTCATCGTCAATAAGAAGGTCCAAGGGATACAGTAAACCTGAATTGAAGCATCGGAATCCAAAAACTGGACTCACATTAGAAGTTCAAATCATAGACAGTTAGAGTGTCAGTCCTCTTTTACCTAAGTCGGCATTGTTCCTTTTGAATTTAATTCCGATGCTATTTCTGTGTTTCATTGTCAATAAGAAGGTCCAAGGGATACAGTATACCTGAAGTGAAGCATCGGAATCTAAAACAGGACTCACAGGAGAGGTTCTAATCATAGAAAGTTAGAATGACAGTCCTCTTGTACTTAAGTCGGCATTGTGCCTTTTGTATTAAATTCGGATGCAATTTCTGTGTTTCATCGTCAATAAGAAGGTGCAAGGTATACAGTAAACTTGAAGTGAAGCATCGGAATCTAAAACTGGACTCACAGGAAAGGTTCAAATCATAGAAAGGGAGTGTGTCAGTCCTCTTGTACTTATGTCGGCATTGTGGCATTTGTATCAAATTCGGATGCATTTTCTGTGTTTCATCGTCAATAAGAAGGTCCAAGGGATACAGTAAAACTGAAGTGAAACATCGGAATCTAAAACTGGACTCACAGGAGAGATTCAAATCATAGAAAGTTAGAGTGTCTCTCCTCTTGTACCTAATTCGGTATTGTGCCTTTTGTATTAAATTCGGATGCAATTTCTGTGTTTCATCGTCAATAAGAAGGTCCAAGGGATAAAGTAAACCTTAAGTAAATCATCGGAATCTAAAACTGGACTCACAGGAGAGGTTCAAATCATAGAAAGTGAGAGTGTCAGTCCTCTTGTACTTAAGTCGACATTGTGCCATTTGTATTAAATTCGGATGCAATTTCTGTGTTTCATCGTCAATAAGCAGGTCCAAGGGAT
The DNA here is from genome assembly GCF_021461395.2 of Schistocerca americana. Lineage (NCBI taxonomy): Eukaryota > Metazoa > Arthropoda > Insecta > Orthoptera > Acrididae > Schistocerca > Schistocerca americana. Next base: position 309,031 of record NW_025725275.1, on the reverse strand, counting down.
ACAGTAAACCTGAAGTGAAGCATCGGAATCTAAAAACTGGACTCACATTAGAAGTTCAAATCATAGACAGTTAGAGTGTCAGTCCTCTTTTACTTAAGTCGGCATTGTTCCTTTTGAATTTAATTCCGATGCTATTTCTGTGTTTCATTGTCAATAAGAAGGTCCAAGGGATACAGTATACCTGAAGTGAAGCATCGGCATCTAAAACAGGACTCACAGGAGAGGTTCTAATCATAGAAAGTTAGAATGACAGTCCTCTTGTACTTAAGTCGGCATTGTGCCTTTTGTATTAAATTCTAATGCAATTTCGGTGTTTCTTCGTCAATAAGAAGGTCCAAGGGATACAGTAAACCTGATGTGAAGCATCGGAATCTAAAAACTGGATTCAAAGGAGAGGTTCAAATCATAGAAAGTTAGAGTGTCAGTCCTCTTTTAATTAAGTCTGCATTGTGCCTTTTGAATTTAATTCCGATGCTATATCTGTGTTTCATTGTCAATAAGAAGGTCCAAGGGATACAGTAAACCTGAAGTGAAGCAACGGAATCTAAAACAGGACTCACAGGAGGGGTTCTAATCATAGAAAGTTAGAATGTCAGTCCTCTTGTACTTAAGTCGGCATTGTGCCTTTTGTATTAAATTCGGATGCAATTTCTGTGTTTCATCGTCAATAAGAAGGTGCAAGGTATACAGTAAACCTCTTAAGTGGAGCATCGGAATCTAAAACTGGACTCATAGGAAAGGTTCAAATCATAAAAAGGGAGAGTGTCAGTCCTCTTGTACTTATGTCGGCATTGTGGCATTTGTATCAAATTCGGATGCATTTTCTGTGTTTCACTCCAATAAGAAGGTCCAAGGGATACAGTAAACCTGAACTGAAACATCGGAATCTAAAACATGACTCACAGGAGAGGTTCAAATCATTGAAAGTGAGAGTGTCAGTTCTCTTCTACTTAGGTCGGCATTCTGCCTTTTGGATTTAATTCCGATGTAATTTCTGTGTTTCATAGTCAATAAGAAGGTCCAAACGATACAGTAAACCTGAAGTGAAGCATCGGAATCTAAAACTGGACTCACAGGAGAGATTCAAATCATAGAAAGTTAGAGTGTCTCTCCTCTTGTACCTAATTCCGTATTGTGCCTTTTGTATTAAATTCGGATGCAATTTCTGTGTTTCATCGTCAATAAGAAGGTCCAAGGGATACAGTAAATCTGGAGTGAAGCATCGGAATCTAAAACTGGACTCACAGGAGAGGTTCAAATCAGAGAAAGTTAGAGTGTCACTCCTCTTGTACTTGAGTCGGTATTGTGCCTTTTGTATTAAATTCGGGTGCTATTTCTGTGTGTCATCGTCAATAAGAAGGTCCAAGGGATACAGTAAACCTGAAGTGAAGAATCGGACTCTAAAACTGGACTCTCAGGAGAGGTTCAAATCATAGAAAGTTAGAATGTCAGTCCTCTTGTACTTAAGTCGGCATTGAGCCTTTTGTATTGAATTCGGATGCAATTTCTGTGTTTCATCGTCAATAAGAAGGTGCAAGGTATACAGTAAACCTGAAGAGAAGCATCGGAATCTTAAACTGCACTCACTGGAGAGGTTCAAATCATAGAAAGTGAGAGTGTCAGTCATCTTGTACTTAAGTCGGCATTGTGGCATTTGTATTAAATTCGGATGCAATTTCTGTGTTTCATCGTCAATAAGAAGGTCCAAGGGATACAGTAAACCTGAAGTGAAGCATCGGAATCAAAAACTGGACTCACAGGATAGGTTCAAATCATAGAGAGTGAGAGTGTCAGTCCTCTTGTACTTTAGTCGCCATTGTGATTTTTGTATTATATTCGGATCCAATTTCTGTGTTTCATCGTCAATAAGAAGGTCCAAGGGATACAGTAAACCTGAAGTGAAGGATCGGAATCTAAAACTGGACTCACAGGAGAGTTTCAAATCATAGAAAGTTAGAGTGTGAGTCCTCTTTTACTTAAGTCGGCATTGTGCGTTTTGAATTTAATTCCGATGCTATTTCTGTGTTTCATTGTCAATAAGAAGGTCCAAGGGTTACAGTAAACCTGAAGTGAAGCATCGGAATCTAAAACAGGACTCACAGAAGAGGTTCTAATCATAGAAAGTTAGAATGTCAGTCCTCTTGTACTTAAGTCGGCATTGTGCCTTTTGTATTAAATTCGGATGCAATTTCTGTGTTTCATCGTCAATACGAAGGTGCAAGGTATACAGTAAACCCTTAAGTGAAGCATCGGAAGCTAAAACTGGACTCACAGGAAAGGTTCAAATCATAGAAAGGGAGGGTTTCAGTCCTCTTGTACTTATGTCGGCATTGTGGCATTTGTATCAAATTCGGATGCATTTTCTGTGTTTCATCGTCAATAAGAAGGTCCAAGGGATACAGTAAACCTGAAGTGAAGCATCGGAATCTGAATCTGGACTCACAGGAGAGATTCAAATCATAAAAAGTTCGAGTGTCCCTCCTCTTGTACCTAATTCGCTATTGTGCCTTTTGTATTAAATTCGGATGCAATTTCTGTGTTTCATCGTCAATAAGAAGGTCCAAGGGATACAGTAAACCTTAAGTAAATCATCGGAATCTAAAACTGGACTCACAGGA